>NC_030681.2:43070080-43376257 GCF_000004195.4 Xenopus tropicalis | reverse complement strand
CTCCGCCGCTCAACATCCTCCACTGAACACGCAAGTGAAACTTGTCAGGGGACACTGATCACCGGTCGCCGGGGGAGCAGTAACAGGGTCTGGGCCGCCGTCTGGGCTCATTGGGGGAAGCAGAGGGAATGGAACCTGTGGCTCTAAACCCTTTAACAAGATAACTAGCCAGTAAAGAATAAATTAAGCCTTTATATCCTGAAAAATATGGCACTTAATCGCCCACATTAAATCAAGTTATTGGTACAAGATTTGTGGTGATCGCATACAAGCCCATGACAGGAGGTCAGAGGGAAGGGAGGAGCTACCAGTAATGAAGGCCCTTGTAAATTAAAGGTCGAGTTATGTGCAGTTGGAGTCCTGAGCATTGGTGGTCTCTTGGCAGGAAGTCCATGAGTCTCATATTGTATCAAATTTGGTGAGGCAGCCTCTGCTCTGATAGGTCAATTTATTACATGGGAAGAGCGTGTATAATAAATATTAGTAACATATTTAATTGTTATAGATTTCGAATTGTTTGCCTTCTTCTTCTGCCTATTTCCAGTTTCCAATAACAAATAACAAACAGTTTCCATCGTCTACATCATACCAATCAGTAATTCAAAGGTTAAAAAGCCCTTTAAGCTATAGGAAAAAGCTTTATTTTTAACAATGACAGCTCAATAAAAAAAAACATTTTCTTAACAGTCTTACTACTTACCGTTTATTTGCTTATGTCTAGACGAGTCAGTTTAAATGTCAACCAGTATTTAAGAATAGTTACTGAAAAATAGCTGAATTTGAACACATTATATATATAAAGAAAGTGTAACCCTCAAACAAAAATGTTAAATTGCTCAGATTGCTCTTCTAGCCATTCTTGCAATTTGCATTAACAATTAATAGTTGATTAAAATTTAACGACATTTTTTCAAGATATTAGCATTTTTACAGGGTCTTCCTGACAGTTGCAAGAAAATATCAGAAGAAGAGGAAACTTTTGTGGGCTTATTTGTGAAGCCTGGGTTGACAAGAGCACTCGTGATGAGCAAATCTGTCCCTTTTCACTTGTGAAAAAATTAGGGAAACGGCAAGCGCGGCATCTTTGACACATGTCTTTTTTACGCACGCTGCCATTTTTTTGATGTGCGTCAGTTTTCTGCGTGAAATGTTTTTGAAGTGTGTGACTTTTTTTTGTTGCACAGTGAAATTTTGTGGCAAATTTTTGCAGCCATTTTGCAAAAAAATTCCACCAATGGCATAATGCGGAAATTAGCCATGAGTTCATGGCTCACAAAAAAAGTGCACCCCTTGTCCTCACTTACAGAACACTTGCTCCCCATGGATTGTTGTTCTTTGCACGCAAGAGCAAAGATCAAAACTCCAGTATTTGCTGTGCAGTGGCAGCAGGCACAGCCATGCCTTGTTCTCACCACCTTCTAGATGATAAGAACAGGGTCTGAAATGGGGGGGCTTGTAAGCAGTAATTAACCTTTAATCACGTCACCTACACCAGGAAACACAAAGAGTGCTGGGAGTTGGAACAATCAACTCTTTATTTCTTTCTTCACCAAAGTGCACACCAATAAAGCCCTTGCTCTTCAACCACAGGCACACAGATCATAACACAACAGGATACAGTTTACAGTTACCCATGCCAGATTAGTGTAACAGTCAGGTTGCAAATCTTTTCCCCAGGCAAGTTTACTTTCTGGTCCCTCCAGTGTTCCCTGCCACTCTCACCATCAGCCTCCAGTGCCTTCATAGGGGTCCAGTCAGCACTTCCCCCCCTTTACAGGGCTTAGCCCAAAACACCAGCTTTGCCAGGTGCTCTGCAGTGGAAGTCCAACACTGTTTGCCACTACTTGTCGAATCCCAGAAGGCCTTCCTACACCCTCACTATCCACTTCAACCCTGACTGGCGGGGTACCCGCTGGGAAGCTACTCCCACTCACTCCTGGGTGGGGCTTTTTAGCTGCCCATTCTCACTAACCTGGGCTTCCTCACACCATTACAGTGTGCTATAACACAAGCTAGGCCCTCGCTAGCTAGTTTGCCTACCTCTTCCTGTTTTAGTCCCTTCTGCCGGTCAGATGACTTCCTGCGTGTGCCTGTTTCCCATGACGCATTCTCCTTTCTCTGCCACTCCCCTCCTTTTATACCCTTTTCAACTCCTCCTTCTGGGACTTTCCCAACACTCACTAACTCCCTCTAGCTCCCTCTAGAGGCCCCTATATTGTAATTACAACTAGAACCTTTTTACATGACCCACTAGCTCCACCTTGTGGCCACAGCTAGAAATTACCCTATAATTATACTAACACTCTTTTCCACCCCCTTACAGGCTGAGCCTCCTGCTGCTCCTGCAAGGTGGGGGGGCAGGAGGGGACACCTTCACGCTGCCCCCACCCATCCCGCACTAATACATCTCTGACCCTTTACCTGATCTTTGCTAAGCAAAGCAACATCAGAGGCCTCACTTGCAAAGCTGCTGCAGCCAACTGTCGCCTTTTTTAACTTTGCACACAGCATTAGTGATGAGTGAATCTGTCACTTTTCACTTCACCAAAACATTTCCAAAACTGCTGAAAAATTACTCAAAACTGAAAAATTTGCAAAATGTGGCTACTCCATAACTTTTTTGACGGGCGTAAAACCTTTTTGAAGTGACCTTTTTGTTTTTGTTTTGTTGTGGCAGTTTTGCCAAAAAAAATTGCAGATGGTAAAAATGTGGAATTTCTCAGCAAATCCATGCCTGCCCAATAATTGTGTTTTGCTACTGGGTTTAACTTCACAAATGATGTTGCGCTGCTTAGCAAAGATCAGGCAAATGTCAGATGACTTTTTTCATTCTCTGGTCTTTCCTAATCAGAGCAATATCAAAATCGCTTCTTCTTCTTCTGGATATTGTTCTTCTGACTGTAGCCCAGTTGGCAGAACTAACCAGCAGATGGCACTGTTGTTTCAATTTCGTTTTATTAACAGTGTAAAAACATCTAATATCTTGATATATAGAAAAAAGATAATGTAAAAATGTAACTAACTGAGATTAACTGAGATTTTTATTTCTAGGAAACTTTTGCTAATATTATTAGTTAATGTAAACAAGACCAGAAACATATTAGTGTGAAGGGGATTCACTTCTGAGCAAAGCCTTGGGGGGTGATTTATCAATGTTTAAATTTGTTTTTCTTTTTGAAAAGTTTGGTTTGATTTAGCTAAAATTTGTGTTATGGTTTAAAAACTATTGAGTTGTGGTTCAAAAAAATGTCTAAAAGTGCAAAAAACCCAAAAAACTTGAATGTAAAGATTTTGCAGCTAAAAGCTTCCAAGTTTATGTAGAAGCCAATAGGAGGTGACAAAGACAAGCAATATGTTCAATTCAAGATTTTGAGTTTGTCGAAACTCGAAAATTCGAGGTATTTGAGTTTTTTTATTCAAATGAGTTTTCCATAGTAATAAATAAGCATTCAAGTTTTTTTTAAAAATGTGAGTTTATTTGAATGAAAAAAAAACTTGAATTCACAAACTCGAAAATTGATAAATAAGCCCATTGCTGTATACCTGGAATAAAATAGAGGGGCTTAAATGGTTTCTTCAACAAGCATAATATCAGAGGTTATTGTGATACTAAAATCTACAATTATTATAGCTATTGGAATACAAGCATTATATACCTGTATGTGAGTGTATAGATAGGTTGGTATATATTTCCACTATTTTAGGATCCTGGCAAACTACGACAAGAGAGGGTGAAAAAGCACCGTGACAAAAAGTCCCATGATTTTAGGGATTTGGTTTCAGTTTGGCCAGAAGCACGGATCTGTCCGAATCCTGCTGCCAAATCCCTAGTATATCCCTAATATATGTGCACTGGGGTTTATTTGGAGGGGTTGAACATGATTCATTTTCGTCTTTTTTCAAATGTAAGGCCAACGATGTCCAAATAGAAGTAATTGAAACATTTTCAAATTAATGAGGTAGAGGGCATTTGAAAACTCAAAAACGGTTTCTTATCTTCTGAACAAAGAAAAAAAATATCCAGTAGAGCAAAGTTAATGGGAACATTTTTAAAACGGATGTAATTAAGTTCTTTGGAGCTAAAATTTCTTTCTTTGTGGTTGTTTCCTGCTTATTTTTAAATACCAGTTTCAAGCAGAAAAATATAGCCAACTTTATCCTATATTCAGCTCCCCCTTTAGATGTGCTAAGCGCTCTCAGAGGAACTGAAGCTAGAAAACAATGTTTTCATACCTGGAGGGAAATGTGAGCATAAGGTATATATTATCCTCAGTGAAGTTCTCTACATTCTGTCATTTATGGAGAACTGGTTAAAAGTGTTCCTTCAGCATAATATACTGCAGCGGCGGTATTGCCAACAAGATCACCAACAGAATACAACCTGGCCAGATTCCAAAATATTGTAAGGCAAGAGAATTCATTCAATAATATCAGCAACTCAAAACCAAAAAATACAAACTTTGTTTGCTTCTTACAAGTATTTGTACTGGATTAGTTATACTAACCCAGTTATTACATGTATTGTGTGTAAAGCACCTTAATGAAAATGAAAGTGGTCTGGACTGGGGTTCAAAATAGGCCCTGGCATTTCAAGTACACTGAGGCCCAAACAGCCCCCACCAGCCCACTAAACAGTGACTGTCTAACTCTATGGCATCTTCAGCAGTCCCTCTGGCATTTGCCAGAATCCACAGATTGCCAGTCTGGGCCTGCAGGGAAGATACTGTAAGTACAAAATTGGATCCTAACCAGCATTCTGTATATTAGAACTTGTTGAAAATTGTGGTAGACCTCTTGAGAAGTAGAAGAAAGCTAAGTTTGGGTAATCATTTGAAGGCATAAATCTCACACAAAATATCTATATGTTAGATACATGTAGCATAATATACAATACTAATAACCCTTACATTTGGGCTTCCCTCTCTTAATATCTTCCTTAAAAGAGGGGGGATATAACTGTAAATTCTCAAAGGATTACAGATAACTTTCTTCAACTTTGGTTGGGGCAACTGTGAGAAAAGTAAGATCCATCAACTGCAGAAGAAGACTTTAGCACATCGTTGACTATGTATCAACTGAAAGGGGGCAACATTTAAATGGATAAAATAGCAACTTGTTAAGGGCACCACAACCAACAGATGGAAAATCCTTCACAGCAGCACTACAGGGCCCAGAAGCCACCAATTCCTGAATCTCTGTCGCCCCACATTTGGTACACTGCAACAGATTCTCTCTTAAGTAGGAACTTTGGAGGGAATGGTACTAATATTGTACATTTTAGAAAATAACCCATATACTGTTTTACAGGGGAATCCTAGGGGGTATGTTATTACACACAAGGGAAACAGAATATCTACAGTGCATGCAGAAGAAGGCATTCAAACAGATAGCCACCTGCTTTTTGCAGTTTTTTCTTTGTGATACTGCTGTGACATTATAGGTTAAAGAACATGATTTCCTATGTATATTTTAGGTAATTAAGTGTGAAGAATAGAAGACTATTATAGTAATGCAGAATTTGCTGCAATTACGAGCGTTGTTTATACATCTGCTGCTGACATACCTCCCCACGCGAATCTATTTATAGGATAGAATTTTCTGTCTCCTGAGGTTAAGCAGAAGAAAATGGTTCCAATTTTTTATCTGTGCTACGTATGTAGTGACCAGCATCTATGCCATTATGCATATGGACATTTTCCATGCGAGCGGTCTCTCAAGCTGCTATAAAAATGCAGATTTATGAGGACTGTCTGTAAGCATTCAAACAGACACTTCTATCTATGCCTATACATTAACCCCCAGACAGTTATTGGGGCCTCACAAATCTCATACTGTAAAAATAAATTGCGACCTGATCAATATCTAGAGAGAGTAGAAATGCCTCATTCATTTACCTAGCATTTGGCTGTTGTTTCTTACAGCTTTAAGTTGCCAAAACTTTCCGTGCAGTAAGTGGGAGCAATCTCTGCCAGTTTGAGCAGTTCAGGAACAAACCAGAGAAGAGAAGAAATAATGAAGAAGAGGTGCTTAGAAAAGCTGAATGATTAACCAGAACCAGATAAAAAGCATGTTTTAAGACCTGAACAAACCCCTTTGGTGGGAAAGAATGTTTTCTCCATGGTATAGAAGAAGGGCACACATTTTTATGGTCCTGAAAACCAGTCTGTAGGGAAGTAGCTAGAAAGAGACTAGCAGTGTTGGACGGGCCCACAGGGATACCAGGAAAACTCCCATGGGCCCAGGTGTCAGTGGGTCCTCCTGCTTCTAGCCATTTGGTCTAATTTATAGTCATTCCCTATTTCTGTATGGGAACAAAACAACTAAATATACAGAAGAATAGATTATAGTATATAAAGATAAAAAAACTAGGAAAATATAAAGACTGAGTAAGAAGTGGATGAAAAATGGTTTGGAGAGTGGGCCCATGGTCTAGGTTTTCTGGTGGGCCCCTGGGGTCCCAGTCCGACACTGGAGACTAGTGAAGAGTTGACTGGAGAAAACCAAAAAGAACTCTTTTCTGGACTTTCTATGGGTCCCCAGCATGCCAGAAATCAAGTAAGTCTTGAAGCACTCCCAGATGGCAGACTGTATGGGCAGATTTCCATTTAAAAAATTGTGCAGGATTTCTATAGTACCAAATAGCGGAGTCATTGTAGAAATTGCCTTTGGTTCTATTTTCTGAAGTATATTTTGGCTTGAATGTTCCATTGTCAATTTATTTATGCATGGGAATTATATTAGACTTTTTATTTTGTTACAAAGGAAAACTAAAGCTAAAGCTTAATGGCCAACAATAAAATGTATACATATATATAATATCTAAACGTTGCAATATACTGTATGATTATTAGTACATTACAGCTATAAAACCAGTGCAATTAGCATCAGAAATAATCAGCCCTGTAGCATCAGGTTATATGACAGGTGAACCTCATTGTTAGCTTGATAATTTGTTCCAACCCCTAAGCAACAGCTTCTCAGAGCTCACTGAGCATGTGAGTGTCACTGACACTTTCCAACATGGGGAGCTCCTATGACAACTTTGAAGGCCTGAATCATTTCTGTTACAGACACACTGAGCCTTTAGGCTGGTACAGTAATTTCACTATATAAAATAAGGTATTTCTAGCCATATTCATTTTCAGGGTTTAATTATCATTTAAAAACTCTGGGTGATTTTGTATCTCACTCTATTGAAAATAAGTTGGAATTAAAAAAAAACCAAAAACTACACGAAATAAATTATATACAACCTTTCATTTAAAAATAATTATTACAGCAGCAGACACCTTGTTATTGACTTTCTGCACACGGAGCACAGATTTTATTAACTAGAAATCAGTAATGAGTAGACAAGTGTGAAAATGTAATTTTAAATTGTTGGCTTGTCAGGCTCTACTGAATGCTGATTTGTGATAACAAAATGCACTAAAAGAACAGAATAAATTTTACAGAACCATAAGCAAAGAATTTTACAGAGCAACATTATGTATGTATTTTTTATTTATATATATATATATAGCACTACTTACCATATTTTTCGCCGTATAAGACGCTCCGGAATATAAGACGCACCCAATTTTAAAGGAGGAAAATCTAGAACAAAAAAGATTCTGAACCAAATCAATTGAGTAACCTGAAGCTCTTGAATCACCATCTATATTTCCCCCAAAATAAATCAGTTCTAAATCACCAACAGCTTAAGATCATACACTAAACTCCCCTCCCAATGCAGTCCCCATGCTCCTCACATACAATGGGTGTAAACTATATACTAATACTATATACTCACATATAGGTGCCACAACAAGTTCCCCGTGCTCCTTATTTTCCCCTAAGCGCGAAGCCGTGCGCCCGTCCGTCCACGGGGTGCTGCAGTATATAGTATAGTATATAGTTGCGAGCGCGCTGGACTGACAGGCGGCTACAGTCCCCGGAGCGTGCTGCCGTATTGACTCACACATAGGTGCCCTGTTCCCCATGCACCCGCCGGCGGGATATACTCGAGTATATATATACGGTATTTGTCGTATAAGACGCACCAACTTTTCCCCCCCAGTTTTGGGGAAGAAAAAGTGCGTCTGTATGCAGTGCTGTGCAGCAGAATAATACATTAATAGAAAAATGGGGGCATTGTAATAATAAATAATAAAATAAAAAAAATAAAAATGGACAGGTACATTAAAGATTAGGAGCTAAGGGGCATTTACTAAAGGTTGTATTTTTTCACAATTTCGATTTTTGGGAATTTATTATGCATCAAAACTTAGATAAATGCAAACGTAGAACTATGCCATCTGAAAGGTTATGTAGAAGTTAATGGCAGGTATCCTTTTTTCAAGACTGTTTTAATAAATCACTTGGCATTCATAGTTTTAGAGAAAATGAGGTTCGTCATGGTTTAAAAAACCTCTAAAACCATGAAAATGAGAATGTTGATAAATGGGCCTCCCTATGTTAAAGAGACAAGAACAAGTGGGACTTACTATAATATTGTGTAATAAAGGTTATTACAAGTGAGAAATAATTCTGTGGCGATCATCCTAATATAATTTTGTATAATAAAGGTAGAAACACCCACAAACTAGGTGCTTTAACACTTTCAGCGTAAGTCACTTTAATATGCATTAAATGTCATCTGGCATTGAAGTCTATGAAGTCTGAAATTCCACCTCAGTAAAATGATATATGACCTAAACATTTAAAATAAAAAAATACCTATTTTTCATAATATAGAGAGATAGATAAGAATTATGTTTTATTATATGCATGAAAATCAAAATTGATGTGGAAGTGTTTTTCAAATGTTCAGATTCCAAATATGTATAATTTTATGAAGATGTCTGATTTATAGAGATCAAAATTTACAGCATAGCATGGAGCACTGCATCAGAAATCAGCATACCTTAGATTTCAAGGCCAAAAATGCTCCTAAAACTATGTTCATCCGAGCAAACCAGCATTGTGATTAATTAAAAATGTTTAGAAAAACACACTCCAATGTGTTTTGTTACATTTCTAAAAAACATCTTTAAGCTTGCCATTTTTTAGCAAGGATAGCTAGAATGTTGTACAAGATTTTAGACTAGACATATCAGTGAGAAATGTAGTGTAAATACAGGTAAATACAGTACATGTGCATAGTAGGGCAAAATAGTGATGGAGCATTGAATGGGATTAGAACAGAAGACTGGGAGAGCCAAGTAGTGATAACAGCAAAAGAGTGCCTGGTTGGCATATGCAAGCAATGTACAAATTGGTTATGTTAATGGTGGTAGATGTGCATTATGATGCCACTGTATTGGTGAAACATGGTTTACTGAGTTATAGATGGACAATATTGACTTTTTTAAAGGCATTGGATAGATACAAAAGGAAGAAGTATGTCTGCTAAGGCATTCAATTCTATATAAAGGCAAAAATCATGGGAATTAGCAATAAGGATGAAACCTTGTGGATAGATTGTTAGGCAATAGACGTGTTATTTGTAGGTTGGTGTTACAGCTGGGGCTCTTACAATTCATTTTAAAGAGAAAGATGTATAGATTCTGTTGCAAATAAAACAAAAAGTCTACCAGCTTGGGGCACATCCTAATAATGAGAAATGTTAACTACCCAGATAGTGGACCAGATTAAGTTGAGTAAGAAATGGTTCATCATGTGAAAACTGATGACAGAGATTCAATTTAAAGGGGACATATACCATTAATTTTTACAATGCACTAAACCATGTAAATTAATGTAAAATAGAAGTAAGTGCTTTTATTTTAATACCTTTGGATCCAAATATGTCCATAAATGCTTGAAAACTGTGCTCTATCCACCCCTCTTGCAAGCTTCCAGTTTAGACTTTTCAGTATGGGGCTGGGGCCCTGGCCCTGATAACAGAGCAGCAGCTACTTAAAGTGCAGTAAATATACATAGGGTGGGCGGGGCTTTGCAATGTCACAGGCAGTCAGTTCCTGCTCTACTCGCTCCTCTCCCCCCCCCCCCAGCAGTACAAGCAGAGAGACTCAGAAGGAAGAAACTGGGAGGGGTTTTCCCTGCTGTTGTTGAGTAAAGCCTGTCAGTCAGTGCTGTGACCACTTCCTGTGGGAGACTGAAGCGACACTCCCATCTTTCATTTTGCTCTGGCTTCTGAATAGAGAGGTTGTGTGTGTATGCAGCTCTCATATAATGACAGTTTTAGGAGGTAAAATGCTTTTTAAAAACATCTTTTTTTCTGCATCATTTCACATTTGAGGGAGGATGAATATTATAACTGAATATGAACTTTATATAAAATGTCTCCTTTAAGATAAAATTCAATTGTGTTCAATTTATTTCACGGTTTATCACATGGAAAAAGTCAACGGGAAAAAAACTGGAACTGAATTAGTGGAAAATGTTTTTCTCCTCAAACTGAACCTTGTCCATAAGTTTTCAATGGATAAACCATGGGATAACTCCCTAAACTGCATCTGGCCCACTCACTGGACTAGTACTGCCAACATGCTTTTCATATCACTTATCATTTAGGACCCAACCAGAAATTATCTTGAATTGTTCTCTAAAAACTGAGAAGCTGCCACCCTAGGCACGGGCCCTTGAGTATATACTGTAGTACATATACCCCTGCTTGTCCTAGGTAGTTGTACAGGGCTTCAGAGTAAGAGTAACTTTGGTCCTTTACTGTTCCTTCATTAGTAAATCATGAAAACCCCCGTGCTACCCCTGCTGGCAGATGTAACCCTTTGTGCCCTTGTGCCCCATTACTTCTGCACTGCTTAACACTGGAGGCTAAAAACATAGAATTTTACATCTGCATCTTGCAGCTTTCCCCCACCCAGGAATCCCTGTAGAGCTAACTGACTGGAAGTGATGTCCCCCACAATTCCCTAGTGCATAGTGACCTAGCCTTACTGGAGCTTTAGTCAGTTTCTTGGCAATTTTCAAAGGAGGAAGGTATAGGCAGCCCCTGAAAACTTTGCTTGGATGGCCACAGGCACTGACTTCTGTTTGGAAATGGCTAAAAGCGAACAGGAGAGCTCAGCAGAGAGGATGGTGCCCAACTGCCCTATTTTGTTATGCTGTAGACAGATTTTCTAATAGTATTATTGGCATTGACAAGAAGGACCTATTACTAGAAGGGCATAGAAAAAGGGCACTAGTGAAAATGCTGGTGTTACCGTAGCTTAAATAATGCAAAAGGGGGCTCAAAAGAGTAAAAAACCCACAAACACCCCTCTCCATCTTTTCCAATGTAAACTAATTTTACCTCATAAAACTACTAAAAAGGCACTAATGGGGGAATAAAAATGTGCATATCACAATATAATAAGCGAAGTTATGTGCCAGCATGGTTTTATGCGTAACAGATCTTGCCAGACTAATTTAGTCGCCTTTTATGCTAAAGCGTTTGATACAGAACCTCACAGAAGGTTAATGATCAAATTAAGGAATATTGGCCTAGAACATAATATTTGTAATTGGATAGAGAACTGGCTGAAGGATAGAGTACAAAGAGTGGTGGTAAATGGAACATTTTCTAATTGGGCCAGTGTGGTTAGTGGAGTACCGCAGGGGTCAGTCCTTGGTCCTTTGCTTTTTAACTTGTTTATTAATGACCTGGAGGTGGGCATAGAGAGTACTGTTTCTATTTTTGCTGATGACACTAAATTGTGCAAAACTATAAGTTCCATGCAGGATGCTGCTGCTTTACAAAGCGATTTGACAAAATTGGAAAACTGGGCAGCAGACTGGAAAATGTGGTTCAATGTGGACAAGTGCAAAGTTATGCATTTTGGTAGAAATAATATAAATGCGAACTATCTACTGAATGGTAGTGTGTTGGGGGTATCCTTGATGGAGAAGGATCTAGGGTTTTTTGTAGATAACAAGATGTCTAATTCCAGGCAGTGTCATTCTGTGGCTACTAAAGCAAATAAAGTTCTGTCTTGTATAAAAAAAAGGCATTGACTCAAGGGATGAAAACATAATTTTGCCCCTTTATAGGTCCCTGGTAAGGCCTCACCTTGAGTATGCAGTGCAGTTTTGGGCTCCAGTCCTTAAGAAGGATATTAATGAGCTGGAGAGAGTGCAGAGACGTGCAACTAAACTGGTAAAGGGGATGGAAGATTTAAGCTATGAGGTGAGACTGTCGAGGTTGGGGTTGTTTTCTCTGGAAAAGAGGCGCTTGCGAGGGGACATGATTACATTAGAGGGGATTATAGGCAGATTGGGGGTGTTTTTTCCCATAAAGACGATCAACGCACCAGAGACCCCCCTTTAGATTAGAGGAACAGAGCTTCCATTTGAAGCAGCGTAGGGGGTTTGAACTTGATGGATATTGTTCATTAGTCTGTTATTGCATTACGAATTTTAATTGCCCATTGCAAACTATTTAAGGCATGCTTGAAGGTAGAATAATTTTTTGGAGCAAACTTAACAATTTTTCCATCAAGAAGTTTTATTACATACACTGTGCACTGTCACAAACAATAAAATTCGTAAACTTTTTTCGCAGAGTTGTTTCTGTGTTTGCAAAGCCCATATTAAATTCACGCAAAGGCAAATTTGTTTGCACAGAGGCATAAAGTTACTGACTTTTATTACATTTCCCCCTTAGTCTGCCCAGGAGCAGTAACCCATAGCAACCAATCAGTGGGTAGCATTTAGTGATCACCTCTTTAAAAGCTATGGCTTACTACTACTGGGCAAACTTAGTGCCTTTTATTACATATGGGGGTATGGGTACAACTTAATACTTACATAGTTTCCTCTGTCTTTGAGTAAAAATACATGTAAGTTTAAACCTGCTTATAACATTCACTTCCTTTTTAAGGCAAGGGAGCCAAATAGCTCAAGCCAGCGCACGCATATAACACGTGTTTGCACTGACAGCTTCTGCCAAGACCCTTAAAGCATATTTTCCATTAGTAACCTTTACAGGATGATAGAAAACAGGCTACAGGGTGGATTTATGTAGAAGACTTCCCATCTATATTTTTTAAACCAAACAAAGTCCCAATGACATGCTCAATGTGAAAAGTACACTTAAAAAGTAGCCAAATAAATAGCTGTACTACTGAGGTGCAGGGTTTGTCTCCAGGGAAAAAACTAAAATAGATTGGTTGTAGTTGCTTTTATAGTTGCTAATAGCATTCTCTAATCTTAATCTTTCTTGCCATAAATTCCACATTGGATATTAAGCACTCAGCTATACTCTGATCAAGAAGTCGTCCATGACACTGAATGACTTTAATCAAATGGCTGATTGATAGGCTGGCACATCTTGCTATCATCTTTCCAAAGGTGCTCAAGGCTATAGCACAATCCTCAGAAATGTATAATACCTGTAATTAATCACTGGATCACATTTTCATATACTGAATACCAGATATAAATCATCAGCCAAGGAAAATGGATTTACTATATGAGAAAAGAGGAATTTTAATTTCAGATGAGATTTTAAAAAGGTTTCAACAAAAACCATAAAATGATTTAAAAAAAAATAGGAACAATATAATAAGTAATGTGGGACACTTTGTCACAAGCACGAGCCAGGCGATAACATTTCAGCATTTCAGCTAAGAACCGAAGGACTGCAAAGTTTACCATATCTTCCCAGATAGTATCATTACCTTCTGAAGGTTTCGGTCAATTGTCTGTCTTGCAGGGTTACGAGACACAAGGCAGCAATGTCAGAGGGGATGTTTGCTGGTTGTAATTCCCGCTGTAAAAATCGATAGCAACAAGCATATTGAGGAGTCAGCAGCAGCGATATGCTGGGGGCTTATGTGTTTATGTTGCACAGCCTGCCCACCTCATTGTGATTAATTGCTGCCCTATTTCAGTTCTTGTTTCCTGAGCAGTGGCACTGTATGCACCACAATTTCAAAGCTGTAAAAGTTCAAATAAATCAGATACGTTTACTACTTAAAATTGCACATGAAATGATGGAACATTAGAGATTATTTAGGCAAGGCAGGGTGAAAAGTAGCGTACGAAGAAACAGCATACAGCACTGAAAAATGAAGACTCTTTGCTGAATCAAATTTAAATCCTAGATTCGCTGCATCCATATTAAAGGAAAACTATACCCCCAGAATGAATACTTAACCAACAGATAGTTTATATTATGTTAAGTGACCGAATAAAGAATATTGGCAAACTGGAATATATATATATCAGTAAATATTGCCCTTTTACACCCGTTCCCTTGAGCCACCATTTAGTGATGGGCTGGGTGCTCCCTCAGAGATCACATGATCAGAAATAATGCAGCTCTAACTGTAACAGGAAATAGTGTGGGAGCAAAATACAGAACTCTGCCCATTAATTGGCTGATGGGGCCTAGCATGTATGTGTGCTTCGGCTTGTTTGTGTGCACTGTGAATCCTATGATCCCAGGAGGCGGCCCTTAATTCTGAAAATGGCAATTTTTTATTTAGGATTACCCAATAGCACATACTTGCAAAAAAGTACATTT
The DNA here is from genome assembly GCF_000004195.4 of Xenopus tropicalis. Lineage (NCBI taxonomy): Eukaryota > Metazoa > Chordata > Amphibia > Anura > Pipidae > Xenopus > Xenopus tropicalis. The sequence goes on along the minus strand of NC_030681.2, from coordinate 43,361,787 downwards.
TAATGAAAATGGTTTATTTAGGTGAAGCAGGGTTTTACATATGAGCTGCTTTATGCAATATATTTTTATAGAGACCTACATTGTTTGTGGGTATATTTTTCCTTTAAGTAAGTTTACTGAGAACTTTCTTTTAAATAAAGCCCTGATCCCCCAGTGATACCAAATATCTGTGTATGGGTTACCCACTTTTCCTGCCCAAAAAATAAAAGTGCTCTGTAAATTTTACTCTAAACATTATACATAAACATAGAACTAAAATACACACAGTTATTTAGACTATTTACCTTTCATCTTACTGTTTCTAGGTGTTTTGGAATCTTTTATCTTTTTTTGTAAAAAAAATATCATATATAAACTGAATTTAACAAAAAATGTTTAGAAACGTTTATACCTAGGCAAATATGGAAGAAAAACTTCTCCTCAATAAGGCAGTAATGCACATAAAGGGGCTCATTCATCTGCAAGTGCAGTGAGCAAAGTCAAATTTCAAGTTCACCCACTATGTTTTTTCCCAGAATGCAGCATTTTCCCAAAATACCAGCATCATTGCAGTCACAAGGGAACGATGTGCTTGACACAGTTAACATACTGCACTCGCATTTCATTGCAAATCAGACAAAATTGCATAGGGATAAATATAAGGATGCAGCTTTGAATCAGCCCCATGCAGAGGCAATAAATAAGGGCAAATATAGCTAAGAATTATTTGGGGCTTTGCTCTACAAGGTTCATTTACCAACTCTCAGGGCAAGGATCAAAACTGGTATACTGGCGGGATCTGGGTCAGTGAGGCCTACAGGGTCTTTTCCCAGTGTCCCAACAGTCCAGACTGGTAGAGCCTCACTTTCAGCCTACAGTGTCAATAAAGTCATTAGTCATTACATCCATTATAGGTGTTTGCACTTACACTTTTGTTAATACATGACTGTATAAAACTTTGGCTGTTAAAGTGCCCTGTTCTTGCTTTCTAGTTATAATTCTGGACACAATTCTTAGTTTGAATCTAAGATTTCCCATGAATGAAATTAATCAAAAACCGATTCACACTTAGATTTCTCACCTAATTTCCCATTAAGTAAACTTGCCAATTATCAATCTGCAACCGCGATTCAATAATGTTAACGTCAGACTGCGCTGTGCTTCTTTAACCTTTTTTTAGTATGTTTCACACATGATGAAAAGCAAATGTCAGTAATTATTGTTAATTTCATGGCTGAGCCCACATAAATGCACCTATAATTTGCCTGCAAAATGTCATATGTTATTAAAAAGTGAATGGCAATTTGCATTTGGATAACGGAATACAAACTAAGAAATGCATTTTGACTACTGATTAGTAAGGTGGGATTATTCAGAAGGGACACAAAGAAGGGAATTACAGTCTGTGTTTCTTCTATTTTAAGGGGAACTCCACTTTCTGAACCAAAATTTGTTAAAGGGCCCACACATCACTGTAATCTGTTCCTCCAAAAAGTATGAATAAATACCATTTTTATATGCTGAAATCCATCTTAAAAACAGTTGTCTTTCTGCATCATTGGAAATCTTGGCAGGGGAGGAGGGAATAAAACACTGATGTTACAAATTGTAACAACTTCTCCACAGCTTACAGACAGCATGCAGCAACTACATAACCCACAATGCATTACACTGTGATATTACTTTTCTTATTGAAATAGTGGGGGGGGGGGGGAATTGTGGCATTTGAAGGATGCAGGCTGAGAACAATCAACTTTTTTTTGAGTCTTAAAGTAGTCAGCCAGATCAACTGGAGAACAGGGGGCCAGGCTTAGGTAACTGTTCCAACCATATTATTACAATACAAATCATGAAAAGGTTGCATATTTTTTAATTGATGGATAATGCACAGCTTCTTAAAATTATACTTTACTTTGCAAAAAGCTCAAGTTGTGTTTTGGTGGGGTTCCCCTTTAATTTTTTTTATTATTTCTTAAACTTATCTAGGACTGGTTATTTTGCCAGTATATTTGTCTCTTTATGAAACAATAGAAAAAAAACAAATCAGTTTTCCATGGTTTCTACCCACAGTGCAACAATTTTCCCCAAAGGTTAGTGCTGATGAGCACTGCATTTACAGTATATTGGCTATATGGAATAGGGCATTTAAGATGAGAATTAAAGTTAAGCATTGTTCTGCAATTATATTGGCTGTGTGTTCTAGGACTTAAAACATAAAGTTGCTACTGTTACCGCTATTCTGCTAGGCAATCTGGGGCCATTAAGAATAATGTTGGCATTTATAGTGCTATATATGGGCCATAACAGCACCAATGCATGGATTTATGAATAGTTACAATGAAACCCAGAGAGCCTATGCATATATTTGTAAATAGTTACAAATACTACTTACCTGTGTTACTGGCCCCAGACCCACAACCCTAATTTTTACACACTTTGACCCTCGACCTGACCCACAACTGTCTTATCCGCAACCCGTGACCTGCTGACCATCATTAAAAGGGAAGTGCTTTTGCTGCAACCCGGAAATTACATCATCAGAAGTGGGCTTTTCTTGCAGGAAATCTGCGGGTACCAGACCTGCTGCAGCACTGTACTCTACACTCAAAAGCTATTTAATTACTAAAGTACAGTAATACCTGCAATATATGTACACTAAGGGGCATATTTATTATGCTGTGTAAAAACCAGCGAGAAAATTCTCCATATATCGCCACATAACTTGCACTGATTTGAATCTTTGGTATCTCCATCTGTTTGTGGGTCCAACATATGCAATAATCAATGCAAGCCCGCAAGGGAGAAAAAAAAATGCTTAAAATACATGAGCTTGAAACAGCAGATAATTATAATTAAATATGCATTGCCCCTTTAAGAATGGACAAGGCCCCATCTTTCTCCACCTCCAACAAATGCAGAATAAGATGGCTGACATTAATGATCCTTGCAAATGCTAAATCAAACGTCATTAAAAGAAATCACTGGAAATAACACATTTTGAAGTGCATTAGAATACGTAACATGTTCTTTATGAACTTTATGATGTATATCTAGTGATCTGATTTGCTAAAGTGTCAGGTTAATTATCTCTAAAAGCAAGTTCAAATTCTGCCTCAAAGAAATGCTTTTAAATGTCATTATTACTTTATTTCTTCAGAATATTAATTACATTCCTGAATTCTCCAACACCAAGAGCTTTAACGGTAAATGGTTACACAGAGGGTGGTGCACTTTCTCGGCCTGGTTATATAATATTTAATGGTTTGTTCTTGAGTTAGAGAATAGATAGACATTTGCCCATGTATTGTACTTTGATTCACAAAAGGAGAGGGTTTACATGTGAACAGAGGTTATTCCTAAAGGGTATTTCAACTTTTAGTATGATGTAGCAAAATCATGACAAGGGCTCTGTGCATTTTATTTTTGTGATTTTTGAATTATTTAGCTTTTTTTATAGGAGCTCTCCAGCAATTTCAAGCAGCTTTCTGGATGGTAAGGTTCTTTTTACCAGTGACCAGCCAGTGGTTTGAATGAGACATTGAAGATAAATAGGAGCAAAGCAATAGTTTTCCTTGGCTGCTGGGGTCACTGACCCCCATTTGAAAGCTGGAAGGAGAAAGAAAAAAGCATATAATTCAAAAATGTTATTAAAAAGGACCCAAAGGGCAGTTGCTATAAATAGTACATTGTATAACATACTTAAAGTTAACTTAATGGTGAACTAACCCTTTCACAAACTGATGATACAGCAACAGGGCAGTTAGCTGGTGTCCAAGGGTGACACCTGACTATTTTGCTCCTTTAGACCATTGGGAGCAACAGATTCCTATGGATGTAAATAGTTTTGATTTTCCATCGTCCGGAAATCCATGGCAACGGCATAGGCTCTTCCTAGGACTGAGACTGCTTTTGTCCAATTGTCAGGTTCTTCATCGGCACATTTGGCCAGTGGACTGGGGGGTTGAATTTTGGCTGCAAGTTGAAATTATTGGCCAGCTTGTCGGTCTGAGTTTTTGTGAAGTTTTTAATAAAAACACATAAAAAACCCACAGACCCTGAAAGGTAAACTTTATCCTCCCAACATGTGAATGTGCTTAGCAGCCAGGTAAAGAGCTTGTAACCAGTGCACACTAATTGGGCTACATTGTAAGCTCCATTTGTATACACAACAACAAAAAAACACAATTCAGCATCACTTAAGCTTCGGACAGACAACACATTCTGCATTTTTTTTTTAAAACTACAGTGTTTATTAGTGTAAAAGTGCCTCCGCCTTTGTTTTGTAGGGCTTATTAGAAGTCTTGTATATGCATTATCTGATGCTCAATGGAAGCTGATAAGTCTTGTACAACTATTACATGATTCATGCATTCTTTCATCCGAATGTCTGTAAAACTGAACGTACAGTGCAGCCCTGATGATATTGTAGTAATTCAATATATACTGTAGTAAACATTGATTTATATATGGACTTGGTAAGAGCTGCAATTATATAATTCTGTTTCCGGAAAAATGATTTGCTGGATGCTATGCTAATGTATGTCATAACAGGAAGTATTCTTAAATACATTGAATCCCTCATTTTACTTGATTTTTAGTTTTCCCTAATTTTATTCTTTTTTTTTGCTATTTGACCATTTTTTCTGGTCCTTTGAAAAACTTTAAATGGGGGTTCTGCTGTATTTACATATGGCAAGCACCAAACAGTGTATAATATAGTTTAATATATTTTAGAATAGTGTCATTTTATGTCACATAAACCTGCTTGCAGATTTACAGTTAAAAATGTAATTCACTTTCCATATTTAACTCCCATAGTTACTAATATATAAATTAGAGAGATACTTTGCCATTATAATATAGTCAATGTTAAACATGTCGCTATTATGGCTTTTGTCCTGAGATCTTGCTATGAAATGTTCATATGCCCACATGTATGGTTTTTAATAATGAATAAAAACCCTATTAAAGCAGTTAAGGCTTATTTGAAACTAGCAAAACATGGGACATCGACAGAGCCAGTAACATTTCAGGCAAGTGTGGGCCCTATGCCAAACCTATAGTGCAATATCCACACTAAATGAAAAATCTAAGAAGGACCTGACCATCCAGCAGTTTGATGAATGAGCCTGGGTTTGGTGGATGACAGGAGAAAGTTGCTTCCAGCTTTGTGGCAAACCTTTGGATAGACTCTCTCCTGTTTCAGCACAATAATGCCCTAATGGAGAAAGTGAGAAATTGGATTTTTAGTTTAATTGTCATGCACAATCTTGACCTCAGCCCAACTGATCACCTTTGAGATGAATTGGAAATCCGGCTGCAAGTCTGTCACCAACATCTTGATTTGCTTTATGGCAGAAATGGCACTTGGATAGTCAGGGAGAAAAAAATAAAGGGGGAGAAGTACAGACACATACGTATTAAATTCTGACATCAGTGGTAGGAATACAGGTACATTACAAGTCCCCACACTATAAGTTTGTGCCAGCATGGTTTTTATGTGTAACAGGTCTTTCCAGACTAATTTAAAGGACATGTCAACCGCTAAAAATATTGTTTTGCCGAATAAAAGAAAACATAATTCTAAGCAACTTTCCAAAGATTTTCAGTACTTTAAAAGTTATTTGTACATGTTATTGTTATTGGCTGTTACTTTTTAAACAATGTTGAAGAGGTCAGTCTCCTCCAGCAAGACAGGTCTGTCAGTCTGTTGGGCAGAGAATAGAAAAGGGCAGAGAATAGAAAAGGACAGACAAATACTGCTTCTAATAGCAATGATATATACAAATAGGTCAAAAACCATTGCAAATTTGTAATGAATGTATATTGCAAAGTTACTTAGAATTATGTTTTCTTTTATTAGGCAAAATATTATACTCTGGGGGGTGTCTTGTCCATTAATTGCTTTTTATGAGGAGGTGAGTAGGAACTTCAATGCTGGAATAGCAGTAGATGTCATCTACTTGGACTTTGCTAAAGCGTTTGATACAGTACCTCACAAAAGTTAATGATACAATTGGATGGATTTTGCCTGGAACCTAATACTTTTATAGAGAACTGGCTGAAGGATAGATTACAAAGAGTGGTGGTAAATAGAACATTTTCTAATTGGGCCAGTGTTGTTAGTGGAGTACCGCAGGGGTCAGTCCTTGGTCCTTTGCTTTTTAATTAGTTTATTAATGACCTGGAGGTGGCCATACAAAGTACTGCTTCTATTTTTGCTGATGATACTAAATTGTGCAAAACTATAAGTTCCATGCAGGATGCTGCCGCTTTGCAGAGCGATTTGACAAAATCGGAAAACTGGGCAGCAAATTGGAAAATGAGGTTAATGTTGACAAGTGCAAAATGATGCACTTTGGTAGAAATAATATAAATGCAATTTATACACTGAATGATAATGTTTTTGGGATCCTTAATTGAGAAGGATCTTGGGGGTTTGTAGGTAACAAGTTGTCTAATTCCAGGCAGTGTCATTCTGTGGCTACTAAAGCAAATAAAGTGCTGTCTTGTATAAAAAAGGGCATTGACTCAAGGGATGAGAACATAATTTTGCCCCTTTATAGGTCGCTGGTAAGGCCTCACCTTGAGTATGCAGTGCAGTTTTGGGCTCCAGTCCTTAAGAAAGATATTAATGAGCTGGAGAAAGTGCAGAGACGTGCAACTAAACTGGTAAAGGGGATGGAAGATTTAAACTATGAGGTTAGACTGTCAGGGTTGGGGTTGTTTTCTTGGGGTTGGGGTTGATTACTCTGTACAAGTACATTAGAGGGGATTATAGGCATTATAGGTGTTGTGTTTTCCCATAAAAGCGATCAACGCACCAGAGGTCACCCCTTTAAATTAGAGGAACAGAACTTCCATTTGAAGCAGCGTAGGTGGTTTTTCACGGTGAGGGCAGTGAGGTTGGGGAATGCCCTTCCGAGTGATGTTGGATGTTAATAGGGGCCTGGATGAGTTCTTGAACAAGCATAATATCCAAGGCAATTGTGATACTTAACCCTTTAAGTGCCAGCCGAATTCGTCATTTCGGTTTCCCCCAGTGCCAGACGTTTTTTAAGCATTTTGTACTCATTCGCTTTAACAATGTTTTTTGGTAGGAAAACCTCCATGAAACTAGGGAAATTATATATCGTTTTTTTCGTCACTAATTGGGCTTCGACATACATACCAAATTTTATAACTTTTCTGGAGATATGATGTGTATTTTGGGTGAATTATGTAAAAAAAAATAAAATTATGAAAAATTTCTGTATATTTTGAGTTTTTTTTCCATAGAAAAGTTAATTTTACACACTTTTTTTTGTTGTTTGTAAAAGCCCTGATACTCCCAAGTCCAACGATACCAAATATGTGGTGGTACCCCACAGTTCCTGTCCAGAAGTAACCCCCAAACTAAAGAAATACTTTGTACAATATCACACCAGAAAAAAGCGGAAAAGCGCTTGTAACAGTTGATGCAGCATAACTTATATGTAAATCTAAAATATCCCCTCATGTTTGGTATCTTTAGAAACTACAGAACTTCAGGTTTCTAGGTGCAATGTAGTTTTCACTCAAAAGCCAAATACCTTTTGTCAGTGCATTGTGAAATTTGGAAGTTTTTTTGACATTTTTTTTTTTTTCTAAAACGTAAACTTGGACGCATGATCAAATGTGGATTTGACAAAAAAAAATCTCATAAAAATTTTCTAACAAAGGCAAATTTGAAAGACAAATTTCTACTGAATAAAATGATGCCCCATATGTATGGGTGCACATAAAGACATGGGCACCAAACACTCCAAAGCAGGGGCAATGCACAAGGGCAATTACAGCTAAAAATGTGGGTGCTGTGCTCTATGTGCACTACCTGCAGTTTTTCAGTGTTAACCCCCCCTACTTGTGAAATAACCCCCACAAACTATATATTTCTGAAAAGTGCAAACCTTCAGCTATTCAGAGACACCACTCTCCTCTTTCTACATGGAAAATTGTGGCCGCAGTCCCTTGCAGAAGTCAGCGCATTGGTCAGAAATCAAGGAAAAAACAGACACAAACCTAGATTTCTCCCCAAAATCTCCATGGCAACTACCAAAAACTTACTAAACATCAATCTGCAAGTTCCCCTGAATAAAACGATACCCCATATGTATGGGTACACATAAAGACGTGGCCACCAAATGCCCCAAAACAGGGGCAATGCATAAGGGCAATTTCAGTTGAAATTTTGGGGGCTGCGCTCTATGTGCACTTCCTGCAGGTTTTCAGTGTTAACCCCCCCTACCTGTAAAATAACCCCCACAAACTATATATTTCTGAAAAGTGCAAACCTTCAGCTATTCAGAGACACCACTCTCCTCTTTCTACATGGAAAATTGTGGCCGCAGTCCCTTGCAGAAGTCAGCGCATTGGTCAGAAATCAAGGAAAAAACAGACACAAACCTAGATTTCTCCCCAAAATCTCCATGGCAACTACCAAAAACTTACTAAACATCAATCTGCAAGTTCCCCTGAATAAAACGATACCCCATATGTATGGGTACACATAAAGACGTGGCCACCAAATGCCCCAAAACAGGGGCAATGCATAAGGGCAATTTCAGTTGAAATTTTGGGGGCTGCGCTCTATGTGCACTTCCTGCAGTTTTTCAGTGTTAACCCCCCCTACCTGTAAAATAACCCCCACAAACTATATATTTCTTAAAAGTGTACACCTTCAGCTATTCAAAGACACCACTCTCCTCTTTCTACATGGAAAATTGTGGCCGCAGTCCCTTGCAGAAGTCAGCGCATTGGTCAGAAATCAAGGAAAAACCAGATACAAACCTAGATTTCTCCCCAAAATCTCCATGGCAACTACCAAAAACTTACTAAACATCAATCTGCAAGTTCCCCTGAATAAAACGATACCCCATATGTATGGGTACACATAAAGACGTGGCCACCAAATGCCCCAAAACAGGGGCAATGCATAAGGGCAATTTCAGTTGAAATTTTGGGGGCTGCGCTCTATGTGCACTTCCTGCAGGTTTTCAGTGTTAACCCCCCCTACCTGTAAAATAACCCCCACAAACTATATATTTCTGAAAAGTGCACACCTTCAGCTATTCAGAGACACCACTCTTCTCTTTCTACATGGAAAATTGTGGCCGCAGTCCCTTGCAGAAGTCAGCGCATTGGTCAGAAATCAAGGAAAAAACAGACACAAACCTAGATTTCTCCCCAAAATCTCCATGGCAACTACCAAAAACTTACTAAACATCAATCTGCAAGTTCCCCTGAATAAAACGATACCCCATATGTATGGGTACACATAAAGACGTGGCCACCAAATGCCCCAAAACAGGGGCAATGCATAAGGGCAATTTCAGTTGAAATTTTGGGGGCTGCGCTCTATGTGCACTTCCTGCAGTTTTTCAGTGTTAACCCCCCCTACCTGTAAAATAACCCCCGCAAACTATATATTTCCAAAAAGTGCACACCTTCAGCTATTCAGAGACACCACTCTTCTCTTTCTACATGGAAAATTGTGGCCACAGTCCCTTGCAGAAGTCAGCGCATTGGTCAGAAATCAAAGAAAAACCAGATACAAACCTAGATTTCTCCCCAAAATCTCCATGGCAACTACCAAAAACTTACTAAACATCAATCTGCAAGTTCCCCTGAATAAAACGATACCCCATATGTATGGGTGCACATAAAGACGTGGCCACCAAATGCCCCAAAACAGGGGCAATGCATAAGGGCAATTTCAGTTGAAATTTTGGGGGCTGCGCTCTATGTGCACTTCCTGCAGTTTTTCAGTGTTAACCCCCCCTACCTGTAAAATAACCCCCCCAAACTATATATTTCTGAAAAGTGCAAACCTTCAGCTATTCAGAGACACCACTCTCCTCTTTCTACATGAAAAATTGTGGCCGCAGTCCCTTGCAGAAGTAAGCGCATCGGTCAGAAATCAAGGAAAAACCAGATACAAACCTAGATTTCTCCCCAAAATCTCCATGGCAACTACCAAAAACTTACTAAACATCAATCTGCAAGTTCCCCTGAATAAAACGATACCCCATATGTATGGGTACACATAAAGACGTGGCCACCAAATGCCCCAAAACAGGGGCAATCCATAATAATGGGGCTGCAATTTATGTGCACATCTCAAAGCTTTTCAGACAAAATTGCCCCTTACCTGTGAAAAAAACCATATAAACTGTATATTGATTAAAAAAAGACAACTTCAGCTATTCAGAGACACCACTCTTCTCTTTCTACATGGAAAATTGTGGCCGCAGTCCCTTGCAGAAGTCAGTGCTTTGGTCAGAAATTAAGGAAAAACCAGATACAAACCTAGATTTTGGTCAGAAATCAAGGAAAAACCAGATAAAAAACCTAGATTTCTCCCCAAAATCTCCATGGCAACTACCAAAAACTTACTAAACCTCAATTTGCAAGTTCCCCTGAATAAAACGATACCCCATATGTATGGGTGCACATAAAGACGTGTCCACCAAATGCCCCCAAACAGGGGCAATGCATAAGGGGGGGGCTGTGCTCTACCTGCAGTTATTTAGTCTAAACACCCCCATACCTGTGAAATAACCCCCACAAACTATATATTTCCAAAAAGTGCACACCTTCAGCTATTTAGAGACACAACTCTTCTCTTTCTACATGGAAAATTGTGGCCACAGTCCCTTGCAGAAGTCAGCGCTTTGGTCAGAAATCAAGGAAAAACCAGATACAAACCTAGATTTCTCCCCAAAATCTCCATGGCAACTACCAAAAACTTACTAACCATTAATCTGCAAGTTCCACTGAATAAAACGATACCCCATATGTATGGGTGCACATAAAGACGTGGCCACCAAATGCCCCAAAACAGGGGCAATGCATAAGGGCAATTTCAGTTGAAATTTTGGGGGCTGCGCTCTATGTGCACTACCTGCAGTTTTTCAGTGTTAACCCCCCCTACCTGTGAAATAACCCCCACAATCTATATATTTACGAAAAGTGCACACCTTCAGCTATTCAGAGACACCACTCTTCTCTTTCTACATGGAAAATTGTGGCCGCAGTCCCTTGCAGAAGTCAGCGCATTGGTCAGAAATCAAAGAAAAACCAGATACAAACCTAGATTTCTCCCCAAAATCTCCATGGCAACTACCAAAAACTTACTAAACATCAATCTGCAAGTTCCCCTGAATAAAACGATACCCCATATGTATGGGTGCACATAAAGACGTGGCCACCAAATGCCCCAAAACAGGGGCAATGCATAAGGGCAATTTCAGTTGAAATTTTGGGGGCTGCGCTCTATGTGCACTTCCTGCAGTTTTTCAGTGTTAACCCCCCCTACCTGTAAAATAACCCCCACAAACTATATATTTCTGAAAAGTGCAAACCTTCAGCTATTCAGAGACACCACTCTCCTCTTTCTACATGAAAAATTGTGGCCGCAGTCCCTTGCAGAAGTAAGCGCATCGGTCAGAAATCAAGGAAAAACCAGATACAAACCTAGATTTCTCCCCAAAATCTCCATGGCAACTACCAAAAACTTACTAAACATCAATCTGCAAGTTCCCCTGAATAAAACGAAACCCCATATGTATGGGTACACATAAAGACGTGGCCACCAAATGCCCCAAAACAGGGGCAATCCATAATAATGGGGCTGCAATTTATGTGCACATCTCAAAGCTTTTCAGACAAAATTGCCCCTTACCTGTGAAAAAAACCATATAAACTGTATATTGATTAAAAAAAGACAACTTCAGCTATTCAGAGACACCACTCTTCTCTTTCTACATAGAAAATTGTGGCCGCAGTCCCTTGCAGAAGTCAGTGCTTTGGTCAGAAATTAAGGAAAAACCAGATACAAACCTAGATTTTGGTCAGAAATCAAGGAAAAACCAGATAAAAAACCTAGATTTCTCCCCAAAATCTCCATGGCAACTACCAAAAACTTACTAAACCTCAATTTGCAAGTTCCCCTGAATAAAACGATACCCCATATGTATGGGTGCACATAAAGACGTGTCCACCAAATGCCCCCAAACAGGGGCAATGCATAAGGGGGGGGCTGTGCTCTACCTGCAGTTATTTAGTCTAAACACCCCCATACCTGTGAAATAACCCCCACAAACTATATATTTCCAAAAAGTGCACACCTTCAGCTATTTAGAGACACCACTCTTCTCTTTCTACATGGAAAATTGTGGCCACAGTCCCTTGCAGAAGTCAGCGCTTTGGTCAGAAATCAAGGAAAAACCAGATACAAACCTAGATTTCTCCCCAAAATCTCCATGGCAACTACCAAAAACTTACTAACCATTAATCTGCAAGTTCCACGAAATAAAACGATACCCCATATGTATGGGTGCACATAAAGACGTGGCCGCCAAATGCCCCAAAACAGGGGCAATGCATAAGGGCAATTTCAGTTGAAATTTTGGGGGCTGCGCTCTATGTGCACTACCTGCAGTTTTTCAGTGTTAACCCCCCCTACCTGTGAAATAACCCCCACAATCTATATATTTACAAAAAGTGCACACCTTCAGCTATTCAGAGACACCACTCTTCTCTTTCTACATGGAAAATTGTGGCCGCAGTCCCTTGCAGAAGTCAGCGCTTTGGTCAGAAATCAAGGAAAAACCAGATACAAACCTAGATTTTGGTCAGAAATCAAGGAAAAACCAGATAAAAAACCTAGATTTCTCCCCAAAATCTCCATGGCAACTACCAAAAACTTACTAAACCTCAATTTGCAAGTTCCCCTGAATAAAACGATACCCCATATGTATGGGTGCACATAAAGACGTGGCCACCAAATGCCCCCTAACAGGGGCAATGCATAACGGGGGGCTTTGCTCTACCTGCAGTTATTTAGTCTAAACACCCCCATACCTGTGAAATAACCCCCGCAAACTATATATTTCCAAAAAGTGCACACCTTCAGCTATTCAGAGACACCACTCTTCTCTTTCTACATGGAAAATTGTGGCCGCAGTCCCTTGCAGAAGTCAGCGCTTTGGTCAGAAATCAAGGAAAAACCAGATACAAACCTAGATTTTGGTCAGAAATCAAGGAAAAACCAGATAAAAAAACCTAGATTTCTCCCCAAAATCTCCATGGCAACTACCAAAAACTTACTAAACCTCAATTTGCAAGTTCCCCTGAATAAAACGATACCCCATATGTATGGGTGCACATAAAGACGTGGCCACCAAATGCCCCCAAACAGGGGCAATGCATAAGGGGGGGCTTTGCTCTACCTGCAGTTTTTCAGTGTTAACCCCCCCTACCTGTGAAATAACCCCCACAATCATATATTTACGAAAAGTGCACACCTTCAGCTATTCAGAGACACCACTCTTCTCTTTCTACATGGAAAATTGTGGCCGCAGTCCCTTGCAGAAGTCAGCGCATTGGTCAGAAATCAAGGAAAAACCAGATAAAAAACCTAGATTTCTCCCCAAAATCTCCATAGCAACTACCAAAATCTTACTAAACCTCAATTTGCAAGTTCTCCTGAATAAAACAATACCCCATATGTATGGGTGCACATAAAGACGTGGCCACCAAATGTCCCAAAACAGGGGCAATGCATAAGGGCAATTTCAGTTGAAATTTTGGGGGCTGCGCTCTATGTGCACTACCTGCAGTTTTTCAGTGTTAACCCCCCCTACCTGTGAAATAACCCCCACAATCTATATATTTACGAAAAGTGCACACCTTCAGCTATTCAGAGACACCACTCTTCTCTTTCTACATGGAAAATTGTGGCCGCAGTCCCTTGCAGAAGTCAGCGCTTTGGTCAGAAATCAAGGAAAAACCAGATACAAACCTAGATTTTGGTCAGAAATCAAGGAAAAACCAGATACAAACCTAGATTTCTCCCCAAAATCTCCATGGCAACTACCAAAAACTTACTAAACCTCAATTTGCAAGTTCCCCTGAATAAAACGATACCCCATATGTATGGGTGCACATAAAAACGTGGCCACCAAATGCCCCCAAACAGGGGCAATGCATAAGGGGGGTCTGTGCTCTATGTGCTCTACCTGCAGTTATTTAGTCTAAACACCCCCCTACCTGTGAAATAACCCCCGCAAACTATATATTTATGAAAAGTGCACAGCTTCAGCTATTCAAAGACACCACTCTTCTCTTTCTACATGGAAAATTGTGGCCGCAGTCCCTTGCAGAAGTCACGCTTTGGTCAGAAATCAAGGAAAAACCAGATACAAACCTAGATTTCTCCCCAAAATCTCCATGGCAACTACCAAAAACTTACTAAACCTCAATTTGCAAGTTCCCCTGAATAAAACGATACCCCATATGTATGGGTGCACATAAAGACGTGTCCACCAAATGCCCCCAAACAGGGGCAATGCATAAGGGGGGGGCTGTGCTCTACCTGCAGTTATTTAGTCTAAACACCCCCATACCTGTGAAATAACCCCCACAAACTATATATTTCCAAAAAGTGCACACCTTCAGCTATTTAGAGACACCACTCTTCTCTTTCTACATGGAAAATTGTGGCCACAGTCCCTTGCAGAAGTCAGCGCTTTGGTCAGAAATCAAGGAAAAACCAGATACAAACCTAGATTTCTCCCCAAAATCTCCATGGCAACTACCAAAAACTTACTAACCATTAATCTGCAAGTTCCACTGAATAAAACGATACCCCATATGTATGGGTGCACATAAAGACGTGGCCACCAAATGCCCCAAAACAGGGGCAATGCATAAGGGCAATTTCAGTTGAAATTTTGGGGGCTGCGCTCTATGTGCACTACCTGCAGTTTTTCAGTGTTAACCCCCCCTACCTGTGAAATAACCCCCACAATCTATATATTTACGAAAAGTGCACACCTTCAGCTATTCAGAGACACCACTCTTCTCTTTCTACATGGAAAATTGTGGCCGCAGTCCCTTGCAGAAGTCAGCGCTTTGGTCAGAAATCAAGGAAAAACCAGATACAAACCTAGATTTTGGTCAGAAATCAAGGAAAAACCAGATACAAACCTAGATTTCTCCCCAAAATCTCCATGGCAACTACCAAAAACTTACTAAACCTCAATTTGCAAGTTCCCCTGAATAAAACGATACCCCATATGTATGGGTGCACATAAAAACGTGGCCACCAAATGCCCCCAAACAGGGGCAATGCATAAGGGGGGTCTGTGCTCTATGTGCTCTACCTGCAGTTATTTAGTCTAAACACCCCCCTACCTGTGAAATAACCCCCGCAAACTATATATTTATGAAAAGTGCACAGCTTCAGCTATTCAAAGACACCACTCTTCTCTTTCTACATGGAAAATTGTGGCCGCAGTCCCTTGCAGAAGTCACGCTTTGGTCAGAAATCAAGGAAAAACCAGATACAAACCTAGATTTCTCCCCAAAATCTCCATGGCAACTACCAAAAACTTACTAAACCTCAATTTGCAAGTTCCCCTGAATAAAACGATACCCCATATGTATGGGTGCACATAAAGACGTGTCCACCAAATGCCCCCAAACAGGGGCAATGCATAAGGGGGGGGCTGTGCTCTACCTGCAGTTATTTAGTCTAAACACCCCCATACCTGTGAAATAACCCCCACAAACTATATATTTCCAAAAAGTGCACACCTTCAGCTATTTAGAGACACCACTCTTCTCTTTCTACATGGAAAATTGTGGCCACAGTCCCTTGCAGAAGTCAGCGCTTTGGTCAGAAATCAAGGAAAAACCAGATACAAACCTAGATTTCTCCCCAAAATCTCCATGGCAACTACCAAAAACTTACTAACCATTAATCTGCAAGTTCCACTGAATAAAACGATACCCCATATGTATGGGTGCACATAAAGACGTGGCCACCAAATGCCCCAAAACAGGGGCAATGCATAAGGGCAATTTCAGTTGAAATTTTGGGGGCTGCGCTCTATGTGCACTACCTGCAGTTTTTCAGTGTTAACCCCCCCTACCTGTGAAATAACCCCCACAATCTATATATTTACGAAAAGTGCACACCTTCAGCTATTCAGAGACACCACTCTTCTCTTTCTACATGGAAAATTGTGGCCGCAGTCCCTTGCAGAAGTCAGCGCTTTGGTCAGAAATTAAGGAAAAACCAGATACAAACCTAGATTTTGGTCAGAAATCAAGGAAAAACCAGATAAAAAACCTAGATTTCTCCCCAAAATCTCCATGGCAACTACCAAAAACTTACTAAACCTCAATTTGCAAGTTCCCCTGAATAAAACGATACCCCATATGTATGGGTGCACATAAAGACGTGGCCACCAAATGCCCCCTAACAGGGGCAATGCATAACGGGGGGCTTTGCTCTACCTGCAGTTATTTAGTCTAAACACCCCCATACCTGTGAAATAACCCCCGCAAACTATATATTTCCAAAAAGTGCACACCTTCAGCTATTCAGAGACACCACTCTTCTCTTTCTACATGGAAAATTGTGGCCGCAGTCCCTTGCAGAAGTCAGCGCTTTGGTCAGAAATCAAGGAAAAACCAGATACAAACCTAGATTTTGGTCAGAAATCAAGGAAAAACCAGATAAAAAAACCTAGATTTCTCCCCAAAATCTCCATGGCAACTACCAAAAACTTACTAAACCTCAATTTGCAAGTTCCCCTGAATAAAACGATACCCCATATGTATGGGTGCACATAAAGACGTGGCCACCAAATGCCCCCAAACAGGGGCAATGCATAAGGGGGGGCTTTGCTCTACCTGCAGTTTTTCAGTGTTAACCCCCCCTACCTGTGAAATAACCCCCACAATCATATATTTACGAAAAGTGCACACCTTCAGCTATTCAGAGACACCACTCTTCTCTTTCTACATGGAAAATTGTGGCCGCAGTCCCTTGCAGAAGTCAGCGCATTGGTCAGAAATCAAGGAAAAACCAGATAAAAAACCTAGATTTCTCCCCAAAATCTCCATAGCAACTACCAAAATCTTACTAAACCTCAATTTGCAAGTTCCCCTGAATAAAACAATACCCCATATGTATGGGTGCACATAAAGACGTGGCCACCAAATGCCCCAAAACAGGGGCAATGCATAAGGGCAATTTCAGTTGAAATTTTGGGGGCTGCGCTCTATGTGCACTACCTGCAGTTTTTCAGTGTTAACCCCCCCTACCTGTGAAATAACCCCCACAATCTATATATTTACGAAAAGTGCACACCTTCAGCTATTCAGAGACACCACTCTTCTCTTTCTACATGGAAAATTGTGGCCGCAGTCCCTTGCAGAAGTCAGCGCTTTGGTCAGAAATCAAGGAAAAACCAGATACAAACCTAGATTTTGGTCAGAAATCAAGGAAAAACCAGATACAAACCTAGATTTCTCCCCAAAATCTCCATGGCAACTACCAAAAACTTACTAAACCTCAATTTGCAAGTTCCCCTGAATAAAACGATACCCCATATGTATGGGTGCACATAAAAACGTGGCCACCAAATGCCCCCAAACAGGGGCAATGCATAAGGGGGGTCTGTGCTCTATGTGCTCTACCTGCAGTTATTTAGTCTAAACACCCCCCTACCTGTGAAATAACCCCCGCAAACTATATATTTATGAAAAGTGCACAGCTTCAGCTATTCAAAGACACCACTCTTCTCTTTCTACATGGAAAATTGTGGCCGCAGTCCCTTGCAGAAGTCACGCTTTGGTCAGAAATCAAGGAAAAACCAGATACAAACCTAGATTTCTCCCCAAAATCTCCATGGCAACTACCAAAAACTTACTAACCATAAATCTGCAAGTTCCCCTGAATAAAACGATACCCCATATGTATGGGTGCACATAAGTACATGGCCGCCAAACCTGAAAATGCATAATATTGGGGCTGCACTCTATGCACTCCTTTTTTTTTTGCCTGCACCCGAATGAATGGAATACGCTCGGGTGCAGGCACATGTAGCCGATATACGCATGAAAACGCGTGAGAATGCAAAGTCTCGCGTTTTCATGCGTATATCGGCTACATGTGCCTGCACCCGAGCGTATTCCATTCATTCGGGTGCAGGCACAAGTAGCAAGCGTAGGGCTGAATTTTCGGCAAGCGTTTTTCCACTTGCTGAAAAAATCAGCCCTACGCCATGTGTGGCATCAGCCTAACCCTTGGCAATAGAAACTACCAGAACAATCTTAGCACCTCTGGACCTTTCTAGAACTACTGAAATCAAATGAAGTTAAAATGGAATAAAACCACTAAAAGCAATCAAAGAACAATAATTGCAATGAAATCGGTGGTCAGAGCCCTGGATCCACCAATGTCACTGCAAAAGCAACCTTTTTGGGGCACTAAATACACAATAAAGAACAATGCAAAGATAAAACACCATAAAATCAGTAAATTCAAATAAAAACCGCTCAAACCAACAGAAGAACAATTATTGCAATGAAATCGGTGGTCAGAGCCCTGGATCCACCAATGTCACTGCAAATTCAGCACCCAATAGCAATACAAAAGTTATAGTGCAATAGAATAATTCAAAAACAGAAATCAATTATGAAAATGCAAAAAAAACACTAAAATGCAACCAAATAAATCAGATAATTATAGAGCAAGATCAGAAATAAAGTTTTAGTAAAAAAAAAAGACTGCCAAAGAAAGCAAAGAAAGAAAGAAAAGAAAAGAAAGAAAGAAAAAAAAAAAAAAAAGTGTAAGTGTAAGTGTGTGTGTAAGTGTCTGTGTGTGCTTGGGAAAGTTGTAAATAAGTGTGTATGTGTACAAAAGTGTAATAATGACAAAGATAGAAGAAGAAATGGAAAAAAAAAAAAATTTTAGACAGTTGAGATTGAAATAAGCAAAATAAACAGTGGTTAGAGAGTTGTAGTTCAGCTTACACAATGCAGGCAGGCGATCAGGGCGACCAATCTGGCAGGAAGGCAGCAGGGGGGCTCCAGCAGTCTCACGTGGCAGCAGAGTGAAGAGGCGACGGCGGGGGCGGCGACAATTAAAGGGACAGCAGTGGACACGTCATCAATGCGTGTCCACTGCTGTCATTGGCTGAGGACCCGGATCGGCGGCGCTGGGGGACCCGGATCGGTAAGTATGACCTTACTTGCTCGTTGCCTAGGGGGTTGTGCAGGCTTTACAAGCGCTGCGCTGCTTTAAAAGCGAGCGCAGCGCTTGTAAACCCGTTAGTGCTGTAGGACGTAGATTCTACGTTCTATGGCACTTTGGTCCCTTGGTACCTAGGACGTAGAATCTACGTCCTATGGCACTAAAAAGGTTAAATCTACAATTAGTATTGATGTTTGTTTATACAGTGTATCGTGTATGTATATGAGTGTATAGATAGGTCGGTATGGGTGTATGTATGGGTGTGTGTAGGGGTTCGCTTGGAAGGGTTGAACTTGAATGGACTTTGGCCTTTTTTCAACCAAACTTAACTGTTACTATGTAATATAAAATGTCCTAATCTGTGCAGTGATTTTGTGTTTAGAGGATTGAAATGCTATGCTGTTTATTTAAAATCATTCAAGCTGCAATAGAAATGTATATTAATAAATGCATGCTATCTAAAAAGGCAAATATTTGTTTTTATTTTAGTTGTCATTCAACATTATAGCACCCAAGAGTCATTTTCTGATTCATGCGTTTGTGTCATAAAGAAAAGATAACAAGAGATCCAGTAGTCTTTGCTGTCAACATCAAATGCTCTTTTGTAAATGACCAATGCACTAAACAAGCTGTCAAGCTGACAAAACTGAAATTGTGTTTTTTTCCTGTAAGAATGATCATGTCATTCAAAAAACTGCAACTTCAACACGTAAAAAAACATGACTTTTTTTTACACATTTTTTTTTGGAGATAAATCTGTCAAATCTGCTGTTTGCATAAAATAAAACATACTTTGATACGTACATTCCTTGATACACCAACAGCTTTTTACATAGTTGTTTTCAGAATTTCACATGCACAGTTAAAGGTAATCCCGGTTTATCTTTAGCTGCACATGTGCCGACAAGTTCTGTGTTACGGAACTGATCCCAAGAAAACCCAAAGTTACAGAGTATGGTGACTGCTAGCTCCACTGTGCTGTTCTGCAGCTATAGGTCAGCTTTATTATCAGAGATACTTCTCATTGTAATGGGCTCTGCGGGGACGGAACAGGGATGGGGCTTAAAGGAGGGCAGAGGACACAGGCTTTAGTTTGGGAGGGGGGGTAGTTCTCCTTTAAGGGGTGATATGATAACTATGTATAAATATATATAAGGGGATCATATAATAATCTCTCTAATGCTTTATTTACCAGTAGGTCCTTCCAACGGACACGAGGGCACCCATTTCGATTATAAGAAAGGAGGTTCCGTCTGATTATTCGAAAAGTATTTTTTACTGTGGGAGCTGTGAAGTTGTGAAATTCCCTCCCCGAATCAGTCATACTGGCCGATACATTAGATAGCTTTAAGAAGGGGCTGGGTGGCTTTTTAGCAAATAAGCAAATACAGGGTTAATGATGTAGGGACCCCAATATTTGGGCCCCTTAGACTGGGTTCCCTCTTTTGGGACAGGCAATATAGAGGGTGGCCTCGTGGAAATAGGACGTGTGTGAGTGGTCCTAATGGTTTGTGTAAAAAAAAGAGAAGTTCCCTAAACCAGTTAAGCAGCAACCACTAGGTGGCAGTGTGCTGTTGTATAAAAAGGGAAGCCACACCATTTTGGAGGTCTTTCTTCCTGGGACTTCCCCTCGTCTAGAGGTGAGATACAGGACTAGCTAGATAATTCAGCCAGATAAGTTAATAGTCACTCGAGGAGTGAGAGGAGTAGATAGGGTATATAGTTGGGCAATTGGAAGCCCCAACAGGAGGTCAGTGAGGTTATTACCTTGTGGCATTAATAGCCACAGATCAGGGACCCAAAGTGGTAAGTTCAGGTCATATTGTATTCCCATAGAGGGGAGGTTATCTGGAGGGAGAGAATCCCCAGGACTATATAAAGGAAAAGAAACCTGAATCTGCTTGTAATGCTATTAAACCCTGTTGGATTGAATAAAGAAGTTCGTTTGTTAAGCATCAACCTGCAGTCTCCTGGTAAATCACTTTCCTGCCGGATCCGCAACAACTGGGTAAGCAGCACCCATGGTACAACAGGGTCCTGGGAGTTACAGGGAGTTGCCAGTCTGAGGCCTACAAGTTATACCACAGTAAATGTAGTACACACAGCTCAAAGACACTTATAGCCAACACTCAAGGGTGTGCTACAATGACAGAAGCTATTAGTACCAAGTTGACCCAGGGACAGGTCCGATTGCCAGCTTGGAGTCAGGAAGAATTTTTTTCCCCCCTCTGAAGGGAATAATGTGATCACTTCTGTGCGATTTTCTTCCACGAAAAAAAAAACATGACCGAGAATATAGTGTTGTGGGGTTTTTTTCTTACTTTGTAAATAAGCTCTTGCTTGAGGGAAGAAATTCAATCAATTGTTTTGTTATTTTTTTTCATGAAAATTGATAAATCGGCCTCCCTGATGGGTTTTAGGAAACACCCGGGAATTCTAGATTAAACTACATGCAGCAAGCCTACAGGACTGAGGATTTCATATAATGAATCCCATGCCAGTATATAATATACACACACACAAGATGTAATCATCGTAACGTCAAGGCTGAAGTCTCTACTACCTTTATCTTCTTACAAAGGATAAAAGCCTCCCCCTTTTCTGACATATAATAACGTTTTATACCAAGGGCACTTATTGTTCCATTTACAATATCCTAAGTTTAACTACAACAGCAGAATGCAGCATGGCTGCTGGGATCTCATATATAGGTCAAGCAATTGATAATACCATTAACAATAGTTACTGGCTTACATGTCAGCAGCCTTACTACTGGTTTTTACGAAGACATTAACATTTTATCACATCATTATTTGCAGTATGAAAAAGTACTGGATACAGGATATATATTATCCGGAGTGCCTGGTGGTTTTTTTCTTGGATAAAGGTTCACTGTACTGTTCTATTATTACAAAGAAAAAGAAAATTGTTTTTAAAAAATTTGAATTATTTGCTTAAAATGGACTCTGTGGAAGGCCCCTTCCTATAACTCAGAGCTTTCTGGATAAAGATACCATCTTGTCAGAGTTTTAAATCGTGGAATGAGGCACACAACTTGAAGTCTATTACTTTCATATGGCTTCAAAACTTCTAAACTATGATAATTGCCTGATTAATATATAATTATGCAAAATGTAATTTCTGTTTTTTAACGGCACAATTATTTTATAACTTTATGATAAATGATATAACTATAACTATTTTACATGCAGTTTAATATTCAGCACAGTCATAACTGGAAATTGATATGTTAAACCTGAAATTAAGAAATAAAACAGAAGACGTGGATGGATTTTCAGACTAAAAACGTCCTTTTGGCATCTCAGTTAATAATGTGCCATTGAAGTTAAATTAATGAGTTATAGATTTTCTTTAATGAGACTTTAAGACTTCAAGGTAAAGTTATCAACTGCTGAATCATGAAAAGTCACTTCAGATACAAAACCAATAACATCTAAAATCTTACTTGGAGACAAACAAACAAAAAGCAAAACATTTGCATAAAAAAACATTCCATGATGTTATATAATAGGGTTCATTCATTAATGGGGGTAAAGGGTATAAAGTGCAAAAAACAAATGCAAACCACCCTATTTATCATCAGCCTTGGATACTATCTGCCATCACAACATCACTAGGAAGGGCATTCCACAACCTCACTGCCCTCACCGTGAAAAACCACCTACGCTGCTTCAAATGGAAGCTCTGTTCCTCTAATCTAAAGGGGTGGCCTCTGGTGGCCTCACTTGTTATCTACAGAAATCCCTGAATCTCAATTAAGGATTCCCCCAACACACTACCATTTAGTGCATATTATTTCTACCACAGTGTATAACTTTGCACTTTTCAACATTGAACCTCATTTTCCATTTTTCTGCCCAGTTAGCCAAAACGTATCTTCAGTCTTATAAGAAAAATAATCTAAAATCTACAGGAGAGAATTATCTGGGCATTGGGTTCAAGAGCAACAACCGGAAGTACTTTAACTTATTTTTCAGTCATCAATTAAATTTTTTCAGTAATCTGATTATTTTCCAATTATCCTGTTTGGAAAAAGATGTCAAAATATAGAATATTATATTAACTGCATTTCGCTGACTATAACTTTACAGAAAGAAGATTCTGCTTGGCATTGTCATAAATTCTTTCCACAAGTTGTATTCTAATGTGATAATGCAGGGTTTATGCTGATGAAGCACCATTTAGTCTAAGCTCCTTGATACACCCACTTCAAATTACAGTAGTGCTGCTTCACCCAAATACTACTGGATTACAACAGCATTATCTAGCCTATTATCAAGGACGATTGGAGATGCAGTACAACAATCTCAGTGATGACTTCTTAGGGCTCTGGCGATTTTTAAAAGAGCGATTTGGCGACAAGACGAGCGACAAGACGCCAATGCTAAATCTATGGAAATCGCCAGCATCAAAACATACGAGGCTACTTCAAATCGCCTGCTGTTTCAAATCGCACACAGACCCTTTTCTGAGCGACTTGAGTAAACATGAGGGGGGGTTAACTGTTGAGTGTACCATGGGTAGCAGATCACCTGGAGCTCAACTCGCA
Source organism: Xenopus tropicalis (assembly GCF_000004195.4). NCBI lineage: Eukaryota > Metazoa > Chordata > Amphibia > Anura > Pipidae > Xenopus > Xenopus tropicalis. The sequence continues at coordinate 43,338,169 of NC_030681.2, read as the reverse complement.
CGAAATCTCTTTGTGGGTATTGTCGTGGCGACTTGTCGCCAAAGCGGCAGGGGGAAAAAACGCAGGCGACAAACCTCCTCATGTGCCAGAGCCCTTAGGGCTCTGGCACACGGGGAGATTAGTCGCCCGCGACAAAACTCCCTGTTCGCGGGCGACTAATCTCCCCGCGAGGCAACTTCGGCGATTTGAGCGAAATCGCACCGCCGCGTGTGCCATCCCACCGGCGACTTACATTTTCGCTGGTGGGATGGCAGGGGAAGGCAACCCACCGGCGACTTACATTTTCGCCGGTGGGATGGCAGGGGAATGCAACTCGGGGAGATTAGTCGCCCGCGAACAGGGAGTTTTGTCGCGGGCGACTAATCTTCCCGTGTGCCAGAGCCCTTATAGTAAAAATGTGCAATAAAACTTTCATCTGATTTCCAGTTTGATCTTATCCAAGAAGTCCATAACATTCACTGATATTCAGGTCCAGATTACCCATGAGGCACACTAAGCAAACTATGTTATCACAGGCATTTATTGTATCCCTGTAAAACATATCAACAACTTTGGTATCTTATGAACATAGAAGTTTAATTACTACAGTCAGTTAGTACAATCAAACAATATTATCACCATTACTTTGAATCCTTTAGTAAGAGAAGCATCCAGCATACAAGGCTTGTAATAAATATATTCTAACTATACTATCCTACTGTATTTGTGTGCATGTATATAGTGCTATGGCTAGGCTCTGTTCCTTGCTTTCTCCTACTGCTGCTACAGAGTGGAAGCGTTTCCAGTTTTATCCATTTGCCCTCCATGACAGGCCCCCCAAGTTTGTTTGTAAACATCCTGTAACTAGGATAAAACACTGACCAGTAGTAGTCACTACAGACTATGACATATTTCCAATCCCATAGGTTTTTTTATTTATTTCCAGTAACTTGCTATACTTGATGGCTTTCCATTATGTGTCACTGTATGCTTTGTTCCATGGACCTTCCAGGTTAAAGTAGTCAAGAGGTTCTGCTGGGGAAAAGGTGACTCTCTTGTTTGTTTGTTTTAGTTACACCAACTGTCTTTCAAGTCTTTCTTTTGTCTCATATAGTGATACATTTAAAGTCTTGTTTGGATACCTATTAAAGTCTACTATTGTGTTTATTATGGCACATAGCATGTTGTCCATTATAACACAGTGGGGACTGTTGGACATGCAGTATGAATGTGAATCATTTCTAAGCATTGGCACCAGGTTGCAATAATTTCATGAACCCTATTTATGTGATTTTCAGTTCAGTAGTTTTCTACTGTCCTGCATATACTGAAGGTAAAGGATCCATAGCTACAAGGGGTTGTTTACGGCCCCAAGTGCAGTTGGCGTTGCACAAAATGGCCAAAGTCATTGCAGGAAAAAATTATATTAAGGGATTGCTCACTATTATTATGAGACAATTTGCAGTTAGTCTTATAAGTTGCAGTTTTTTAATTACTTGGCGTTTTGTTCAGCAGCTCTCCATTTTGGAATTTTAGCAACTATCTAGCTGCTAGGGTTTAATAAACCTAGCAACCAGGTACTGATCTGAAAGAAAGACCAGAAAATGAATAGCGGAGGGCCTAAATAGACAGATAAGTAATAAAAATTAACAATGACGACTAAATTGTAGCCTCACAGAGCAATTGTTTTTTGGTTGCCAGGATCAGTGACCCATTAGAAAGCTGGAAAGAGTAAAAAGAGAAAGATACATAAAACCATAAAACTATAAAAAGAATACCAGTTGAAAACTTGCTAAGAATAGGCCATTCTATAACATACTAAAAGTTAACCCGAAGGTGAAACACCCCTTTAAAGGTACTTGCATCTAAAGCTGCTCCTTGCATGCATAGCTGTGCCTCTAAGATTCCCAGTTGAAATCAATGGACAAGGTTTATGAACACAAAATTGAATGCTTTTGCAATTATAAAACTCTTTCTGGAAGTGAATAAAATGTACTGCAAAGTGAAACTTTCCACTACAAATATTTTTTAGAGAACTGTTTCATCACAACTCTATAGTGAGAGCCAATCCTTCCTTTCTAAAATATACCCCTACAGTGTTGCTGCATATTGTTCAGACGCTTCTGTAATGTAGAATGCCGAGTCCATTACCCACTCTCCCTCCTTCTTTTTAAGTCTTTGTCAATTCTGATATCTTCAGTCTGTAATAAAGCTCTGCTGTACTCTAAATTCTGCATTAATGAGATAAGTTTTATTCTGTTCCATCTCTTCCCACGACTCCAAGACTTATCAGTGTCTTTAGTGAGAAACTGTAAAAACACATCTAGAAACTCACTGATGATGACAGCTACCTAATAACTGCATTCCCTAAAATAGGTGTATGCCCATTCTATTAACTTGTATTAATTTGCATGTATTGTGTATATATATTTAGCATGTTCAGTCTGAGTACTGTGAATATAGTGACTTGCAAGTACAGATATGAGATCTATTTTTCAGAATGCTTGGAACCTGTTGTTTTCTGGATAAGGAATATTTCTGAAATGTGGATCACAATACCATAACTCTACTGAAATGGGGCAAATATAGTGCCCTTTATTACATATGAAGGTTAGGTCTGTAACGGGGCTACCCGTGGCTGGCAAGCACCCATTATAGCACAAATTATAAGAACGGCCTTTACTACAAGAATCAGGCAAAGTACACAGCAATGGGATGTACCAGGGCATACATTTATTAAGCAGCTTCTCGCAGGAAGGCAGGTTACAGACCAGGGTTCAGGTTGGTGGCTTAGTAACACAGAAATCAATACTTCAGAAGATTCTTAACAATTCTCACACTCACACAGCAAGCTCTGATGAAGCCTTTAGGATCTTGTCATGTGCAAAAGCACAGTTTGCTGCACCGGGCCCCCTCTTCTTAATAAACTTACGACCTGTTTCTTTGTGGTGTCCAGCATGCAGTGTCCAAGCTTCTCCTGAGCTGTCTCACTACATCTCCCATAGGTTCCCTCTAACCTACACCTGAATACTCCAATTCCCTAACTGGCGCATAGTCGCCCAGGGCTCTACCCAAAACTACTCCTCATTCGGGAAACAGACTGCCCTTACTGGCTAACAGTGCTCCCATTTCCTTTCCTAGTCTTATGGGCGATGTATTAACGACTGGAATTTTTTCCCGATTTGGATTTTTTAGCCCTAAAAGTTAGCAAAAAAAAGGTTAGAAAGATAGAAAAATTTGAAGTTTTCATGACTTTTCTGTGACTTTTTCTCTCTCGTGCTTATTCAGTTCAGATTTTTTAATAATTGCCAGACATTTGTGGAAATTATTTTATTCAATTTTTTTAAGAGGAATTTGCCTTTTAGTGTAATTTGCTGGTCCATATCTATTTACAAAAAACACAAACTATGTTGGAGCTTGATTAATACAATTAATAATAATTTACAAAGTCAAGGCTATTATGATCAGAGATCAAGGCTATTAATATGAACATATGAACATGTCATATTTATAGGTCTGTATATATCCACAATGCAAAGCATCCATTTATAGCATTTATTCATGAAGAAGGCCTCAATAGAGAGCCAAAACATTGATTTTCTAATGGAGTGCTGGATGTTTTGCATTATGAATGAATAACTTTTGGTCATGCACCCAGCTATTGTGTTTTCCTTTGTGCACCTTTTTTAACTTGAATAAACTACTTTGCACTTCCTTTCCTGTTATAACACCTTCTTTTCTCTACTGGGGAGTCTTTCAGCCTGATGTATGAAATGTTTTATTGTTGTGGGGATTTGCTTCCATTTAGCCACAAGAGAGTTTTTAGACATTGGTCACTGATGTTGCGCAATCAGATCATATTAGTTAAAGTCCCAACTCATGCTAAAGCTGTTCATTTGGGCCCCCCTGTAGATCAGTAAAGTTCATCCACTCCCATCTTAGAATTTTTATTCTGAATTGATGTAACTTCATGTTGGAGGACATTATCATGCTACAAGAGAGATAAGACCCTTCCCAAACTGTTGGGAAAACAGGGCATTGTCCAGCAAGGCATTGTTCCCTGTAGCGTTATCAGGCCGGGATTTGTGACGAGGCCACAAAGGCCCGGGCCTAGGGCGGCAGAAATTTAGGGGCGGCATGCCGCCCAGCCGCACCAGAATAATTTGCGGAGTAATGGGGAGAGGACGCGCAGAAACTTTAGCGTGTCCTCTCTCAACGGCTCCAAACACTGAATAAACTAAGAGGGCGGCCTCGGGAGCCCAGATGAGAAATCAAGCCCTGAGCGTTATGGTTTACATCACTGTGACAATGAGCTCTTGTCCAAACTTTGAAATAAGCTCAAGACCATTATGTGTCCTTAAAGAAACATTATAGTTGGCATTGCTCAGTGTTCCAATGGCATCCACCAAATGTAGACATGTCTGTCAGACAAATGGCACAGCATCATTAACATCTCCAGAGAATGTGTTTCATTATCGTTCAGATAATACACTACTAGGTATCTACTAGACAGATATCTTTTCAACAGTAGTATGCACTGGTACTGCTCACAAAAACCTACCAAATATAAATAAAGTGGCTTCTTATTAAATAGAAATATAATATTAAACCAAAACCCCCAAATTAGGGAGAGTAAGGATATATTTCCCTCTTCAGATCAACCATGGCTTGTATGAATATATACAAATGGAACTAAATCACCTTGTTTAGTATCTAAATATGTTTATAGAATAATAAGCTCATGTGACCATCTATCTAAGTGGAATAAATATGCTGGAAAGGGCTGAGCATAGTACTGTCAGCCACAAGGTGCCCTAGGGCATGTGATAAGTCCAAAGCTCCAACTGCACCCACCAGTACACTTTTACGGTTGAATGATGCACAATAAGGGTGCCTAGGTGCCTCTCCCTGCTCACTTTTCATGGATACAGTGCAGCAGAATACAGGTGGTGCTGTATTTACTGGGGTAGTGCAGGTCCTTGATCTCTATTTTTAGTCTGCAAGGATATGCAGTCACCTCAATTAAAGTAAATTAAAGTAAATGTAGTAAATAAGCCCTCAGGTGATATTGTCTAGTATTTTTCATTTTCATGTCTAGACATGAACTGTAAAGTAACTGCATGCACCAAGACATTTTGCTACTGTTCCTCATCATAGTAACATAGTAACATAGTAACATAGTAAGTTGGGTTGAAAAAAGACATACGTCCATCAAGTTCAACCATAATGCCTATATATAACCTGCCTAACTACTAGTTGATCCAGAGGAAGGCAAAAAACCCCATCTGAAGCCTCTCTAATTTGCCACAGAGGGGAAAAAATTCCTTCCTGACTCCAAGATGGCAATCGGACCAGTCCCTGGATCAACTTGTACTAAGAGCTATCTCCCATAACCTTGTATTCCCTCACTTGCTAAGAATCCATCCAGCCCCTTCTTAAAGTTATATAATGTATCAGCCAGCACGACTGATTCGGGGAGGGAATTCCAGAACTTCACAGCTCTCACAGTAAAAAATCCTTTCCGAATGTTTAAATGGAACCTCCCTTCTTCTAAACGGAGTGGGTGCCCTCGTGTCCTTTGGAAGGACCTACTGGTAAATAAAACATTAGAGAGGTTATTATATGATCCCTTTATATATTTATACATAGTTATCATGTCACCTCTTAAGCGCCTCTTCTCCAGTGTAAACAGACCCAACTTGGCCAGTCTTTCTTCATAACTGAGCCTTTCCATACCCTTTACCAGCTTAGTTGCCCTTCTCTGGACCCTCTCTAACTCAGTAATGTCCCGTTTGAGCACTGGAGACCAAAACTGAACAGCATATTCTAGATGGGGCCTTACCAGCGCTCTGTAAAGGGGAAGAATAACCCCCTCCTCCCGTGAATCTATACCCCTTTTAATACAGCTCAAAACCTTGTTTGCCCTTGCAGCTGCTGCCTGGCATTGCTTGCTACAGCCAAGTTTATTATCTACAAGGACTCCAAGGTCCTTCTCCATTATGGATTTGCCTAGTGCAGTCCCATTAAGGGTATACGGGGCTTGCATATTTTTACATCCCAGGTGCATGACCTTACATTTATCCACATTAAATCTCATCTGCCACTTAGCTGCCCAGATTGCCAGTTGGTCAAGATCCTGCTGCAGGGATGTCACATCCTGGATAGAATTGACTGGTCTGCAGAGTTTTGTGTCATCTGCAAACACTAATACATTACTCATAATACCCTCCCCTAAGTCATTTATGAACAAATTAAACAAAAGTGGACCCAGTACAGAACCCTGAGGGACCCCACTGAGGACCTTATTCCAAGTAGAGAATGTGCCATTAACAACCACCCTCTGTACCCGATCCTGTAGCCAGTTTTCTATCCATGTGCAAACGGCTTCACTAAGACCAATAGACCTTAGCTTAGAAAGCAGTCGTTTGTGGGGAACGGTATCAAATGCTTTGGCAAAATCCAAATAGATGATATCTACTGCATCCCCACTATCCAGCTTCTTACTTATCTCATCATAAAAAGCAATTAAATTGGTCTGACATGACCTGTCCTTCATAAAGCCATGCTGATTACTGCTCATAATGGCATTCTCCACTACATCATTTTGAATGTGATCCCTTAACAAGCCTTCAAATAACTTGCCCACCACGGATGTCAAACTTACAGGCCTATAATTGCCAGGCTGAGATCTTACTCCCTTTTTAAATATGGGAATGACATTCGCCTTCTTCCAATCCCTAGGTACCATACCTGATGAAAGAGAGTCTGAGAATATCAGAAACAAGGGCCACTGCAATTCTGCCCCTAGCTCTCTCAGTACCCGAGGGTGTATTCCATCTGGCCCAGGTGCCTTGTTTACATTTATCGTGTGTAACCCTTTAAGCACCATATCCTGTGCCAACCACTGTGTAGTTGGAGCTGAGGCAACAGTGAAGCTATTGGGTGGGACTTGGCCCACTGGCTCCTCTACTGTATACACAGAAGAAAAGAACTGGTTAAGCACATCTGCCTTTTCTGTATCCGCTGTAACCATATTGTTATTATAACTCAATGGGGCCACACCCTCAACCTGCATCTTTTTACTATTAATATACTTATATTATCTGACTGTACTTGTTCTTACTGAGAGGTGAGACAAATATTTATTTAACATTCTGTTCTCCTTTTACCTGAGAAGAATAAGGCACTTATTTTTTATTCTGCTGAGCTATTTCATCAAAGTGTCTACAAACTCTGGCTTTCTGATAAGTAAGGCCAAGGGAAAAGCATATTATGGTTTCAATTTATTTCAAATGTGAGACCAAAAAACATTTGATGAATAAACCCATGCTCCAAATAGTCACATTACATATCCACACATTTTTTTTAGAAATACACTTTTGTACACTGAACAGAGTTGAATTTTTGAGAGATGCAGTGATATATGTTCCCTTTTTTTAATAGGAAACTTCTGACTAGTATAAAGTATAAAGCAAATACCATTTGGCACAGGAATGCAATTTAATTGTTTTAGGTTCAATTTCTTAGTGTCTCGGCCAAGTGTAGTCAAACCTCAGAATAAAGAAGTACCTTACAAATAACTAACATTTATCAAAGTATGTCACTCGGAAAAATGTCTCTAGAATTTAGATTTATATAATTCATTTGCTGAGTATCTATGTTAAAAAGCAAAAGCATTTTCATATCATTCATTTTTCAAAAAAAGGAAAATGTGTATATATATATATATATATACTGTATATATATAGAAATTGCAAACGAAGAAGCCGCTCTCACAGGTCTTATGTACAAAATAAAGAATCTTTTTTATTAGATGGTGAACTGACGTTTTGGCTGAACACCTCAGCCTTTCTCAAAATTACAACACAGAGTGAGTACAACCCCTAAATACCACAACTGGCGGGAAAATACAGACAAAAAAACTGTGTGACGTCACACTTTCCCGATATACGAACACCCATTAACCCAAGTGTAATAGGTTATCACGTAAAAAGACAACATAAACAAAACATCAATTTACAAGTGTTAATAGAACTAATATATTTACATACACGATCTATAAGTTGCTGCACTAAGGGAAGAGTTAACTACAGCAAAATGAAAAGAACAAACAAAAAAGCATCCACAATAAGAGTATATATAGGGATACGGAGCATCAGTTCCGAAATGATCAAAGAGTAAGCACAAGAATAAAAATAACTAGATACATTGGTGCAGAAATATCACAAAAGAAGAAAGAAAGAAAAAAGAAGAAAGCGCATATTGGTATGCCACTAACTTTAGCAGTGAAAGCTGCTCATTTTGCAGTAGTTAACGCTTCCCTTAGCGCAGTAACTTATAGATCGTGTATATAAATATATTAGTGCTATTAACACATGTAAATTGATGTTTTGTTTATGTTGTCTTTTTACGTGATAACCTATTACACTTGGGTTAATGGGTGTTCGTATATCGGGAAAGTGTGACGTCACTCTTGCAAGTTTTTTTGTCTGTATTTTCCCACCAGTTGTGGTATTTAGGGGTTGTACTCACTCTGTGTTGTAACTATGAGAAAGGCTGAGGTGTTCAGCTGAAACGTCAGTTCACCATCTAAAAAAAAGATTTTTTATTTTGTACATAAGACCTGTGAGAGCAGCTTCTTCGTTTGCAATTTCTGTTCCTGGTTGGAAGGCTGCACCCAGGTTTTTTTGTGATTACACGTGAGTGCCAGTGGTTCCTAACTTTGATATATATATATTTTTTATTTTTTTTTTGAAAACTGTCTCAATTATCCAGGAAGCTCTAAATTACAGGAAGGCCATCTAACATTTTAAGCAAATAATTCTATTTTTTAAAAATGATTTCCTTTTTCTCTCTTTTCCTATTTCTAGTGATAAGCAAATTTTTTCACAAGGCATGGCTTTGCAGCGAATTACCATACTGCGCCATTAGCGAAATGTTGGTGCGAAAAAATTTGTCATGCGTCAAAACAAAATTGTGTCAAAATGGGCTCGTGTCAAAATAGGCGTGGTTGAGTCAAAATGGACGCTTCACTTCAAAATAGGTGCACCCACGTCACAAAAGTTGCGTGTGACGGAAAAAGTTGCAAGACACCTGGGTTTCGTGAATTTTTTTGCAGTTTTGCAAATTTTCCGGTAGTTTCTGGAATTTTTAGGTGAAGCGAAATGTGACAGATTCACTCATCCCTACCCATTTCATGTAGATGTGACTTGCATGGCACACATCACCAGGCTTCGCTGCATAAAAAACGGTGTAAAACCAGTGCAATTTTTTATCTTTTCTTCAGTCAGAACTTCTATATCTATTCTAGCTTAGCCAACTATTTTGAAGAAGCTTTTCACTCTACTGTATATGCACACTTGGGGGCCCATCATCAATGTACGAATCTGAATCCCGAATTAAGTCCATATAGGGTTCTCATTATCTTTTTATTCTTTAGACACCCAGGTTTAATTGTTATTAAGGTGCAATAAAAATCCAAACAACTCTGGCATCTACTGCTATGCTGTATTGATTAGCAGCCATTGACTGTAAACTGTTTTTGTTCAAATGTTTGTTTTATGACATGGGTGCAACAGTGGTTTTTGTGGTATCAACCCCCCTGGCCGGAATTAATATAAATGGGACACCATCTAACACGGTTGCCCTCTATTAAGTAATCTGCCCTTTATTATTGATTTTATACCTGGAACCCTTGCTAAACACTCTAGGCAATAATAATTCCAATGTAGAAAATGATATCTATACACCATAAACACATCTTTCCCTAAGAACAAACTTTTCTTTATTAGTAATCCTGTTATGTTAATACTAAATTTAAATAGGTTGTTGTGTATTGACTGTTAATGTATGATCACTAGATGGCACTGTTACATGTAAAAACTGATATGTGTCTTCCTGTAATTGTTCCCCTAGCATTGCCTGTCTTTCCTCTCCTTTCTCCCAACTTGTTGGCATTTCAGCCATGTTTTGTTCTACAGCAGGGATGCCCAGACTTTTTTGCGCCTCGAACGACTTTGGCTTCTCCCCACGTATGTACGCCACACAGTGAACCCCATAAAAGCGCTGCACTTCTGCATTTCAAGGCTTAGATGCGGTCCACCAGAAGTCCACGGGGGATCAACTGGTGGGTCACGATGAACGGTTTGGCCACCCCTGTTCTACAGTACGTAAAGCTTGTTCCACTACCTACTGCTGTGAGCCTCTTTTATCTAACATACAGCAGGTTATTGGAGTGCTATTGCAAACTAAGTGATCAAGGTTTATATTTTAATTCCTCCACCGAACTTTTTCATTGAGTGGGCACCCTTACATATCTATGTAACTGCCTTACCGTAATTGTTAGAACTGTTGTGATTTAATAGAATAGTCAGTGTCTTGACACATTTTCAAGGACAAATTAATCCCCTGATTGTTTTCAATTTCACCCAGATTCAAGGGAAACTTAATCCGCTTATTGTTTTCAGTTTCACCTATTTTAAAGGGCAACTTAATCCCCTCATTGTTTTCAGTTTCACCCAACTTCAAGTGAAACTTAATCCCCTCATTGTTTTCAGTTTCACCCAGCTTCAAGTGAAACTTAATCCCCTTCATTGTTTTCTATTTCACACTTTTCAAGGGAAAGTTAATCCCGTCATTGTTTTCAGTTTCACCCAGTTTCAAGTGAACTTTAAACACATGGTTTTCCAAGAACTCCTAAATTCTCATAAAAAGGCAGCTGGAGTAATTCCTGTTTGGGAAAAAATAAAGAAGATTCATGAAAACAAAACATCTGAGTTTTTCAAGTTTTAACAATGCTTCCAAGCATAATTGTGACATTTTATAAATACAACAAGGATCACGTTTGATTAAAATTTATACTATGTCGAGTTTATGCAACTTTCAAGGCCAGAAAAAAAATGAATTTTAGTAAATATGCCCTATGAGTCTGAGTCTTAGGGGCAGATTTATCAAAATGTGAGTATAGAGCTTAATACATAAAAATTCACCCACATTCTATTTATTTCTATGGGATCTTTAGAAGCGTGTTTATCAAATGGTGAGTACTAACTTCCACCTACTGATAAATATGCTTCTAACAATGCTATAGGAATGAATAGAATATGGGTGATTTTTTATGTATTAAGCTTTAAACTCACATTTTGATAAATCTGCCCCTTAGAGTCTCACCAGATTTTTCTAAGTTATATATTTAGTCACTGTATTTAATACCTCTGTAATGGACCCAACACAACTGAAAACAAGGAAAAAATAATACTACAATATTTAAGGAACGATTCCTCTTTATTTCTAAACTCTATAAGGTCTATACTTTCTTCTTTCTCTATACTTTTTTCTTCTTTGCTTCTTTAAAAAATTCTGCTGATTTTTTTTTCTTTTCTATTATGCCCTGCTGCTAGATTTAATGTAGAAATAGCCCTTTCTTAACCTTCCTTGGATGATACTTTGGTCCACAATTTTCTCCCTACAACGTGGTTCCTTTGACTTTTTAATAGAGTAATTGCTTTATACAGTTATTATATGATAATTGCATCCCTATTGTTACATATCCTTGCTTCCAGCTCTCTTGTTTAACATCCTTTGTTAATATTCAAAGCCCAAACAGCAGCAAAAAAATGTTAAAATATTAGTGGCTAAAATCATCTTTGCTTATTTATTAAGAATATTAAACATTACATTTTGTAGTGTTTTATTTTGGTTTTGACATTCAGGAAGGAACATCACTGTAATTTCTTAGCCTAAGGACAGTAATTACTTTACGATGACATTGTAATTATACATTCAGCGTATCAGGTAGAGGTGGCTTTCACTGCAAATGTGTATTAGATGTCCAGTACTACTATCATTCCTGTAATGTAATTAGAGGGAAAAATGTTGCCTTTTACTAACAACTTTGCACAGATAAACCTGTCTACCTTTGCAAAACAACATTTAAAAAATAGACCAAACAGAAGAAGGAACCCTGAGTTATATAAAACAACTGCATTTGCGCTGATTAAAGCTCAGAGCTGAAGACTGAGTAAAGCAGTTTTAGCCATTTCCAATTAAAGTGATATTGACAAGTCCCTGATTTCTATAGGAATGTATGTATAAAAAGTATCTCTTTACAAACTTTCCCTGCAGTGTATTTTTAAAGGGAGAGTATATAGCAACAGGCAACACCAATATTTACACAGAAACTAATACACAACAAGGGGTTCATTTACATTCCCCAGTACGTTCAGGCAGAGTTATGCATACACATAGACATCCAGACATCCCTACCAATATAGCTGTCATGGTCTCTTCCTTAGGCTAGTCTTTTCCTGCAGGGTGCCACCCAATGGGAACGGCTTCTCCACCTGTCTACCGGCAGTCGGGTGTACACCAAACACCCCTCTTCCCTTCTGCTTGACAGGCCTTCTCCTGTGGCAGCTCTCTGGCTGCGGTACAGCCATGGCTCTAAGCCAACTACTTGATGGGGTTCAGGCTACCCATACTCACTGGCTTGCCTGACTCGTACACCTAGTGCACGCACCACTTCAGCTATCATCTCTATCTGATCCTACCTCTCCTGAACCAGATCTCACTCCAGCCGATGTTCCAGCTGAAGGCTGCGAAATCCCCGGACCCTGACCTTGGGTGGGGTTCGCCATTTTGTATAAGTTGATCTCTATCCCTACTGGCCAGAAACTGTACTGCACCCATGAAACCATGTTACCTATAATAATTATTAATAACTTATTTAACCCTCTACTGGGGAACTACCAATAACTTGGATAAAAGGAAAAAACAGCAGCACTCCGGAAATGTTGTAGAAAAAAGTGACTTTACTCAAGTGCACACAGTTGTGTGCACTTGAGTAAAGTCACTTTTTTCTACAACATTTCCGGAGTGCTGCTGTTTTTTCCTTTTATCCTGGATATTGTTTTACCCTGGCTGAGGGTTCAGCTTGCACCTGGGGCTACAACTAGCCGGTTTGTCCATTGTGTAGCACACCTTAATCAATTTGTTACCAATAACTTGGACACCCTCACTGTGCACCTCCTTACAAGTATATACTTAAAGAAATCTTTGCTAAAAATTAAATGTGTTGAAATTACATTTTGCCTGTAAATTGGAAAAAAAAACAATTTGCCATTATAAAGCACGAATTTGAAACCCGGGCTATTTTTACTGAATTTACCCATCTCCCTCCTTCAAAAACAGGGCAATTTGTTCAGAGCTCCCTATCTAACTTTGACTAAACAAACCCCTCCATTCTCTAAGTAGCAGCTTCTGAACAACTTATTATCTGGAGCTTCTCAGTGGACTGGTAATCTCATCCATAAGTTTTCAGATAATAAACCTGTGATGGCCCTCGGGCAGAATGATCAAATTAGCCCAATATCACCCACCTTAGGTGGGCATATTAGGGGAAAGATCCACTCATTTGGTTACCTCGCCAAGATCTTATAGTATGGCCACCTTTGCACAACTCTTATCCTGGTATGACTTTAGGACCAGAATTAAAGAAAATTCAAAATAAGATAAAAAAAATTACTTGTGGATATGTTTATCACAGGATAAAAACCAGTGCAAAAAAATCATTTGGGACATGTTCTGATGGGCAGCCTTCATTGAATGCTGAAAGTCATTGTGGGCCCACAAGCCTTTTTCACATTGTATGTTTCTCCTGATAATAATTCTCCATATCAATTTATTTGTACAACCTTATTCCAAACTTTGCCTGCATCACACCCAACAGTTATTCTGTGCAATCCATCTATAATATAGTTGTGTCTAATAAGAGGAGAACATAAACAGAATAAGAGAATTATAAGGATATTTTTTGCATGCTAGGGCTTCCATTTTATTTTTTTGATGCTGCCCTCTGGGCATTAAAAGAACAATTAAAAACTTAAAGATTATATGCCCATTGATAAGATTTTAAACTAAAAATATATAAGATATATATTATTGTTATAATATATATTATTATACATATATTATTGCTACTGAAAGTAATTACTGTTTATTCATCCAGCTCATGGTATATCTGTAGTAATAAGTCAAATCACCTGGACTTGCTGTGTTTTTCTTGAAGATTTTTTGCCAGTCAACCAATTGGCTTTTTCAATTAGAATGACTTCAGTCAGCAGATCTTATTAAGGGGTTGGTTGTATTAGCATTATAGAAGCTTTCAAGTGTTATTAAACCTTCCAGGGAGAGGTGCCAAAACAGCATTGTATGTGGCAGATAATAGATGTTGCACATCTATTACACATATATGGCTTCTTTAAAACCTCTTTTCAACCAGTTATTCTCCTGTTCTAGAATCTGGACTTGCCAGTTTTCAAATATGTGTCCTTTATCCTTTAAATGAATGTACTTGGTTTCTCCCACGTACAAGTCAGAGCACTCCTCACTGCATAGTACTGCATACACAATGTTACTCTTCTTATGCTTTGGGTTTGGGTGAACCAGTTTGGGTGAACTTCCTACCTGCGGAGTTAATTAAAAATCCTTCTAAGTTTTTTAGACACCCAGCTACAGTACATAGGGGGAGACCAAGTTATTTCGCCTGTCCTGTTTTCCACCTTCACCGGTAGTTTTGGTGTTATTCCTTCTCTTTCTACCGGTTTGAACAAACGCCCAATCTGGATACCCGCATGTCTTCAGTTCCCCTCTGAAATGTTTTTACTCTTTCACCTTAGCCTATGTAGTGGTGGGGATCTTGTCTGCTCTGTGATATAGGGTTCTGATAACCCCCAGTTTGTGATCTAGTGGATGATAGAAGTCAAGCAGTAGGTTTATGCTTTGCTAATACTGGAGTTCTGTATTTGGTGGCTACTTTATGAGTGCTGAAATGATTTGCATCAGGAAGCAGTGTTTTATATGGGTGATCGTGTTCTGTGCTGGTGATAAACAGCACTAAGCACTTTCACTCTATTAAATAGAATAGCGGTTGACTGTTCAAAGCAGTCAAAAACATTCTGATGCATTAAAAGACGTATCAGTTTTGACAAATATGTCAATTGATTTAACAGTTTCCTGACTGTCAAGCAAATATTCCAGACAGTTAACAAAGCATAGATAAATAAAAAATAGAAGAACCTGCTGGGAACATTTTTGGACTGAGCAGTTCTGTAATCGATCTGCCCCTTGTTAACTTTATTGTACCTAATTTATTAAAAATTAAAAATATTCCCATTGGATTTTTAGAAGCATATTTATCAATCTAAAAGGTAGAGTTTACCATTTGATAAATATGCTTCTATCCAATAGGAATGAATAGAGAGAGGGTGATTTTTTCTGTGCTGAGCTCTAATCTCACATTTTGATACATCTGCCCCTTAATAAGTTTTTTTAATTGCTCCACAAGCTTCTATTCATAGCCACACACAACACCAGCAGCCAATGCCAGGGTTTCTGTAAAACAAGACACAGCTACCTAAAAGTTAAATTAATGAGAAAAATAAAAACAACCTGAAATTATAGAAATGTACAATTAATTGATCATGATACAAAACATATTGGAGGATAGTGTGATTAGTGAAAATCAGTTAAATGCAAAATAAAAATGTTTTTCACTTTACATAACACACTTAACATGTGATAACAATTTTCTCAACAGTGGGAAGCCCTGTTGAATCCAAGAGGCCACTCCATGGGAATGAGCAAATGTGATATCATGTATTGGTAAGAATTTGGATTGGATGCCTCTCTCAATAGTGGGAAGCCCTGTTAGACTCAAGAGGTCGCTCCATGGATTTGAGCAAATAAAACACCACATAATTGGTAAGAATATGGATTGGCTGTATTTGCGATTAACTTGGAATCACTACACGGGTTTAAACTAGGTAGTTCAAATAATGTCTGAATGAATGTTAATTTCCTTATATCTTTATTTCAATATGTTTGTAAGACCATAACAGCACAACACTTTAATGATCTCACTCTGTGTCATTAACAGCCTAATTCCTAAGTGCAAGAGGAAATATATTGCTCATACAGTTGATGAGTCCTGATGAGCCCCGAAATGAAATGTCTTCCAAGGGAGCTTTGTCTTAAGCCTTTTAATGACCAAATATACCTGTTTTTGCCACATTTAAATTTAGGTTTGGGGAGGTTTGGCTGTCCAGGACCATGAGTATGCTTGGATCAGCTTCCAATGAACCTCCTACAGATATGACTTATTTTCTTTAGGCACATGCAGAACATTTTGACCAAAGGCCACTTGGGGGGAGATTTACCAAGACACGAACCCTCGATAACGCTCCGAGCGTATTCTCGCCGATTTTTTTTCGTGCTTGTGTGACTTTTTCGCGCAGGCGCACAATTTTTTCGCACAACTGCACGATTTTTTTGAGTGCCCGCGTGAAAAATTCTGAAAGGCTCTGCCGCTGTTTACAATGGTTCGGTACAAAAATTTCATGACTTTCGGATCGACAATACGATATTATCGTGACTAATGCGATTTTTTCGTAAGCATTTTCTTGATATTTGCGACTTTCAGAAATTTTCGTTTCCAATCCAAATTTTTCCCATTCGAGATTCGAACTCGTGTTTTGATAAATCTGCCCCTTGGTGTGGTATTTAGGAACAGGCATAGCGTAGTAATTTGTTGTGAGTCTGTGGGCAAATATTGTCAAAGTGGCATTTTCTGAAAATGTTTTCCAATATGTAAATTAATTACTGAAATTAAAAAGTGATTGGTTCTGCCAACAGGATAACTGCAGTTGACACAGTATAGACCAACACAGCTTCATAAGAAGCAATACAGAGAAGAGATTGACCTTGGTCACACTAATTTTTACTACTACCATTGTTACTGCTATTTCTTATTGTTGCTTAAATAATCAAGTTGCTCTTCACTATACCCTCTCTTTAATTTGTCTCTCTACATAACTGAGTCAATTATTTTGAAAGAGCACTGTCTAGCACATATTGTATTTGACTTTTTATTTATATAGCACCACAAGTGTACGCGCTGCTTTACAAAATGTAAACACAGTGGTACAGTTATTATAAATTAGACAGTGATATTAAATACATACATGCTAGCAGTGTCAATACCAAGTAGGAATAAGGTACATGCCCTGAACAGCTAGAAGATTGTAGATAGATCTAAGGATCTGATTATATTAAGACATTTCCTTAGTTCTATGAAATAAAGCTGATATTACATTTTAATTTTGGCAATAGTTCCACCTTTAACCGGTCAAGATGCTTTTTTATTACTCGTGTAAAGGTTTCATTTATTGGTTTCTGCCCTGGAAAGCTCAGTCATGTATGTGGAGGGTTGAGATAATACACCCTCAGAAAGCCTCCTAGGATATAAATTGTGGCAGTTTGTTGATGCTAAGCTGCACAATAAAGCTATAAACCACACTTATATTGGGAATCCCTTAAAAGATTTTTACATGCATATATTTCAGGTCTACTGTATGTATCAAAGGTCTATTTTTATTAGTCTGATATATTGCTTGAACCTAGGAATTAGATTACTTTATGCATGGCCCTAGTGATACATATTTTATAAGGGTTTATTGTGAATTTTTTATATAAGGATCAATGTATGCATGCTATCTCCTGTTATTGTAACTGGATGGCATTGGTATTCATGGCATTCTTTTGAGAATTGCATGGTCAGCAATAATATTTCCTGCAGTGTGCTGGCAGTCTTTTATCTGTTTTGTTCCAAAGTTTTGACTGTTATCACTAGTGGTATGCATGTTGAACCTGCAATAGAAAAATACAGCAATAACAAAAACTGTACATAAAGAAACTATATTCTGAACAATGTAGGTGGTCTCTATAAAAAATATTGCATAAACAAGCTCATATGTAAAACCCTGCTTCATATAAATAAACTATTTTCATAAATATATACTTTTTTTAGTAGTATGTGCTATTAGGTAATGCTACTAAGGGCCACCCCCCTGGGACCATACGATTCACAGTGCACACAAACAAACCATTTGAATCCATAAGTTAGGTGACATCAGAAGGATAGAGCTCTCTCTTTGGTAATATTATTTAATAGGTCCCTTAATATGATGTAAACTACTTGTTGGTTAAGTGTCTGGTTGGGGGGTATAATTTTCCTTTTAATACAGGATAATTTCAGAATAAGCCTTCTGCATGTTATGTAACATTATGGTATACCACTAAAATGTGCGGAGTAGTAGTTTCAGTTCCTTGGGGTTTGTTTATGCCAAAATACTCTATGTCTCCTTAGGAGACATACATTTAAAACACAAATGTTTTAGATAGTCTGACTACTTAGTTTAAAGCCCAGATAATAGGCACATAAAAATAACTGAACAATTTATTAAATTGACGTCATGGATCGAAGTGACGTAGATATGGAAAACTGCATTAAATATTTTTCTGAGGAAATAAAACCACTCCACAACCCTAAACAACCACATCTCTAATCCAAACCAGAGCCCAAGCAATGGACAATTTATAAGATTAAAATTGTTGCAGATACAATATAGAATGATAAATTAATAGACTTCCAGTCTCTAATTAGCAACAACAAACTACCAAACCACTAAATACAGCTTAGATATGTAATAAATTCTCAGTTCAAAGGCTCTGAATGTAGCACACATATAAAACTTATTACATAATTCCACCCTCACTAAATCTTTTATACTTCTATGCCAACTAATAAGAACCAATGAAAATTATCTGTCAAAGCTCTTTTCAACATGAAAATATATTGAAAATGTTGAATTAGTTGCTTAAATTGGACTCTGTTTTGAAGATGTCTGGATAGTTACTTACATAATAAAGCTGGGTTGCAAAAAGACCAAAGTCCATCAAGTTCAACCTCTCTAAACAAACCAGTGCACATATATACACATACTCATGCCAACCTCACATATAAAAACTACATATACAGGTGTAGGACCCATTATCCAGAATGCACGGGACCAAGGGTATTCCGGATAAGGGGTCTTTCCGTAATTTGGATCTTCATACCTTAAGGGGCACATTTACTAACCCACGAACGGGTCGAAATGAGTCCGATTGCGTTTTTTTCGTAATGATCAGTATTTTGCGATTTTTTCGTATTTTTTGCGATTTTTTCGGCTTCTTTACGAATTTTTCGTTACCAATACGATTTTTGCGTAAAAACGCGAGTTTTTCGTAGCCATTACGAAAGTTGCGTAAAATCTGGCGATTTTTCATAGCGTTAAAACTTGCGCAAAAAGTTGCGCTTTTTTCGTAGCGTTAAAACTTACGCGAAACTTTGCACCATTTAAGTTTTAACGCTACGCAAAAAGCGCAACTTTTTACGCAACTTTCGTAATGGCTACGAAAAACTCGCGTTTTTACGCAAAAATCGTATTGGTAACGAAAAATTCGTAAAGAAGCCGAAAAAATCGCAACAAATACGAAAAAGTCGCAAAATGTTCGTTTTCAAGTCGGAACTTTTCCAATTCGGGTCGGATTCGTGGGTTAGTAAATCAGCCCCTAAGTCTACTAAAAAATGAATAAAACATTAATTTAACCCAATAGGATTGTTTTGCATCCAATAAGGGGTATTTATATCTTAGTACTGCTTTATTATTACAGAGAAAAAGGAAATCAGTTTTAAAATTCTGAATTATTTAATTAAAATGGGGGCAGGCTTACCGTAATTCAGAGCTCTCTGAATAATGGGTTTCCGGATAAGTGATCCCATACCTGTATCAATATCTATTCAAAGGGCAAATTTATGATTGCTCAGGCCTCTTTGCTTGAGTTATCATAACAGAAAATCTGCTCTTTCATGTTGATGGGTGTGGATGATAGAGGTGGGGCTAATTATAATAATGAGCAATATTGCATTAATAATACAAAGCTTTAAGCTGGCCATACACTCACCGATATTATCATACGAAGTGACGCTTCGTACAATATTTGGTGAGTATATGGTGGATTGACAAGGCAACCGATATAGCAAAAGACTTAGATATCTGTCGTCTCGTCGATTGGGCTGGACAGAAAACTTTAACGGTGCCCGAGCAAAGGGAATCATTTAGGGCTGAATTGTCAGAAAAGGGTAGAATTCCTATTGTTTCTACCTCTATATCTGATGATTCAGCCCTAAACGTTAGTGGAGTGTACCATCAATCTTTCCTATGACCAATGGTCACAGAAAAAATCGTAATTGTATGGCCACCTTTAAGCTTTCCCACTGTGACCCCTAGTTTCTATAGATTTTAACAAAAAAAAAACTAATTAAATATGGAAAACAATTTACCAATAAGAATACTACTGATTTTTTTATTGAAAAAATATACTTTATTAAATATAGAATATAAAAACCAATGCATTTTAAATAATAAGACAATAATGTAGGCTTTAGTAAAGCTCTGGAGGAAAGAGGGAGTGAAAGAGTAAGCATGAATTTAGGTAACTTATGCAATTTCCTCCTTGAGTATAACCACGACAAGTTTTCTCAATGACCATGTTTTGCTGAGATTTGCAGCCAAAAAAAACATGAATGTGTTTTTTTCTGCAGTCATGATTTTTACTGCAAGATCTATTTAAAAATGAAAAATTACATACACAGACGTAGCAAAGACCCTGGATAGCTGCACACTCAATTATGTATAAAAATACAATTTTTATTTCAACAAAAAAAAAGAGAATAATTAGACTAGGTTAAAAACATTTAAAAAAGCCTCATGTCTCCCCCCAATTAAGCCCATATACGGTCTCCTCACCCCCATTTAAGGACTGGAACCATTTGGTTCACAGACACACGGTTGCATCCAGATACACGTCAATTAGTACATATATGAAAAAAGACAGTCCCAATGAAAATGACCAAGTGAGTTTACAAAAGGAATAAATGAAGCAACACTACTGATTTGAGCTGCTAACAGTAAATGTCAATACTCATCTGAAATGCACAAAGTAGTTTATTGGCAAGGAGCACGGGCTGGGGGAGACGCCATCCACCACGCATATTGCCACAGGGCTTCATCAGGAGATATATAACCACAAAGCGGCAAGTCTCTTAAAGGGCAGTCAGCGCGGCAAAAGCAGGTCATTGGTTCATTCCCTTATTGGCCGTGGGGGCTTTCACTACCACAAATCTCAAATCCCTAAAGTTTAAGGAACACATCCTATAATGATATAATGAAGTCAGCATCAATTCACCATTAAAGGTCATCTTTACAAAATTCAATTATTCTCCACATTCCAAAAAAGAAGAAAGTGCTACTCAATGTGCATTACAGTCTTTACTTTTGTAGGGCTGAATCAAATACAAACAGAAAAATAAATAAATAAGAATAAGTATAAATGTAACTATAAGGAAGACATTTTTTATATGTTTATAAATATATTGCCCAATTAATGCTGACTCAAGTCAATTACCTCAATAACCACAGATCCTCATTAATTTTTTTTGGGCCAAGGATTTAAGTTGAAAAATCCACCGGCTGTCTTTTTGCAAGAGAGCCCGTTCCAAGTTGCCCCCTTCAGGGGATGTAACTTCCTCCCATGGGCACCCAAAAAATGTGCGCCCACTTTGTGGCCACAGAGTTACAGGGATTATGACCCCCCCAGTGTCAAGTGTCAAACCCTTTCTGCATTCCGTGCATGTACTCTCTATAAGCTCAGCGTCAGTCCCCACTCTGAATGCCCTTATCTGTGATGGAAATTGTGTCAGGTAAATTGACTACATTTGGCAGTTACAGACTGACATTAACTGGGAACCTTTGTAACTGTGCTGGAAAATCACCCATAAATATCAATATGAAATATGAAGTAGCACTATTATTGTCTGCTGGATGCTACCTCTCCCTGCTGGGAACAAAGTGTATGTTTCTACTTGTAAATGAAAGATTAAATTAGACTTGACTCATCTTTGATACACAGACAGAAACAAATTAAATTGTGTGTTAAATTGTGTGTTGTCTTCAGTGAAGGCTGTACTGGGACCATATTTTAGAGGGACTTATTACACTATTTCTAAATTTAGTTTACATTTACTTTTCCTTCAGACAAATTGCTTAGATGTAACTGGACCTAAATTTTTAATCTATGCAATCAAAGCCTCTTGCTGCTACACTGATATGGAACAACTATATCAGCTATGTTGTATAGTGAATAAGAATATAGGGATATTATACATCACCTAGGAGTTCCATGACCTGTATAAAGGTACTTCGGGTACTTTCCCCTCTCTTTTCAAACCAGCATGTATCAAGTCTATTATTTAAAAGGATACACTGAACCCATCATCTGGTCTCTCTCTTACCCCAAGTCTCTAAACTCCTGGAACATCTTGTCTTTATCGTGTCACTAACCCATAATCTGTTGGACCCTATACAGTCTGATTTTTGCCTGCACACTCCACTAACACAGCCTTATGCAGAGTTTCAAACAATCGCCAGACTGCCAAGGCCATAGGACACTATTCTGTTCTCTTTCTCCTGGACCCATACATACAATAAAATCAGAATCTGTAAATTAATTAATTGATCTTTACCATATATCGGAACCTGGGAGCCCAGCGCAGAGTAGTTATGCCACTGGACAAGGGATCGCTTATTTTAATTTGTATCTTCAGATTTAAACATTAAAAAAACCCAACAGGATTGTTTTTCCTCCAATAAAGATTAATCATTTCTTAATTGGGATCAAGTGCAAGGTACTGTATGCATTTTAAAAACTTGAATAATTTGCTTAAAATGGAGTCTATGGGAAGGTGGTCTTTCTATAAATTAAGCTTACTGGATAATAAGTTTCGGAATAAGGGCCCCCACTCCTGTAACAGATTTGTCACCACATTTGAATTATAAAAATATGGTCATTAGTGATGAGCGAATCTGTTCCGTTTCCAAAGATCCGCGAAACTGAAAAAAATTTGTGAAACGGCGAAAATGTCGTGTGACCAAAAAAAATTGTCGCCCGCGGCTATTATTTTGTCGCGCGGCTATTGTTTCGTCGCCCGCGGCTATTATTTTGTCGCGCGGCTATTGTTTCGTCGGCCACGGCTATTATTTTGTTGCGTGACTATTGTTTCGTCGGCCGCAGCTATTATTTTGTCGCACGGCTATTATTTCATCGCCGTGGCTATTATTTTGTCGCGCGGCTATTGTTTTGTCGCCCGCGGCTATTATTTTGTCTTTTTTGACAATTTTTGGACATGCGGCAAATTTTTCCGCGGCTAAATTTTTCATCCGTTTCACGAAACAATCCGCCAATGGGGAAACGCGGAAATTCCATGCATGGCGAAACTTTTCGCCCATCACTAATTGTCATTTTCCTCTTCCCAATTAAATGTCCATAACCCCACTGAAGTGACCATACCTGTTAGTTAAAAGGGATATTGAACATATTGAATGTAATGTATTTGCCATTTTTTACTTGCCAGTATTTCACTTTATTGAAACTTCAGAGAGGTGGGTTAAGGAGCTCAGAGCAGGGCCGGATTTCAAAACTCGCCGCCCCCAGGCCGGCCCTGGTCCCACGCCCCCCCCCCCCACCAGTGCGCATGCGTGCGTCGTGCCTGACCAGCGGTAGTGCGCAGGCGCGGGGGGTGGTGCGCGCATGTGCAAACAGTGGGGGCAAGCAAGCGCCGTGGGCCAAAGTGCATACGGAGCAGTGGGGAGAAGTCCCCATTGCTCCGTATGGGAGCAGAAATTTTGAGATTATTGTGCGGCTGGGCGGCATGCCGCCCCCAGGTTTCTGCCGCCCTAGGCCCGGGCCTTTGTGGCCTCTCCACAAATCCGGGCCTGGCTCAGAGCAAGAAAATAATAAGCGTAATGCCTTTTGTGACCGCTGTATGAAAAAAAGAAGAGATTGTCTAACAGAGCAGGCAGGATTCTCATTACAAAAACAGCACATTTTTTCAGTTCTAAGGGTATGATTAAGCATCTCACAGGGTTCTTTTGATCATGTCAATGTGAGTAGTTCCATTTTCCACAATAGCATGGCCATTTGATGCATCCCAGTGGTTTGCCTATGTGAATTTTGTGAGAGTATTCTAAGGGGCACATTTACTAACCCACGAACGGGCCGAATGCCGTAATGATCGGTATTTTGCGTTTTTTTTGGAAATTATCGCGACTTTTTCGTTACCAATACGATTTTTGCGAAAAAACCCGAGTTTTTCGTAGCCATTCCGAAAGTTGCGCGAAATCTGGTGATTTTTTCGTAGCGTTAAAACTTGCGTGAAAAGTCGCGATTTTCTCGTAGAGTTAACACTTGCGCGAAACGTCACGCCTTTTAAGTTTTAACGCTACGAAAAAGGCGCAACTTTTCGCGCAAGTTTTAACGCTAGGAAAAATCACCAGATTTTGCGCAACTTTTGGAATGGCTACGAAAAACTCGCGTTTTTTCACGCAAGTCGTAATGGCTACGAAAAACTCGCGTTTTTTCGCGCAAATCGTATTGGTAACGAAAAAGTCGCGATAATTTCCGAAAAGTCGTAAAGGCGCCGAAAAAATCGCAAAAAATACGAAAAAGTCGCAAAATGTTCGTTTTCCAATCGGAATTTTTCCAATTCGGATTCGAATTCGTGTCTTAGCAAATCAGCCCCTAAGTTTAATAATTATGGAAGGAAAGTCAGCTATTTACTTGCCCTGAAAAAAATATAACATCAAGACAGATAATAAAAAAAAACCTTAAATAATTACTCCTACAGGCACTTTTCTATCTTAGTTCCCAGTTATATTATATAGCTATTATAGTCCTGACAGCACCTATAGGCTGCATTAACTGTTTATAAGTATGGAAGAGCCATTATAGCTTCTGACCTTACAAAACCAACACTGAAAAAAAAAGAAATAAAGTTTGTTCTTTTTTTGACAACAAAGAAAGTACTTGGTAGAAATAATACAGTTCAGCACAGTTGCTGTTTAGACCCAGAAAGGTTAAAGTTGCAGGCGTATTACTCAGATTGAATGTTTGTCCTGTGGGTATTGCACCAGATAGTGTTTCATATCCAGCAAGCTGCTCTTAGCAATTTGTTTCTTTACACATATGTTATTGGACTTACTTCAGCTGTCATCAGCGAACGCACAGGAGGGGGGAGACAGTGATTAGACTTGAGCTGTCAGTATATCACAGTGAATTATTTTTAGTACAGAGAAGCCTAGAAATATGCCAATAATTATGACATAATTTATAGACAGCCATGGCACATCTATTTTTACAAGTTTTTTTAGACACTGTCTATGACATCATACATACGCATGTGTGTGCACTCTAATTGATGATACTGAGGAAATACTATGACACTGTATCTGTAGGAGTTTACTTTCCCCAATATAGGCAAGTTAAAGGAAAAATGTTGTTCAGTTCCTCTCAGAAACTACTGGTGCTGTATGAGGAAAAAAGCTTTTATTGTTTGCCTCCGAGTCCCCTGGGGTTTATTAGTGGTAATACTGGCACATCTGGGGAGCGTAATGTGGGTGTGGCATGTGAGGGTGAGGTTACAAAAATGGCCAAAACCTTTTTCTGCGCTACCTGCGCCAGATATTTTTGTCTCTTTCTCTTACTGAAACGTTGGGCGGTACACGTTTGTTATAAGCCATAGTGTGTGGGTGTTTATTTCCTTGACATATTACTGCAACTTCTGAACTTAATAGTGTCTTAGCACTATAGCCTGTTATATAAGCTGATGCTACAGGGCTGATTATTAATTTCTGATACAAATTGCACTGGTTTCTGAGCTGCCATGTAGTGATTATCTGTATTACTAGGGATTAGCTAATTTTTTCACCAGGTATGGATTCATTTCTGTGTTTCGCCATTCGCAGCTTGTTTTGCGATACAGGCGAAAAATTTGGCATGTGTCAAAAGAATGACGTATGCAACCATTTTTTGACGTGCAACAATTTTTTTGTTGCATGCTGTTTTCGTGTTTTTTTTAATGTTTCGCTGTTTCAACTCATTTTATCAAAATGTTGTCGATTTTTCGGCAAAGTGAAATGGGACAGGTTCGCTCATCACTATTAATTACTAATCAGCCTTATATTGTCACGTTTGGGGGCACATTTACTAAGCAATTTTGAGAAAAAGTCGATTTTTTTTTTACTTACTTACTTACTAGATATTTTCGAGATTTACAAATGGGTTTTTGCCAGTACTTGATTTTTATGATATTGTTTCTTGAAAAATGAGAGTTTTTTTGAAAATTTTCTCTGAAAAATTTGAGTTTTTCAAAAATAACTTAATAACTTAATAACATAATTTGTGATTTATTAATGTTTAGTTAACTTGTGTGTCAGGTATGATCTGTCGAGTACCATTGAGTCCTATGGAGGCTTAGAATAGTAGAAAAATAGAATAGTCAGCGATAGCCTGTCCTTGACACATTTTCAAGGAGAAGTTATTCCCCTCATGGGTTTTCTGTTTTTACCCAGTTTCAAGGAGAAATGAATGCCCTAATTGTTTTCTGTTTCACCCAATTTCAAAGGGAAGTTCATTTTTTGAGTTTTAACAGTAATTTCGGCTAATATAAACTCAAATTTTTCGTACAAACAATTCAAGCATTATCGTGACATTTTAGACATATAACAATGATCGAGTTTAATTCTGGTTTTCATCTTATCTCTCAGATCGATCCTTCAGTGTCTCTTACAATGGGGAATCATCTTCTCCCCTGCCTCTTTCTGTCGGGGTTCCTCAAGGCTCTGTCCTGGGCCACTTACTATTTTCTCTCTATACCTCCTCACTTGGCAAATTAATCAGTTCTTTTGGCTTTCAGTACCACCTCTATGCTGACGATACTCAGATCTATCTTTCCTCTCCTGATCTCAACCCAGAGCTTCTAACTCGCGTCTCTTCCTGCCTGTCCGCTATCTCCACTTGGATGTCCCAACGTTACCTCAAATTAAACCTCTCTAAAACTGAACTGGTTCTCTTTCCCCCATCCAACGCCCACATTGTTCCCGAGGTATCTATAACGGTTAACAATTCTACCATCACCCCATCTTCCCAGGCCCGGTGCCTTGGGGTTATCCTTGATTCTGCCCTGTCCTTCATCCCTCATATCCAATCACTTATCAAATCATGTCACTTTCACCTAAGAAATATTTCCAAAATACGATCATTTATCACCCAAGATGCTGCCAAAATTCTTATTCACTCTCTTATAATATCTCGCCTGGACTACTGTAACTCCCTATTTATTGGCCTTCCCTTCCAAAGACTGTCCCCTCTCCAGTCCATAATGAATACTGCTGCCAGGCTCATACACCTCTCCAACCGCTCCTCCTCTGCCATGCCACTCTGCCAATCCCTGCACTGGCTTCCCCTACCATCCAGGATAAAATTCAAACTATTGACCCTCACATTTAAAGCAGTTCATAACTCTGCCCCACCCTACATCTCTGAACTTATCTGTAGGTACCATCCAACCCGCTTGTTACGCTCCTCTACTGACCTGCTCCTCAACTCCTCTCTCATTCCCTCCTCACACGCTCGCATTCAAGACTTTGCAAGGGCTGCCCCCCTTCTCTGGAATTCGCTCCCACAAACTGTCAGACTTTCTCCCAATCTCTCTGCCTTCAAGAGATCTCTAAAAACACATTTATTTAGAGAGGCTTACCCTAATCTATCTTAGCAATACCCTGTGCCACACCTCTCACAACTCTGGTCATGCCCATTCCCACACCTTGTGTCTCAACCCTTTCTCCTTGTAGATTGTAAGCTCTTTTGGGCAGGGCCCTCTTCACCTCTTGTATCGGTTACTGATTGCTTTATATGTTACTCTGTATGTCCAATGTATGTAACCCACATATTGTACAGCACTGCGGAATATGTTGGCGCTTTATAAATAAATGTTAATGTAATGTAATGTAATTCGAATTTATACCATTTCGAGTTTATATGACTCCAGAGACCATGTGCATGGAATCAGCAGAAAAGAAGATGGGGAGCTACTTTGGGCACCTTTGGAGGCAGAGATCTTCCCTGCTAAAGATGCTAAAGAGCTGTGGTTGCCTTGGGCTAGTACAGTAGCCCAAAACTAACCTGCTTCTTTAGTTAGGCTTTAGTTCTCCTTTAAGCCATATTATAATTCGTAACTGAGAAACCATATCTTCATGCCCTTCAACTTTTGGTGAACATGAAATGAATAAAGTGCTATATACTCTGTTTGTGCAATATGATGGAATTAAGCTGCTACATCTCAGCCTTTTGCCAACAATTGACCCAGAAGCATTAGTTGTATAGCACTGCTATAGCTATTCATTTAGAGCCTTAGAAGTCAAGATGCAGAAAGACTAATCTTGTTAGATTACATCAATACATGGTACTGGACAATTTATATTTAGGTGTAGGAAATGAAGAATCATGCTTTAGAAGAGTTTTATTGAACACATAGGATATGTCATTAGTTACATCCCTGCCTCTTTCAGTTAGTTTGATGTAGGTCACCTTGCTTCCTAACAATAAGAATGTACTGAGCTATGGCCGCAATGTTCTACAGAACCAGTTGCTATTCTATGTCACTTTTTATTTTTTCACAGTAAATGATTTCCAAATAGTTTGTTTTTCCTTTAGCAGCATCCTAGGATGAGTATCACCTTTAAATAGGGGGAATTTCCAGTAATCTTATGGCTGTCATTTTGGAAACCAAATGGGCTTAGTGATGTGGTGCACATCAGGCCTAGACTTTAGAATCAGCAATTTGTAAATGCGGAATTTCGCAGCGAATCCATGCCTGGCAAAAAAATTTGCACATGACTACTTTCCAGTTATTGATATACAATAGGGGATAGGACAGGTTCTCTACAGCTCTACATTTAAAAAAATGGAATACAGTCTATGGGCATGTGCTGATCATTAGAAGGATTGTAGCCACCTTCTTCCTAAACTCTGCTATAATCAAAAGGTTGAGTTTGGGGTAAAAAATTGACTTTTTTTTATGTATTCACCCTTGAAGCTGCCTCCCTAGGCATGAGCCCTGGGCTGCCTATATAGAAAATATGGTCATAGCACACCCGTATATTACAGGCTTATTTGCAAATGCCGGTGCTAACTGCAAAGGCCTGTTATGTTTTATACTCTCAGTTATACTAGTGCAAAACAAATTTCATTTCTGGGTATCCAGTTTCTGTTTTGATCACAAATTTCTAAAATTGGTTCTTTCATCTTTCTTTATGCCGATATCTGAACGTTTATCGGAAGAACTTGTTTGGCCCCCTTAAAGCAGGCAGAATTATACTCACATTTCCTGCTTCCCCTAACTAGCTGGCTTTGAAAGATTGTTCTAGATAACATTATTTTTTCAGAAGGCATTAAAAGCAAAAATATTTTTATACTGATTTCTGTTTAGGCAAAGGCAGAATTTTTATTTTGTTATGCAGTTGTTATTATTGCCATGGAGCTGTAGATTAGCTACCATCAAGCCCTAAATAAAGTTTATCATATACTGCATAACAAAGAGCACAGCTATAGCAAGCAGGGATGGCTGCTTAAGTGTGTATCCTTGGGTGCTGGGAGCCACTGTGAACATGTAGTATGTTCAGGAAAGCCCTGGAGCTATAAGCGCAGGGGCTGCATGATAAGAGATCTGAATAACCAGCAGCGGAATTACACTGGTTTATGTTTAGAGATTGGCAGATTCACATATGGCTGTGATTAGGTGAGAAGGAGAAGGCTGAGCTGGGGGCGGAGACAGAGAGGGATGTGATGTCAGGGGAAGCAGCACTCACTTCCTTATCCTCCTACAGGCAGAAACATGAGGCAGAGCTCTCTCTGTAATATAATGTTATTAGCTGCAGTATATACACACTAACTCCTCACTATACTGCTGGCTTTAGGGGTAGAACTATATGGGCAGGCTGCTTGGTAGTCTTTTACTGAATATTAACTGTTTTAGAGCAGTCACTCTCACTGTAGCAGCATGGAAATCAGCCTGGGCCGAAAAAGTACCCTCTGTATTATATTATATAGAAATCCAGTAACACTGAGCTGCTGCTAACTTCAGTTTATTCCAGTATACACAGAGCTGTAATTAGAGTATACAGAGATATCTGTGGGACTGAGTCAGGGATAGGTGCAAAGCATAAATACAGTAACTGGCCTGGCCTTTGCTTTATTATGCCTGTTGCACAGGATTTCCATGGATATAGTTACTTGATTCAGCAGCCTGCTGTCATATTCTGACCTTTAACTTTACCAGGTTTTTATTACTGCTGTTTCCATCTCTATATACATGATTAAGTCCATGCTGAGCTTGCAGGCAAGCTATAGATTTGGAAAACATTTGGGGCAAATGTAGCTTTTCCATGATTTACCCATGTGTTCTGTTGCCACTGCGGTTATAAATGATCCTTGTGATCTTTTTGAAACACCTTCCAAACACCTTATAGTGTAAATATTTGAATTATTTTGCAGCCAAGGCAAACCATATGTTCCAAGTGTCACTTCTCTGTAAAGAATGATAGTTTATTGCAGGACTGTCTCCAGTGGGGGGAGCACACAGCGAGGGTCATGGGTCTCCTATGATATCATGCAGGGGATTCAGTATGGGACATGGGTGACCTGCACACATGAAAAATTGCAGGTCACTCATGATTTTGTGCAGAGGGGGCCAGAATGTTTAATTTTGGGGGGGCCTGGGTCTTAAAATTACACCCCTGAGAATGGGGCATCTTTCAAAATTGCTCAGTTGCACCAAGCGGATGCAAAGTGTACATCCTGTGGCTCCAGAGATGTAGCTGAACAGGAATACAAGACAATCACTTGTTGTAAGGGCATGGGGGGGGGATGAAAGTAGCTTTGTAATCTGCCATTTAGTACTGTAGTTTTAAATATATATAATTTTATATGAATCGTCCAAGTTGTAAAAATGTAAGTATATATATATATATATAGTGAGTGAAGCTTTGCCAAAAAAATCACGAAACGGCAAAAAAATTGCAACATGCACATGCAACCTTTTTTACACAGGCAACTTTTTTACATGTGCAGCTTTTTCTTTTTTTCTTATGTGCGCTACTTTTCTTTGTCATGGTGAGTTTGCAAAAACATTGCCAATGGTGAAATGTGCAATTTTGACACCCCAGATCGCAAGCATTCTAAATAACAGGTCCAATTCCTGTACAAAAAATATTTTCATAAAGTGCATTTGTTGTATAACACAGCTTAGTAAATTACAAACCATTATAAATGAATTGTGGGTGCAGTTGCTTACAAATGTGATTTATACTTTACCCAATGGGGAAAACATAAGACAGAAGATTCATTAAATCCAAATATAAATGAATAAAAGGAAAGGAAGAAGTTGGTATGTGGGTTATGACATGCAGATGAACCATTTAACAAATGCAATTAATTAAATCCTACCGAAGAGCAGTCAGGTTAATAAAACAATAGATAATGAAACTTTCTTAGCTCAGAAATGTAGAACCAATGTACAGCAGCAAATGAAAGAACATTTAAACATTAACTTCTAGATGAGTTAATTAAAGAACAAAACTGCAGAGACATGGAACTTAACCATTTTATTACATGTCATACGGTACATTATTATGTATTATTACATGCCTACACAGCAGACCTGTGTTCAAAGGGATTTTTATGGTGTAGTTTTTATTACTAAATTACACTCTGTACTTTGCAAATAATTATTTTTACCATTTAACATTTTATTATTGAACCAATAAATGTGTTTTTAGTAATATTGGTGTGTAGGCAGCCATCCCAGGGCACTGTGCCTTCCCAGCTTAGCTTTCAGAAAAAGCCAGCACTGCACAATGCAACGTCTTTCAGATAAGCTATTGTTTCCCCAATTTAATGTATCTGAAGGAGTCATAGTTGGACTTTGTGTTTTACTATTAAGTGATATTTCCATATCTACCACTAGGTGGGCATGGGAGCATTTTTAGCAATACAGGTGTCAGGAAGTTGTTATCTCACTACCTTCCCATTGTTCTACTGATTGGCTGCTGGGGGGAAAGGGAGGGGGTGATATCACTCCAACTTGCAGTGCAGCAGTAAAGTGTGACTGAAGTTTATAAGTGTGCAGGTCACATGGCTAAGGGCACCCGGGAAACTACAAATATGTCTAGCTGTAAGTCAAATTTCAAAATTAAATATAAAAAAAAAATCTGTTTGCTCTTTTGAAAAATGGATTTCAGTGCAAGATTCTGCTGGAGAAGCTTTATAAACTGATGCACTTTGTAAAAAGTGTGAAAGAATCCCTTTAACAAACTTGCTTACTTAATGTACATGTAGGATTCCTGGAATATTCACCTCATTCAAGCACCCTGCTTCAGGCATGATGTCCACAGAGCTTATGTCAGAATCAGTCAGGATTTGATCACTGCTTGTTGTGTTTCTGGCAACATGCATTTACCTCTTGAGCCACTGGAGGCATTTTGGGCTAAGCCTGACTAATTCTCTTGTCTCTCTTCTACTATTCTGTCTGCTCCCTTTCCTCCGCCCACCTCATTATCCTCATGTGTTTCCCATCTTCTAATCTTGACCCTTTATAAGCCTGTCCCTGACCATAGCCCCTTGCTTGGTCATTAAGCTGTTCCTGTGACCCTGCCGCTGTTTCCCTTGTTCCTGTGATTATTCTTGTGACCCCCTTCTGGTTCCAAGCTCCAGATTCTGTGTTCTCTGCCCTGTTCCTGTTCTCGGGTGCCTTCCTTGTTCTGTTCTGATTCCCTGGTTCTGACCTTGGCCTGTCCTCGACTTCGCTTGGTTGCTGCTAGCCCTGACCTTTGGCCTGAATTGGATTACGTCTCTGCCTGCTTTTTCAACTATTCAAGTGTGTGTATATCCATAGTGTGCACTGTTACCTACTTCACTACGTCCATTAAAGTTCCTTTCACTAATCATCATGGCCAAGTTCCTGGTACTCCACTGCGTCTCCTCAGGGAGATCGTGACAGCTTAACTGTGAGGCTAATGTCTAAAGCTAAAAATTTGCATTTAAAAAATATTTAAAAGATTTGTTTAATGTATACATATATTTGTACACCTTAAAGTGGACCTATCACCCAGACATAAAAAGTTGTATAATAAAAGTCCTTTTCAAATTAAACATGAAACCCAAAATATTTTTTTTATTACCACATCCATACCCATTATAAAAGCATTTTAAAATCCCAGCTGTCAATCATATAATGCCTGCCCCGCCTATATGCTGCGCCCCTCACATTCCCCCTCCCTCCTCACCATCTAATTGTGTAACCAGTGCATGGATATGGGCACCAGGTCCCCCCATTCTGGCACAGAAACAAGATTTTGGCGTAATGCAATGCCTGCTTTGATAACAGTGTCCACAAAATGGCCCCTGCCTGCTTGCTGCAATTGCTGTGAATTCCAAGGCTGAAGAAAATAAAATTAAAATAATTTATACAGTGTAAGTAAAGTTTATTTTGCTTGCCAAACACAACAGAAAACAATTTGAAATTATTTCTTAAGGTGACAGGTCCGCTTTAACATTTTACACGGAGACAAAAAAAAATCACAATTATACTAACAAGCTACAGTGTCAGTTCTAATAGCTGCCCTTAAGACCTATACAGTTACCTGCTGCACCTGGGGCAGTCTGTTTTCTGCAACTGCAACTTTTTCCTCACTTGGCTAATTGTTGTTGCTGCAAAGTTTTGCAAAACATCAACCGAAATGTGTAATTTCTCAGCAAATCTATGCCTGCCAAAAGAACTTACTCATAACTACTAACAAGCAAATATGAACACGGAACAACAAAGTAACCAGTGGGGGAGCGGCAGGTGATTGATTAGCAGCAGCACTTGGGTGAGAGGGGGCTCAAAAGTGGGTGGCAGTACGGGGACATGGCTCGGTAGCACCTTGTGTTGTGTCATTTTAATAGACAAGCTATGTAGTTTCCTAGGGGAACACCCATGTACAGTCCCCCAAAGCAGCAGACCTGTGTTTATTGTAAAGGTGCAGCCTTTGCACTTTGCTACCTGTCCTACCCTTTGTAATAGCAGCCTTCTATCTCTACAAGCACCTCTTGTACTTTAGCAGATCATTTCCCTCAGTATCATTAATAAGTCTATCATAACCCCTATTATCATTTATAAGGCTATCAGAAGTCACATTTGATTTCTGTTGACTTGTAATAGCATAGCCCATCTTAGTCACCTATTGACTTATACTTGACAGACAAATGTGCACTTCAGCAAGATCCATGTGAATATTATGGACAGACAATGCATCCTTATCTGCCATATCCTTAATTACAATTCAGGACAAAGACACATTACCGTAGAGGTTAAACCACAGCAGGACAAATATGACATTAGAAAAAAGTTGCACAAGGAAGTGTTATGCTCACAGTCAGAAAGGAAATTCCAGTGTTAAAATGCATACATAACAGGGCTATATATAAAAATATTTCAGTGTTTTAAAAAAGCCAATATATGGAGGTAGATGCACACATAAAGCCCCAGTCATAGGAATATTAACACTGGTTGATTAAGTTCCTCCAAAATTAAATCAAACAGTATAAATAAAGTAAAATTCCACTTTATTAGGATATAGCAAATAGCCTTTTTAATTATAGTAAAGCCTAAAAAATTGACACTGGGTAAGAATTAAGAAAAAACACAGACAAAACAAGTAAGAAGTTAAATTGGAAACATTAATACTTTTTGATAAATCTTCCCCTTAGTACATGGGAGTGTTTATGTGTAGTGATGGACGAAATAATTAGCCAGGCATGGATATGAGGTGAATCTCTGCATTTTGCCATTGACGGATTATTTGTGAAATGGGCGTCAAAATTCAACATTGATTATCATTTGCCCTCATGTAAAACTTCTCACAAACATAACCATGTCGGCCCTTAAGAAATGCTCTGATCACCGAGAGCCGGACAGTTTATCTTTGAACAATCTTATGCTATAAATACATCAGGGATGCACCAAATCCAGGATTTGGTTTGGGATTCGGCCAAGATTCTTCATTTTTCAGCAGATTCCTTGCCTCTGGCAGAACCTAATCCGAATCCTTATCATCATGTTACTTTATGTCAAATAAACACAGAAGCTGAAAATATTTCATGCGTGGTTCTCTTTAACCCTTCCTTATCCTAATTTGCATATACAATTATGATTTGGATTCGGTTCAGTATTTGGCCAGATCTTTCGCAAAGGATTCATGGTTCGGCTGGATTCTAAAATTGTGCATTCAGTGCATCCCTTATTTACATAAGAGACAGAGCAGAACTATTAATTTGCCCTTTAATATGTCTTGCTTTTGCCATGAGTTGAATTTTTCAATACATATAAAAACTTTTACCGTATTTTTGCTTAGCATTTTATTTTTGCCTGATTTTTGTTGAAAAGACAAAAAAAATGACTCCTTTATCACAAACTTTTCCATACATCCCCTTGTGCCACATTTGCCAGCTATGATCAGGTAACAACTTTCAAGTCTGCTCCAAATTTAGTCAGCTAAGGAGAAAAGTAGTGACAGATTTCCCCACTGAGAAAAACCTTTCACAGTCTTTGGGAAAGTTCTGCAACTTGAATCCTTTTTTTTCTCATCTATACCTGCTAGAAAAGAAAAATAAGGTGATATTATACGCTTTGACCATCTGTCATGTATGGCACCTTGGTGGGGGTAATTTCAACAGTCCATTGTGCAACATACACATCAATATCTAAACCATAAAACTTCTAAAAATGGAGATTTCCTAGGGACTTAAACGCTGGCATGGATTCAACTGATAGAGTTCAAATACATATATTTAATTATAGTGTAATGAGTAAAATGTACAAACAGCAGTAGCAGTGAAAATACTGACACTGTTGTGAAGTGTCTCAATACAGATAATGGACCTTTTATGCGGAATGATTGGGATCTGGGGTTTTCTGGATACATGTCTTTCCATCAGTTGGGCCTCCATACATTAAGGGGGAGATTTATCAAGACACTAATGCTCGGAGCATTTGTTCGCTTGCACGACTTTTTTGTACGCCCGCGCAACTTTTCCGTACTCTAGCGCGAAAAATTCGGGTAGGTTCTGCCACTGTTTACAATCTTTTGGTACGAAAATTTCGTGACTTTTGGACCGCCAATACGATATTATCGTGACTAATACGATTTTTTCGTAAGCATTTTCGTGATATTTGCGATCTTCAGAAATTATCATATCCAATCCGAATTTTTCCCATTCGGGATTCGAACTTGTGTTTTAATGAATCAGCCCCTAAGTCTGATAGAAAATTATTTAAACATTAAATAAACGTAATAGGACTATTGTGCTTTCCAATAAGAATTATATTTTAGTTGGGGTCAAGTGCAAGGCACTGTTTTATTATTACAGCACTAATGGAAACAGTTTATGTTTTCCCTGAACAACCAACTACCCTTTCCTTCTTATATAACAGGGTACTTTGTTTTAAGTAGGATAATGAACACAGAGCACCATATTCATTTACCTTATCATAGAAAAACCACTATACTACAAATACGAATACAATTATTGCTTTACAGTCTATTAGTGTCTTAATAGGCACTGGGTGATTTGTGGTAAGTCACATATAAAAAGGCACTGTAATCCCATTTTAAGTAGGTTATATGTTGCAAACCTTGTTTACACTAAATTTAGCATATCCTCAGGCTTTCCATAGGAAGCCAGTAAAACAGTTGCAGAATGTGATGAGTGTTTCAGATAAACACCATTGTTAAAAACAGAATAAAAGTAGGATCCGTCTCAAATTCCAGGCTTTAACTTCAGCAAGCTGAATTTTCCACTGGACTATGAAATATATAAACTTGCCAGACCTCTGTATTTATTCTATTGAGGATTAATAAACGATATTTCTAAACAACCAACTTCTTTATTGTGAGAAAATGAGATAAGGAACATGGGTCACAATGGAGTTGTTGCAAGATCAATAATCCTTTTTTACAGGGATTCAGTGATAAAACCACAGCGTGTGGCATTAATTAAATAAACGAGTGAGGTAATAAAGAGAGGTTAATAGAGCTGGAATAAACAAATACTTAGCACAGCTTTTGTAAAATAGGTAACAATGAAAACTGTAACCCTTAGAAAACTACACTACACTAATTTTCTTGCTTATGTAATTTATCCATTAAATATCATTGTACAGTACCTGCATACGTACATGCCCAGTAATACTGCCATGATGGGAACCATCAATTTGTTTATTGACAGCAGTAGTTATTTTCACATGCTTTTTCTCTCCCAGGCTGAGGGTGCAGATACAGCTATAGTTCAGCAGTTTTCTTATATACCATAATCATAAACATTCTAGGATTCTATTAACCCCACCCATGACCTAGCCTCCAGGACCTTATACTGGAAAGGCTCTATCAGTTCCTTTAGGGCTGAATCCTTGGGCCCCCAGCCTTGCCTGTACTCACAATGGGTTCCGCCTGTACCAGCCACCATATCTGGTTCACACCAACTACAATGTGCTATTACAGATCTATCCTATCTACTCCCTATATCCTTATCATGGAATGCTGTCCTGTTCAGCTGACTTCTGACTTTCATTAAAGTGGCCAAACATGTTCAGATTTTATTTTTCTTCCAATGAACTTTCGGATATCAACTGTATGTTTAGATGCAACAATCTAAAACTGACATTCAGACTGAAATATAAAGCCCTAAAAATAAAAAATCAGAGGATGTTCTGAACATGAAAAGTTGGCAGACACCAATCCTACGAAAGTGATGTCCCAAAAATGCATTGTAGATCACCCAAGGATACACAATACATGCAGATTTTATCGTTATCTGACAGAAATTTTCCAACCTGGCCGATCAACTAAACAACCGATCGTCTTGGTATGAAAATGATCAGGGCGGTGATTTGGAGCCCCCACACAGTCCGATTTTATCGGTGCATTTAAAGTCAGCTTTACTCCCTTGAAACACACCAACTTGTTTATACTTCCTCCTTTTTATAACTTTCATTCCTCCCCCTTTTAGAACCGTCATGAAAATTCATAGCTCTTCAGTTTTCTCTTGTAGCCTGATATGGTAATTACTTTATTAATTTACTAAACACTTCTTAGTGTTGAAATCTTAGTTTCTTCTTCTACTCCCTTACATGTGGTTGTTGCCCTTACCATGAAATTACACCAGCCCAAATGCAAACACATATAATATCAACGAACAACCTCTCTTCTGTCAAACATAGTAAAAACACTTTCCACTCACGCTGATCTCTTCCAACAAGGGCCTTAATTAAAAGAAATAAGAAAGGTCAGGAACAGCAAAGGCTAAGAATCAGTCTAGGAGCTTTTATTAAGCTAACAATAGGGGGTGACTTAAAGGCAATAAGTCAGGCTTAAAACCTAGGAACAGTAAGGGGCTGATTTACTAATCCACGAATCCGAATCCGAATGGGAAAAATTCGGATTGGATTTTTTTCATCGCCGTTATGACTTTTTCGTAAATTGTCGTGACTTTTTCGTAGCCGTTACGACTTACGCGAATTGTCGCGACTTTTTCGTAGCTGTTACGATTTGCTTGTATATTGTCGCAACTTGTTCGTATTGAGCGCTCGTAAACGGCGGGCAATCCTTTCAGACTTTGCATGATTTTGGAAGCCTCCCATAGGACTCAATGGCACTCTGCAGCTCCAACCCGGCCCAAGGAAAGTCACGATATTGAAGCTTGAATGAATCCGAAACTTTCGTACTCGGCGCGACGGCTACGAAAAAGTCGCGACAATTCACGCAAGTCGTAACGCTAAGAAAAAGTCATAACAGCTACGAAAAAGTTGCAACAATTTACGAAAAAATCACAAAATACCGATCATTACGAAAAAAACGCATTCGGACGCTTTTCGGACGTTCGTGGATTAGTAAATGTGCCCCTATCAGTAACAGGAATGGTTTGCTTGAAAAGAAGACCTCTCCTACACCTCCCACTTTGGAGAAACAACTGAGGGTGGTAACAGGGCTGATCCATAGTGGATGAGTGGCAAGAGTGCTAGGAAGCCAGACATCAGAGTAGTACCAATAGACAAAAACAGGTCAAACAGGCAAAATGTTGGTTCAGGCAGCAAGTCAGAACCAAGGAAAGGCCGAATTAATCCCCAGAAAAACAGGAATCGTAAATAATGCTCAGTGTCTCACCAGGGCAACAATCACTTTGCAAAAATGCTAGGCCCTTGGCATCTTTTTAAGCGCAATGCTCACCTGTTGAAGATCATTTTAGCTCCAGGGTTCCCTTGTGTCAATAAATGCACTGCGCATGATTGACAAGTGGGGGCAGACGAAAAGTCGGCATAGTGAAAAAAGTGACTTATGACACATTTAATGAATGGGATTTTTCTGTGCAGCTAAGCAAGGCAAAGCTTGGGCAACCACAACTTTGTGTTATAAATAACGTTGCCTTGGGCTTGTACAAAACCCCAAAACATAGGCAGCATTTCTACCCTACTTCTTTGTTAAGCTTTAGTTCTCCTTCAAATAGCCAAACTGCACTGTGTGTGCAGTTGTGACTGCTACAAAATAAAAGCCTTTTTAAAGGAGATGGAAAGGTAAAAACTAAGTAAGCTTTATCAGAAAGGTCTATGTAAATACAGCCATAAGCACTTACAGAAATGCTGCACTCTATCAAAAGAAACACTGGATTTGTTGTCTCTTTTTTTGTAAACATGATGTTCCAGTGTCTGACTTCCTCTCTCAGAAACACCCTTAATTCCCATGGCCAGAGTCTGTGCAGTTCTCTTCTCTCTCCCCTATCCTGCTTCCCCTCCCACTAGAATGCTAAGAACTCCCTCCCCCCTCCCTAAGGGATGTGTGATCTCAGTTATAACAGCTAGAGCTGCAGGAAGGAAGCTACTTAAAATGGCAGCTGCTATCTTAAGCAAATAGAGAAAGCTTTTAAAGCTGTTTACTCAGGTATGATAATGGTTTCTGCAGAATAAATACAGTGTTCTAGGTTGCACTAATGTGGCAAATCTATTGGTAGTAAAATGCCAAAATGACTTTCTTTCTCCTTTAACACTACAGTTCCTTTCTCAACTCTTGTCCCCTGAGCTCACTGACACTTCAAAGTCCCAACGTTATCTCTGGATGGTTTATTAGCAGCAGAAATGCTTAAAATACAATAGGTTTAGAAAGGTCATTTTCTTATTCGCTCTCTTGCAACCTTCTGTACTTCTTGTAAAAATTGCTTAAGTGAACAGGCAAAGCATCGTAAAATGTCCCTCTTCAACTGCAGTTTGGCACTTTCATTGCAGATACAGTACAATCCATAAATGCCAAATGGCTGAATCTCATATCTCATGGTATCTCATACCATTCCTACAGTATGTAATATTATAGGAGGTAAGCTATAATAGGTTATATTTTATTGTACTTACATTATACTACATTCTCATGAAATGGTTAAAAAGAGAGTCCATAAAATTTACCATTTTAATATTCTTTAAATTTACAAAAATTGCAGTGCCTGGTAATTAGAAAATGCAAAGCACATGCAGAACCGAGTTGTAATATTAGAAATTGCTGGGAAGATTTATACATTAATTATTCATAATTTTTTATTGCTCTTTCAGTTATCTGAAATGAAAAGTAATTGGAAACTACCCAACCCCCTTTCTTTTCCATTGTGGTCCCAAGCATCAACAAGCTACACAGAAGCTGGAGTTATTGGATTTCGAATTCTGCAGCTGAACTGGTGCTGTTTTCCTCTTGCTACATAGGGGAGTTTAAAAAAAACAAAAACATTGCAGGATTTTAAGTTAAAAGCTCTTTAATTGTTTTGCTTTATCTCCAGGGTTATGTTTAAAATCAGCCACTTCTGCTCCATATCCATAACTAAATATCCACTATTATTTTCTAATTTGTGGGGTTATATTGACTTTTGGTGGTGAAAACATACAGTTCAGACATATATTTATTCCTGTTTGTTAGATTTTTTCCCAGTGTCTCATTATAAGACAGTGTTGTAGCACATTTCATTAGAAAATTCATTATTCACTATTGTAACACTCTATTAGCCACCTGGCGGGAACACTCAGTACAATAAAATATAACACCAATTATACAGGACTCTTAATTCGTTAGGCCCTTATTATTTATAGGAGCAAGGGGATACAATACTTTATTCACATGAACATTTGCTGATAACAAGTTGATTACAATTTATTTGCAGGGACAAAAATTATATTCATATTATAAGATTAATTTATTCAATATATTAAGACATTAATGTTTTATATTGGAAATTTTAGACAGAAAGGAACATTCTTCTAAGAAATTATCAATATACATTTTATTTGAGTTTTTGTCCTAACGTGATTCAAAGTTCCTTGTACCTTTGCCTTCTTACTCACTGACTATTAACTATTTAGTATACAAGTTAACCAATCAGTCCTACTATGATGGTGCTTGCAAATAATGTTTGCTACTGTTTGTCTATCAGGATGCAGGACAGATATGGAAGGGATATCAAGCCCCATTTTAAGCAATGTTGCCTCACTAAGGAAGGAATTGCTGGCTGGGACACTTTGTAGATGCGAGCAAGAGAGGTTTACCTTTGGATGTGGTGGCTCATCTGCCCTTCATGGAACTAGTCACCTTGCAGGCAGAAAGTGTCCAAGAGAAGGCTTGTGCATCTGTGGGGGCAGACCATACACGCACCTGAGGAAGGCTGGTTAAGCCACAAAATGTAGTGCTGAGAATGCTGCAATAAAAGTCACTATGGGATAGCCATAAGCTACTTTGTTTGCTCTCTGGGTTATTTTTTTCAAAGTATTTGGCTGCAGACCCACTAGACCTTTAGAGCCATAGCAGCAGTCAGAGGACTTTGTTAGGAAAAAGAGATTAAATTCCCTTGTGTCAACACATTCTATCCAAGATGGTAGGAATACCTCTTTACAATCCATTACTGTGGGAAAGCAACCAATAATAGGGGACACTGAGCCCACAGGAACCAAAAAATCACCTCCTTGTTTGATTGGCCATCCTCTGGTTGAAGAAAACATCTCTAAAAAGATGAAGCCACAAGCAAAAGGAGGTAGTGAAATGAATATAAAGAGCCACTAGTGGAACCTAAGAGGGTGGACACTCTTTGATGAAAAAAGATAGAAGCTTCTCTATTCCTTGTATGTGGCAGATAGGGGGAGAAACATATTTGACGAATGGTGGAAAGTGATGAGCGAAAGTTTTGCCTGGCATGAATTTCGTGTTGAATTTCCGCATTTTGCCATTGGCAGATTTTTTTACAAAACGTGCACAAAAATTCACAGTGCAACAAAAAACGCTGAAAAAGTTGAGCACATAAAAAAAATTGTGTGTTGCAAATGTTTTCAGTTTTGCTCATTTTTCGCCAAAGCGAAAAGGGACTGATTCACTTATCACTAGTGGTGGAAAAGAGACAACATTTTAAAGAATGCAGTTAAAAGTTGTGCCAAGTATAAATGATGGCTATTTCATTATGTTGTGACTCTCCAAAATGGCACTTACCTGTAGATAGAGAAGATGCACCTATCCTTTTGCCCCTTTTACCTATTGAGTGCATGATGTACTCTGGGATTAGAACATATAGATTGAATGTGGTTGGCACTCTAATTGTACCTGGTTGTGTTTAGAGGAGCATCCATGAAAATGATACAGAAAGTGAATGTGTTCTAAGCAAGAGAACCATGTTTCCATTTTCCATTAATTGCACCCTAGTAGACCTCACTAATAAACTTGACTTTTGCATGCCAAGAAACAGTTACACCAAAAAATTTAAATCTGTTAAAGTAATATAAGGGAATGTTGCCTTGCGCTGGTAAAAGCTGTGCGTTTGCTTCATAAACACTACTATAATTTATATAAACAAAGCTGCTGGCTAGCTATGGGGGCAGCCATTCAGCCTGGAAAAAAGGAGGAGAAAAGGCACAGGCTCAATAGCAGATAACAGATAACCTCAGAAGAATACAATGGGAATCTACACAGCTTATCTGTAATCTTATTTATAACCTGTGTCTTTTCTATTTTTTCCAGCTTGAATAGCTGCCCCCATGGCTACACAGCAGCTTTGTTCTGAAGCAAACACACAACTTTTATCAGTGCAGGGCAATAATACATACTATTTTATTTTGATACACTTACATTTTTTGATGTTAATGTTCTTTAACAGGATGCATTAATCCTTAATAGCTACAAAGATAGATGTTGTTTATTACAACATATTGGACAGCCATTGTTAGAGGAGCAGGATCAGAAACTAGAAACGCAGAATAAATACCTTTTTGGTAAATTACTCCAGTCATGTCAGAATGCTTTGGGCCAGGACAGTTATGCCAGATTCTGCTTAATTTTCAAAAGGCTGAACATCTGAGATGTAATTTTGAATACAGTTCCAATAGTATTATCTCAGATCTAACTGTATAGGGGTCAGTCTAACCAGAATATGATTGATTGGTCACTCTGACCACACATAAATCAAGCGCAAACATTTTGAGGCCAGCATACACAACAAATTTTGGTTTGCGCAAAGAAGCTTGTGTGAAAACAACATTTGTATTTATTCTGACCTAAGCATACAGTTTTTAAAAAATTGTGCAGACAGGTTTAAAATGTGCGTACAACAGGGATAGTCTGGTCGAAACCTTTTTCACAGACAGAATCAGCCTGGTGTGGTCGTAGCAAGTTTCAAATGAAACAAACTCAAGAATAAGGTGCAAAACTGACCATTCATAGATATCAGGTAAAATGAGGGGTCAGGATTGCTGTTTACCTTTACAGTCCCTCACTCTACCACTGAGCTATCGAAGAGATCTCCAATTACAGTCTCAGACTGTCTCCTAACTGTGCCCTGTTTGCCTATGATGCAACAGATTGGGAAAAACTACAAACAGCAAGACCTCCTCTAGCTGAGCTGAGGAAAGCCTCCCCGATTTGCATGCTGTTAGTGCAGCCCTGTAACATGCAGTTAGTAGAGGTACTAAATGACCCCTGCCTGCAGTTGGGGAATAATGAGAGCTGCAACATGCAGCTATATTTTATACAGGAGGTGAGAGCTCTGTGCAGGCAGTGAAGGAAAGCCCTGGAGATATAAGCACAGGGGCTGTATGATGAGGGATCCCAAAGACCAGCAGCCAGATTACACTGGTTTATATTTAGAGATTGGCAGAACTGCAACTGTGATTAGGTGAGAAAGAAAGAGTTAA
The DNA here is from genome assembly GCF_000004195.4 of Xenopus tropicalis. Classification (NCBI taxonomy): domain Eukaryota; kingdom Metazoa; phylum Chordata; class Amphibia; order Anura; family Pipidae; genus Xenopus; species Xenopus tropicalis. Next base: position 43,294,122 of record NC_030681.2, on the reverse strand, counting down.
GGCAGGAGAAAGCTGGGCTGGGGGCAGAGACAGAGAGGGATGTGATGTCAGGAAATAAGCCCTGGAGATATAAGCGCAGGGGCTGTATGATGAGGGGTCCGAAAGACCAGCAGCCAGATTACACTGGTTTAAATTTAGAGATTGGCAGAACTGCAACTGTGATTAGGTGAGAAAGAAAGAGTTAAGGCAGGAGAAAGCTGGGCTGGGGGCAGAGACAGAGAGGGATGTGATGTCAGGAAATAAGCACTCACTTCCTTATCTTCTGAGCAGGTAGAAACATCCCACTCACCCTCCCTCTTTTTGCATATTTTGCAAAAATGTCAGGAGTTTCTCTTCTTTATGTTCTTATATTATCTATTAATAACTGTATGTGGATGTTCTCCTGAATGGAATGTTATATTGTGTTTTCTGTATCTTTAAACTTGAGAGTCAGCATTTGCATGAATTCATGTTAACTATGATTGCTTGAGCCAGGGAATGTTTCTGATCGCCATGGGGATCAGGAAGCAATTTTTTTCCCTCTTGAGGGCACTGGCTTCAGGTTGGGTTTTTTGCCTTCCACTGGATCAAAACAGTGAATATATGATAATGTATTTTAAGTCACAGCAGCGGTAGGACTTTGACAGAGTACTGCAGAGGTAATTTTAGCAGAGGGAGAAAGGACGTTCTCTCCTGTGATTGCACGGTGGATTGATAGATACAGACGCTACTACTGATTGTGCTAGGTTACAACCTGCTTGGATTTCCTTTCATCAATACACTACAGATGCAGGACTTACAGCAAGGCTGCTGAACTTCTCTCGTGGTTGGTGATGCAGCTCCTACTGGTAGCAGAGTTTGGGGCCATCCTCTCTGTAGGTAGAGGCAGTCTAATACTTAGTGGTGGATATAATGACATAGTGATCTTAAATGGCAACTATGGAAGTAAAATTCAAGTCTTCAGCGAGGAACAGCAGAGCATAGTAGCGATCTCTTATGGAATTCTGGCTTTAGAATACTGCCTTGGGTTAGGCTGGCAAGGTCCTATTTATTTGATAAAATGTAAATAAATGCTGTGGCTATTTTACTCCTCCTCTGTCTCCTGGTGTTTCATTAAGGTATGTAACAAGGGGGTTCAATGGGGTGCCTCAAGGCGAAGGGTCAATTGAGGAGTTCCCTTGTCAAGTTCTTCCACAGGCTTTGTTTACATGGGCAATATTGTGCTGAAACAGAAAACAGCCTTCCTCAAACTGATGCCACAAAGTATCAAGCTCAGTGTGGCCCTAAATATTTAAGACAGGCACAGTATGGCCCCTAGAATTTCATAGAAAGCATAGTGTGGCCCTGAGCATTTTACGACAGGAACAGTGTGGTGTGATTTTTATGGTGTACTTTTTATTTCTAAATTACACTGTTTACATAGCAAATAATTTACTCTACCAATTAAAATGTCATTCTTGAACCAACAAATGTATTTTTCGTTGTATTATTGGTGGCAGCCATCCTAACCTTTCAGAAGGAGCCAGTGCTACACATTAGAACTGCTTTCAGGTAACATATTGTTTCTCCTACTCCCATGTAACTGGAGGAGTCACAAGCCAGACTTGGATTTCTTACTATGGAGTGCTATTCTGATACCTACTGGGAGCTGCTATCTTGCTCCCTTCCCATTGTTCTACTGATTGGCTGCTGTGAGGGAAAGGGAGGGGGGTGATATCACTCTAACTTGCAGCTCAGCAGTAAAGCGTGACTGAAGTTTATCAGAGCACAAGTCACATGGCAACCAGGAAATGAAGAAAGATTTAATTTCAAAATTAAATTTAAAAAAAATCTGTTGTGTTGCGTAAACATTTTTTCCCATGACAGTATTGCTTTAAAGACACAAATCTGGGCAGTATTATGAAGCAGGACAGGGAGCATACAGGAACAGCAAAGGATTAGTGATGAGTGAAATTTTCCGCCAGGGATTCGCTGCGAATTTCCTCGTTCCACCATTGGTGGTTCGCTCATCACCACAAACAATCAAACGATCACAGCTCTTCTGTACCTCGGTTTCTAGGCATGTACCTCTCAATTTACAAGACTAAGCAGAGTGGTGGGATTGGTGATTCTGCAGAAGGTTCAGAGTTCAGTCTCTTGCAGACTGTCCAATCCCATCTCTCTACTTACTCTTGTATATTGAGAAGTGCATGCCTACAGAACATAATAGCTTCTTCTCACAGATCTCCAGTGTCAGGGCAGGTAGATTTAAATAGCGGGACTTTAACAGTTAAATCTAGCATACAGGGACATTTCCCAGGGCAGTTTCCCTGGGGACCAAGCTCCTGAAATGGGCTTATCCCTGTAAAATGGGGATGAATGGAAACCTTACCATAGAGGATTCCTGCTTGCGCACCCACCCAATCTTCCAGTTGCAGTCAAAATGTTGCTGAGTGTGATTCTTTCGATACAAGTATGCTGTGCCAATCAACACAAATAGCTATGCCAACCCTGGAGCTAACTTCAAAGCTCATGATAGCTCCAGGGTCCACCTGAAGTGAAGGGAACACCTTTGGATGCAAGTACTTTAATGAAATGGCTTTTTTTGCAGTTTGACTGCAGGAAGATGCGCATGGCCGCAACTGTACTTGCGACTGTAGGTGATCCTTTGTGTTTGCATTGGATGATATGTCCAGCTCTTTTCCTGTCTCTTTTATTTCAGAGGCAATGCTTCTATGGTCCCCTTGGAGCCTGGACTTAACATTCCTCAAGAGTAGTGATGAGCAAATTCTTTCGCCAGGCATGAATTTTCAGCAAATTTCCACATTTGCCCTTGGTGAATTGTTTTGCGAAACTTTGATTAAAATTTGCAGCAAAAAAATTTGGCATGCATCAAAAAAGTCAGGGTTGCGTCAAAACAGATGGGGTTGTGTCAAAATGGGCACAGACGCGTTAAAATGGGCACGGCCGTGTCAAAATAGGTTGCGCGAAAATAAGTTGTGTGTGACAAAAAAAGTCACGCAACACCCACGTTACCCGAATTTTCCGCCACTTCAAAAAATTTTCTGTTGTTTTGCAAATTTCGCGCCGAAGTGAAATGCGACAGATTCACTCATCACTACTCAAGAGATCATAGGGCTAATTTACAAGCGCTCATCACAGGCAGAATCTGTCTTGTGTGGCACTACCTGACATAGCAAGTGTAATGGATTGAGGGTAGTAATGCACATCTTCAGGGCACCCAGGCCAAAGAGCATTGGCTAAGTGAGTGTTAGTGCTGACTTTTACATTGACCTTTCAGATACTTCATGATTATTTATCACTTTTCCTTGTCCTTTTAAATTAAATTTAAAAATATTTATAAGTAACAGCAGTTAAGCATTTCTAAAATGCCCCTTTGAGATATTTTTCATCATTATACATTATCCTGTAATCAGCTTTATAATACAGATGACTTATTGTTCTCGGCATACAAGCACATTGTGTAAACAGCTTTTTTATTAGAATCGTTTAACGATGTGATAAATCACAAAGAATTACATATTGCTCTATTATGCTCAGTTGCATGTGTTTCTAATCTACATTAGGGTTGCCCATATGCTGCTTATTATCACACGGTTACATGCCAGTTTGTCCTTACAGTTATGAAATCTTGCACTGTATTTAAAGGTATATAACACCAAAATATACATTCACATATACATTTATATATACATATACATTTATATTCACATATTCATCAGCAAAAAAAATCTACATTCATAGTTTGAAATGTATTTTTGAACATTTAGTATGCCATTTGCTATTAAAACATACAGGATCTTTGTTGATGCTTAGAAAATAATATGCTGAAGGCTACATTTTATTGATAAACATATAAATGATTTAAATACATTTTTCTATGGATGCCCAATGGATATTATCAAGATGCATACATGCATAGAGTAAATTTCATTTGTTTTCCCTTGATAGGAATATAATTGAACATGCTGTGTAAGTAATTATTCAGGGAAACTAGCTGCTTATTGGTACATTCTGCTGGCATCTGTGCTGTGTTCTAAGCAACAATTTCAGCTGGTTTATGAATATATTTTAAACACAGTACAATTTCATCTTAAACCTTAGTGCAATTTCATCTTAGGAAAATACTAGAAGCTCATCCATTTTCTCCCACTTAATCATCTGACATTTTCCTATAGAAAGGTGAATTGTAGATGATACAAACCAATTGTTGCTACAATAATTCAAAGAAATGTTTTGTTTTAATGTCATGGATTGTTTTATTTTCGAACATGCTTGAGCTTATTACTAGGCCTAGGAATACATCCGCAAATCATTTTATATGAGGCATTTCCTTGTACTGCGTTCTGTAAGTGACTGATTTCTGTATTTTATGTGTATAAAATAAACTACCACGGGCTACCCAGGCTTTTTACTATTAATTGAATGGGCTTGCCACAACAAACTGTGGTGTTAAAGGGGATGTTCACCTTCAGGCAATAGTCTAATTTGAACACCCCTGTCTAAAAAACATTTTAGTAATTTATCTTTATTATTTAAAACGTGTATTTTTGAAGCTACTGACCAGGATAAGTGCTGCTAAATCTCTCTCTCCTCTGCTCTCTCTTTGGAAGGGACTGCCGACACCTACTTCCATACAGTACTTCCAACAGGTAGTTAACACTGCGCATGCCTTCTCTCTCCTGCTTCATTTGCATGTATTGATCTGATTGGCTGAATCTTGCCACCCAATTGTATCAAAGATATGCAAATTAAGAAGGAGAGGGAAGGCATGCCCAGTAACCAATTCAGTCTGACCTTTTTTTCTTTGGCTGCCTGGCAAATCCTGGTCTGGAAAAATCCCCTACAGAGAGAGCAGAGAGCAGATCAGCAAGAGTTTTAGCAGCGCTGATCCCAGTCTGCAGCTTCAAAACTAAACATTTTACATAATAAATATGATTTACAAAAATGGTTTTTTCAGATAGGAGGGCCGATTCACTAACGTACATTAAAACGTGCGCTATTTATAGGATGCGTTAAATTTTTTTAATTTAGACGCGATGCTGTTTGCGTTATTTAAGTCACGAAGACTATTTTCGTGCGGTATTTGATGGAACATGCGCTACTCAACGCATCACGCACAAATAGTTGACGCGTGCGAAAAACCGAACACCATATTAGCAATACACGCCATTACTTTCATAAAACTACTTTTATGAAAATGACCATTTCCCTGCAAACTGGAGGCTGCGTCACTCTAGGGCCAACACAGACTTGAATAAATCCCACTGCAAAGTCCATATTTTATTGCCAAAAGCTCATGAACTGTACTTTTCTATAATTACCGCCTGCCTCAAGTAGGTGTTCATTTTTGCACATACTAATGCGATATTTAGCGCACCTAAGTGTTTGTGAATCATGCGTTAGTATTATTTCGGCGTGCAAATTAACACATGCGTTAAAATTAAGGCATGCGGTAGCGCGAAATTTCATGCACGTCATATGCAACTTAACGCATGCGTTAATACTTTAGCGAATCGCGCATTTTTTTTTTTTCGCGTCAATTTTAAGGCAAAAAAACTTATCAACCTTTAGTGAATCAACCCTAGGGTCTGTTTAAATTCAGACTATGACTATGTTAATATTCCCAGTGGATATAGTTGGGTTAAAAAAAGATTGAAGTCCATTATGTTCAACTACTGTTTTAATAAAGAAACATCTATTGTTCTATTTGTTTTTTTCTGGCAATAAACAAGAATTTGAAACCCATTTCAATTTAGTACTTTCTGATCCCGCACAAGATGAGCTGATAAAATTAATCACCAGTCTACTGAGAAGCCCCTAATACTAAACTGATCAGTGCTGATAGATAGGGAACTCTGAACTAATTGCCCTATTTATAAAGGAAAGGGGTAGTTAAATGAGTGCTTTATAATGTCAAAAACATTAATTTTTAAAATCAAAAGAATAGACAAGAAATTGAATATAAGTCCTATTTATTGTGTTTATTTTTAGCAATGGTGTTTTTAGGTAAATACTGTCTCTTTAATGTATATGTATGTATAACTTTATTTATAAAGCGCCACAAGGGTACGCAGCGCTGTACAATCTTACAGAATACAAAATTACACACAGGGAGGACAAGTGATATAATAAATAAATACAGTAAATATATATAAGTGCCATGTGGTATGAGACACAGTAGGAAGGAGGTCCCTGCCCCGTAGAGCTTACAATCTAAGTGGTTGGGTAACATACAGGCACAACCTGGAAGGTAAGAGTGCATCAGGTATGCTCATTTGCCCTTAAGCGCAGGACTGGGCAAAATAATGTTTTAGTGCTCCAAAGGTAACAGCTGAGCTTTTTCTTAAAGAGAGTTAGTGAGTGTTCCCTACGGAGGGATTCAGGGATAGAGTTCCAGAAGTAAGGAGCAGCGAGAGAGAAAGGTTTAAGACGAGAAAGCGCAGTGGGTGTGGATGGTGTAAAAAGTTGGAGGCTCTGAGAGGAGCGGAGGAGACGACCAGGAACGTGCAGGGAGACCAGTGAGGAAATGTAGTGATCTACATTGAATGTAACTGCATTTATTTGTGTACTATTTTTTTACTGACCACTTGTTTTATTAATGAGTTGTTCTACTGTAGAGCATTGTGCACAAGTAGCACTATATAGTCTATCCCCCATGGACAAGGTTTGGAAATGAGGTCAGGTTTGGCATTTCAGCTTTTGTGATTATGTTTATGCATTTGAACCTGGTTCAACAATTGCCTGATGCAGGGATGGGCCACTCATCTGAATCATTTTGCAATTTATTGGAAAGTACATTGGCAAAAGTGGGCTGGCGGGGCATTAAGAGAGGGAGCTCCAAGTGAGACTGATAAATGAGGATCATGCACTGTATTTCTCACAATGGATTATTTATATCTGGTAGAAGATTTAGATTTAGATAAGACAATAAGTACTTGTCTGGAACAGTAAATAACTACATGCAAGTCTTTTCCAGAATCATTTTGTTAAGAAAGGAGCTACATTCAAATATGTTATTACTTTACTAAGAAGAAGATCTAATAGTTTCATGAAACTGAATGACATATGCACCTTTCATTTCCCAAACCATTTATTATCATGAGACTCTATTTTAAACTTCAAGCTGCGTGTTTAATGGGGTCATATTGACCCATACATCTAAAAAGGAGAACACAGGACTATGGAATCATTTACCTTCCTTTTTGTTAAGCAATTTAGTCCATAGCTGGTCCATCTATCTCAGTGTTTCAATGAAAGGTTAAAAAAAAAAACGTTTTAACCAATATGAGTTTGTAGGGTGGGACAGATGAGATGACATTCTGCTTGCTCATGAAGTGCTTGCCCAGGTCTGGAGCGTGTAGAAGAACTCACTAGATGGCAGGTTGCAATGGTGGTTTATGAATCTTGACTTCACTTATGGTAATGTATATACTAACCTTCAGTAATAGAAGTAGTAGCTTATATTGTTTTGCCAAGAAACTGAGCAATGCATTTCACCTATGTGTATTGGTAACTGGTCTTTTGACTTCTTTTAAAATTCTAGTCTAAAAGTTTGATGTGCAGCTGGAGAGAAAGTGATCAGCATGTAGCGAAATTCAGCATTTTGCTATCTACCAATTTTTTTTACACCCCAAAAAACATGCAAAATAAACTGCTTTACACCAATTGCAAAGTAACCTGCCTTTTTTATGCAGTTTATCAATTTGTAGAATAACAAAAGGCTGACTAAAAAAAGTGCAGGCCAACAGCATTCACATCGGCATTGGCTCTTGGATCTGTTGACTAAATTCTCACTGGTGCCTGTATAAATCATCTCTAGTGCAGGGGCAGTTCACTGGGACTGTTTTGATATGTTAAGAGCATAAGAAGTACATAAATACTAATCTGGGTTACATACGTTGTGTTGCTGTTCCCACTGTCAAAAAAGTTTTCTGCTTTAAAGTTTGTTGAGCAAATGTACTGCTAGATGCAGCCTGCTTGCAAAAATAGTTTTGCCGTATCCATCATATTTTTACAAGAATGCTTTTAGTCCAAGGTGTGCAAGATCCCAGCATTGGTTTCAAAGCAAATAGGTACCATCAGGCACAATATGTACTATACTGTAAATTCTATTTCAATTTGTAGGAATGCATTTCTAAGTTGTTATTAACAAATATATTCATATGTATCAAGTGTAATCGTAAGCCAGACCTTGATGTTCTGTGGCGCTAGACCTCTACACCATGCTGATATGGAATCTTGGCACGTCTCTGTACTCTCAAACCAGCTTTGATATCTGTGATACACTTGCGTGTGATCTGTAGGAACTTTATGCATATATTAATATTTTAAAAATAAGCTATTTTGCATTCTGAGAGGTTGTTTCGACCTTGAAGAAAATACTGACATAGCCTTCATAATCAAAATCCAACGTACTTGGGAATAATTAAATAGATCTAATAAATATAAATACCCAAGTCCAGATGGCTCTTATGTTCATGTATTTTATATCTATATATTGTTTTGCATAATTTTTATTTACTATCTACTGTGCTATCTCTTTTTAACCCATTTATCACTATTATCATTTCCATGGTTTTAGAGGTTTTTCAAAAACAAAAATAAAAACAAAAACAAAATAATTTTCTCTAAAACCACAAATGCCAAGTGATTTATTAAAACAGCTTTTTAAAAAAGCAGAAACAGGAAAAAAGCAGAAAAACACAAAAAAAATTTTTTTTCACAAATAAAACTACAAAGCATAGAAAGTTGAGCCAAAACAAAAGGGCAGCTGCCATTAACTTCTACATGATCTCAACAGCTTTTAGATGGCGTAATTTTACTTTCAAAGTTATCACAGTTTTGTCATGAAAAATCGAGTTTTAGCAAAAAAAAATGAATCGTTAAAAAAAAATATAATACAAATGTTAAATGCTCCCCATAGATTTAACTTGCTAGAGAGCGATATTCTAACCTGTACTTTGGTTCAAAATGGTTTCACAGTCTGACAATCAGATTCAGAACAGATACAGGCAAACTGGCAAATCTTTTTCTCAGTTTCATAAATGCAGATTTGTTATATGTAATGTAGCTTTTGCAGCCTCAGAATTACTTGAAAGTTCCTACAAACTAGTCAAGATGTAACTGTAAATGAACAACAAAATAATGATACAACAAATTATGATAAAGCCACACAGGAGACATGTCAACTCAGAAGTCACCATTATTCAAGCCTCCCTCACACAGTCTCCCATAGTAATAGATACATCAACCACTGCACCCAAAACCTAACTTACCCACTCCATTTGTATGTATAGAATCATCACTCAAAGACCTCTGATATTGTACAAAGCAGTAGAGCAGGGAGTATGGAAGAGGGAGGGACTGGGGCAGAACAAGAATGAAACCAGGGCAGAATGGGAAGGGGCAGATGTGGACAAGATGCACCTGGATCACTTCAGATCTGGGCTGGAATCTCACAGTAAAAAGCTCACTTAACAATAGATCCATTGAAAGACATACTAGGTATAAATATGCATTTTGTACAGTATTGCATTTATTCACAGCCTATGAATAAGTGCACAGGCCCCTTTAAAAATTCTTTTGCGGGGTTAACTATGTTTACGCCACTGAACAAGTGCAATAATGCATCAAACATGTAAGTCTATTTGGGCCTAAAATGTGTTTCAAATAAAGTTTATTGTGCCTCACTGTGGGACCTGTGAGTGTCTAATCTTTTATTGTATATATAAACTGTGTTATGATCTGGCCAATTTATTAAAGAAGCATTATAAATTAAGAAGAAATATTTTTACCTATCTGCTGTGCTTCTGTTAAGAGTTCAAGATTGAAATATATCAGTATGAGGAAGGGGTGTAAAAGTTTTGGATTTTGCTAATGTGTTTTTCACTGTCTACTTAAATAAATCTTTCGGATTAAAGGAAAGGGATTTACTTTGGTAGAAAACTGGGGCAGTGGCAAAGAATATAGTTATAGATAAAATATTCATAGATTGAAAAATATTCCAGTTAAAAGTCGAATTTTTCAAAATGAATTCTGGACCCATTTATTTTCAATCTTTTTGGCAACATTGTAGATGAATATAATTTCTCCATAACACAGTATATTTGCAGAGGGCATTTAACTGATGAGCTTTAATGTGTATACAGTTACGGTTATGCACCTAGGCTGAAAAAATGCCAATCACTTCAAATAGAAACAAATCAGTCATGGCAAGAGATTTAAGCGCATAGACAGCAAGCTAGGGAGAAAATGGCTAGGGCAATAGACAAAATAATCGTTTGTGCACCTTAAGGCCACAGCCTCGCCACCTTTTTTCTCACTCTGTAAATTTTTTGTTGCATCCAATTTTCGCCACAGTTTCACCCAAAAAATTACTTATAGTAAAATGTGGAATTTCACAGAAAATCCATGCCTGCCGAAAACATTTCCTCATCACTACTCATGTTTGTTTTTCTATTTCTTTAGCTGTACTGATATCTCCAGCTTTATTTGTTGATTTGAACCTGCTTAATACTTTGATTCATTTTAAGACCTGACTTTTTTTATAATTATTCTCAGTCTACTGTGGAGACCAGATATCCAGTACAGGTATAGGATCCATTATCTGGAAATCCATTATCCAGAAAGTTCCAAATGACAGAAAGGCCATCTCCCATAGACTCCATTATAACCAAATAATATTGATTTTTAAAAATGATTTCCTTTTTCTCTATAATAATAAAACAGAACCTTGTACTTGATCCCAACTAAGACTAATTAATCCCTACTGAAGGTGAAAGAGTCCTATTGGGTTTAATAATATTTAAATAATTTTTCAGTGGACTTAAGGTATGGAGATCCAAATTACGGAAAGATCCCATACCTGGAAAACCCCAGGTACTGAGCATTCTGGTTAATGGGTCCCATACCTGTACTAAAGATCTATTTTTTGTTACTACTTCTAGTTATGTATCCTCAGCAAAGTCTTTCACCTTTTGCATGCATTTCGTTATACCAGTGATAATCAACCAGTGGCTCACATATTGCTCCCCATCCCCTTGGATGTTGCTCCCAGTGGCATCAAAGCTGGTGCCCATTTTTTAATTTCTGGTTTGAATGCACATTTTGGAGGCATAAAACCATGTGTACTGCCAAACAGAGCCTCCTGTAGTCTGCCAGTCCACATTGGGCTACCAAATAACCAATCACAGCCCTTTTTGGGCACCCCTATACATTTTTTTCATTCTTGTGTTGCTCCCCAACATTATTTATATTTAAATGTTGCTCACAAGTAAACAATGGTTGGGAACCCCTGCATAATACCATTCCTACATGTATGCTGCTACATAAATGGTGTAGGTCACATGTGATAAAAACATCCACATAATGTTAATCTTCCAGGATCCTTTGATGTCTGAGATGGTGCAAATTTCTAATGTGTTGCTATGTAAAAATGGATCCCATTTGAGCTTGATAACTACTGGCCTTTTATGGTATGAAAACTTTTAGAGGGAGTAAAAAGGAATAGCATACTGAAAAACACTTCAAATCAGAATACTTGTTCCAGCATTGATTTATGTGGAGGTGAGTAGAAGGATAGACTCTGTGGTGACAGTGGATTTGATCTACTTTGATTCTGATAAAGCATTTGATACAGTACCTCACAGAAGGATACTGACTAAATAAGCAATATTGACCTGGATCATAGTATTTGTACTTGGATAGAGAACTAACTAAAGGATAGGTTACAAACAGTGGTGGCAAAAATAACATTTTCTAATTGGACCAGTGTAATTAGTTGAGTACTACAAATGTTAATTCTTGGTCCTTGGTAAGGCCTTACCTTTAGCATGCAGTTCATTTTGGGCCACAAACCTTAGGAAAGATATTTTTGAGCTTATAAGAATGCAAAAGATTGATATTATAGACAGATAGTTGCCATTCTTCTTAGAAAATAACAAAAAACAAGAAGCCATCTTTGTAGACTTGAGGAATTGAATTTTCACCAGAAGCAGATGATAATTGTTTTTCATTGTGTGGACTGTGAGACTGTAGAATGTTCTACCAGGAGATGTTGTCATGGACGATTGCATTTATGAGGAGCTTGAATGTCTTTATGTTCAGTCACAATATACAGGCCTACAGTAATCTTCAAGTCTACAGATGTTTGTGTGAGTGTATGTGTGTGTATATTCCTTTAAATGTAGAATGTGTAAGTCCTGCAAGTGTGTGCTCCTTTGGATCTATCAACTTTATGTATCAATAGAATAAAAAGTTATCAAACTTGCTGGTCAACTAATTTAAAAGCAGCTGTACAGTTTCATAGAATATATTAAATTATAAAATGATGTGAGTCCTAGCCATCCTGATTAATGATATTTTAGAATTCATAGCAATTCTCATAAAATACAGCGGATGGATGAGCAAATTTAAGCCGGCACAAAATGGTTTACACTAAAAAATACACAGAAACAGCTTGAATACTGCTTGAGTATGTAAGAAACCATTTTCCCCTCCCTTTTCTCATAAAGGCAACTTGTGTGTACTCATAATGCTTATTTAATTATGGTATTAGAGTTGCACTTGAAATTACATACAGTATTCTGTAGCTCTTTACCTACAACCTATTTATGTAAATATAAATATATAAAAAAAACAAGTGCCATGAAGAGGATTAATTATGGTTTCATGTTCCTTTATTGGTTAGAATGTTATATATCATGCAGTACAGGTGTATGGCATGGTAATGCTCAATAGAGCATGCAGCCAAGGACAACACAGGAATAAATGGCATGTTATTATTGAATAGCACACTCAGCCCTAAAATTCTAAATGTCTTATGTAAACAGAGAAAGTAACCTTTTTAAATATTCTGTATATTGATAAGGGGTTCGTTAGCTGGAAGGGCAATGACACACAGAGCTCCCTGTAGCCAGCTTCTTTTTGCGGCTACATAATAGACAATACTGATAACTGTCTCTATGTGTGTTTAACCAGCGACAATTCTCAGTATTGTCTATGGCAGGGTATTTTCTAGTGTTTTGTAGCCGAGACAAGTAGCTGGCTAAAAGTACCCCCGTGTGTCATAGCCCTAATACAATCTTAGAGAAGTCCCTAATCACAAATTATTCCATTGTATGTAGCTAGACTAGTGGTTATCAAACTGTTTTAACTTAAGTTCAAGCCACACTAAATTATCAGTTCAATCCAACCTTTGGCGAGAGCTACCAAAAGGGAAAACTAACTTAACTCATGAAATCAGTACAAATACTGGGAAAAATTGGTATATCGTCACACTTGTAATCATATCTATGACAGCAAATACATATTCACTTCAAATAACCTCACTCTAACAGTAATTCACCTTCAGACTGACCTTTTAGAGGTGTATTTGGGAGCAAAAATGGTGACTCTTCAAAATCTCACTATAACTGGCTGTCAGGCTGATTCCGCTGTCACCAATCCAAACCCCCAAGGGAGCCCCCCAGTTTGGAAACCACAGATTTAAGCAAACTCTACATTGCAGCATGGTTTTCTAAAGCCCACGGCACACAGGCATTCTCTATTACTGTGTGATATGCTCTGTCTATAGTCAGTACTGTTGCTAGTAGGTTGCAAACACTTCAAATTGCTGACTTACATGTTTCCAAGCAATCCCTGCTACTTCCAGCATCTTCTGCCATAGACTGCCTTTACTATTCACATGAAAGGAAAGTGTCATCAAGTACATAGCTCTCTCTGAGAGAACTTTGATGATCTACAATGTCTAATGTGTAGTGATGAGCAAAACTTTCCCATTTCACTTCATAAAGAAATTCACAAAACCAAAACAAACAAATTTGTATCTATTTACTGTGCTTTTAATGTTTTAAAATATTCCAGTTGGGTTTTGCTTCTGAATAGTTCAATGGAATAATAATTTGTAAATATTATGGACCAGTATAATAAGCAGAAGCATCAAAATACAAAGGATTGTTGATCTTAAATGGCCAAACCAGTATGACTAAATTAAAGGAGATGGAAAGGTTAAAACTAAGTAATCTTTATCAGAAAGGTCTATGTAAATACACCAATAAACACTCACAGTAATGCTGCACTGAGTCTTCTGTAAGGGCTCTGGTACACGGGGAGATTAGTCGCCCGCGAGCAGGGAGTTTTGCCGCGGGCGACTAATCTCCCCGTGTACCAGAGCCCTAAAAAGAAACAAGTATTCCTTTGCCTCTATTGTTCACACATTGGGCTTCTGTATCAAGATTTTCTGTCTCACCTTAAACCTCATGTTCCCAGACAAAACACTATGCAGCTTGCTCCTCTCTCTCCCTCTCCCCTTCCCCTGCCTGCTGTAATCTAAGCCCAGTGCTACCAGCAAGCAGGGAGAGATACAGGCAGGAGGAGAAGAAAATTACACCATGCTAAAATGGCAGCTGCTATCTTAAACAAACACAGAGAGCTTCTAGGGCTGTTTACTCAAGTATGGTAAAGCTTTCTACAGAATAAATATAGCTTTCTATCTTGCACTATTGTGGCTAATCTATTGGGAGTGTCAGTAGCTTTCTCACAGTTTTTCTACAGCTACTTTAAATAGTACATGTATGGGACCTGTTATGCAGACTGCTTGGGACCTGGGTTTTCCGGATAAGGGGTCTTTCCCTAATTTGGATCTCCATACTTTTTGTCCACTAAAAAATAATTTAAACTTTAATAAACCCAATAGGATTGTATTGCATCCAATAAGGATTATTTATATCTTAGTTGGAATCAAGTACAAGGTACTATTTCATTATTATAGAGAAAAAGCAAACCATTCTTGAAAAAATTATTTGATTAAATTGAGTCTATGGGAAATGACCTTCCCGTAATTTGAAACTTTCTGGATAAAGGGTTTCGGGACAAGGGATCCCATACCTGTAGAAGAAAAACAAATTGTGGGCTTTCTTATATTCCTAAAATGCATATTAAGGCGGAATAAGATCTGTGGTTACATATTCTAGCAATGATGGCTCACAGCTAACCCATATTATTGTTATGTAGTTATCTTGTTAGCTCAAGATATCTTGGATTGCTTCCTCTGCTGCTTTAGGGCCAAATTCAGTGGGATAATCATACATTCGCAGCTAATATTATGGGATATCGTACTGTGCGTGTCATTAGTGCACTATCAATCATGCTGCAGAAGCTGAATCATGAATCTTAGCTCCACATTATGTTCGCCTGCCAGACAAGCAAATAATGAAGCTTCTGATGGAAACTGAAAAGCCATGTAAGTTAGCTTGCAGGATCTCCGTTACAGTATATTCATTTTGGATCTCACATAAGAGCATGTCACCACTTGTGGCATAAGTTTGTTAAATGACTGCACAAGGGAAGAAAGCAATTTGTTCTTTTGCTTGCCTTTGTCCTTTTGAACTGCCTCTGCCATCTGGCAGCATATGTTAGTATTTGCTGAAAATAAAGTACTGCTTTGCTTTCTCTTCTAAATAACATGATGCTGAGATTCCTTTCCAAACCATGAAACCAAAGAAATTAATTTTACAGACTGACTTAGATTTTCTACCAAGCATATTTCTGTATCCTTTGTGCTTGTTTATTGTACATTTAATTAATCTACTTTTGTTTTTAATGTTCTTTTATGGTCCAGTGAGTAGGCTAATAATAAGATGGGTTCTGCAGTTTTTGTAATTGCAAAAAATCACTAATATAAAACTTCGCTCCTTTCTGATGGTGCGTGATGATTAGATTATATTTCTTCTAAATGAGTTAATCAGAAAAAAACATAAAGCTGCTTATAGTACAATAAGTCAGCAATCCATGGGATCCAGTGTCTTTTAATGGTCTACAGAAAAGTTTCTATATACGCAGTGTAATAATTAATAGGCTAAATAGGTATACATAGTAGACATAGTAACATAGTAACATAGTAACAAACACTCTATCCGAATATAAAAATAAGGTAACTTCACTCTCTTTCAAGCAATGCCTCTCTAATATAATCTACAGTTGTGTTTGTGGAGGAAACTGCGCAGTAGTTCTGAAACTTACAATGAACCCCCAGAATTTACTCATCCTTAGGGTTCACTGTGGATAGACACCACCACATATTAGAGGTTTGTTTAAACCTGCTTCTCAATGATAGGTCCTAGTACAGGTATGGGATCCCCTATCCAGAAACCCATTATCCAGAAAGCTCCGAATTAAGAAAGCCCGTCTCACATAGACTCAATTTTAATCAAATATAGAATTTTAAAACTGATTTCCCAAGAAATCCCCCCCTACCTTCCCCCCCTCACCCTTCCCCTCCCTCCCCTAAAAGAATGAATCATAACAACAATATGTGGTTGATAAATGAACAATTTATTGATGTAACTATATGTAACTCTATATACCATTGATAACGCTGTTATGTAACTATCAGTCTCAATAAAAAAATGTTAAAACCTTTAAAAAAAAAAAATCAGATGGCAGGCTGGAACAATCCCTTTTAGGCCATGTATTTGTAGTTGTTGCTTATGGTTGTAGTGTGTCCTAATGTTGCTTATGGTAATAGTGTGCCCAATGAATAAAGAAGTTAAATAAATATTTAAGATATATTAACTATTTCATAAAAAAGGCAACTGCAAGCTCTAAAAAAAACCCAACAGATTTCCTTTTTCTCTTTAGTATTAAAACAGTACCTTGTAATTGATCCCAACCAAGATATAAATAATCCTTATTGGATGCAAAACAATCCTATGGGGTTTAAGAAATATTTTATTGAGTTTTTAGTAGACTTAAGGTATGGAGATCCAAATTATGGAAAGATCCCTTATCCAGAATACCCTTGGTCCTGAGCATTCTGGTATACCTGTCCTATACCTGTACTATATTAATTACTTAAGGGGTCACGCTTGACCTTGGGAGGTACAAGTGCAAGAGCACTAAGGAGCAAGAGTGTGCCCCATAGTGCTCATTCTAGCAGGTTGCACCCCCTTTTGCACTGCACCAGGAGGCAGAGTTAGCCCTGTTCCTACTGACTGCCTTAGGGCCCTGATGGGGGATGCACCTCCTGACGTTTCATACCTTGAATACCTTCATACCTTGAAATCAGCATAGTACATAATCAGCAATCTGGCAACAGGTCAGGCACGGTCATGATTCTTGGATACATGAAGATTTGCTGGGAGAGCAAAAGGCATTAATAACCCCATTAATCATCTGTCCATAAAGTATCCATAGCCCAGAGCCTGCTACACTGTGACCCATGCATTGGCCTCTATTTAAGCCCTGGAAAAGCAGGCAAAAAGGTCATTGCAAGTGTTTATTTTTTCTCCCCCAGAGTTGAAACTACATTGAAGGCTGGTCTCAATAGAGGCCTTTAAAGTGGGCAAATTACAAGTGTAGCAGAATGCAGCTCATTCAGAATTGAAAAGTTTGTGTTTTTGTTCAGAATAGTTGCTGAAATGCATTTTGTTTAATTATCTGCCGATTTGCCTTCCAGTGAAGCACATCCAGGATGCCTTGTATCTGTGTATGTAAGTCTGTTGTAAGGATTTATTAAACTAATAAAGATCTTATTTATATTTCCTATGCATTATGCAATGAATTCATTTTATAAAGGTGGTTCTTTAATATACAGATCGATCATTTTATTGTATTGGCTTATAGAAACATTTCATCACGAAGCAAATAATTTGAACAGAATTTCAGCACAGTAGCACATTTTATGATATGTATAAAAAGTTAATGTGCAACTCATTTACATCCCAACAGATCTCTTCTAAATAAAATACTTATAAAAGTATATATCACACGTGTAAATAATAGCAATAATGAGAGTTGAGCATAGATGAGGGCTATATATATTTTATTTCCTGGTAGACACATTTACACCGCACTTTACAGAGATTATACATCATTTAATTCCCCAGTAAAGTTTACAAACTAAGGTCTCTATCACATTCACACACAGTAGGGTGAGTTTTATCAGGAGCCAATTAACCTGCCTGTATGGTTTTTAAAGTGTGGGAGGAAACCCAGACAAAGATGGGGACAACATACCATAGTTCTTGCAGATAGTTCCTTGGCTAGAATTGAACTGAGAACTCCAGCGCTGCAAGGCAGAAGTACTGCCCACTGAGTACTGTATGGGTTAGTCTGATAATATAGCAACAGGTCAGATATACAGCATTGTTGGACAATGAGCTGACAGTTTCTTTGTTTCATGCACATATTTTAGCTTAATATTACCTTTCATTGGTGCCATTCAACCATTAATACCAATGTACTCTCACAGGTGTATCTTACTTAACTGGGACTTAAAAGCTCCCCTGGTGATCTCACAGCCACTCCTGATAATAGTAATTGAACATGATGTATTGCTCAGTTGCACATCAGTACACATTGTTGCTGGGGAATTAGGGCACTTACATAGCAGTATTGTCTCATGAGTTCCCCTGCAGTGTTTTTTCCACCACAATTCTGCTTTCAGCCTTGCATCAGAATTTAAACCACTGCCTAGCGCAGAGCTGTGTAAGTGAGCCGTGTACCTCATCTGTCATAAGTAGGCAGTAAGTAGTAAGTAGGCAGTAAGTAAATACAGTGTAGGTCATTTTTATTTAAGGGAACAGTAACACCAAAAAATAAGAATGTTTTTAAGTTATTAAAATATAATATACTCTGCTGCCCTGGTAAAACTGCTCTGTATGCTTCAGAAACACTACTATAGATTACGCCTAGGTCTGTTGGGGAAAACTTCCCTAGGCGAAGCTAATTTTTTTCCCCGTAATTTTCGCACCCGAGTGTTAGTACCTGCCTCCATTTCATCCAATTCCAAGTATTTTTCCTGCCAGGCCTTCCTCGACTCAGGAGCTGCCGGAAACTTTATTGACCTGTCTTTTGCCAAGTCTTTTCGAATTCCTTTGATGCCTCTCAAGGTTCCGCTCTCTGCTCAAGCTGTCGATGGTAGACCTATAACTCCTGGCCTCGTGACCTGTTCCACTCCTCCTCTCCGCTTAAGAGTGGGATCACTACACTCTGAGGTAATCACCTTTTTGGCCATTCAGTGTCCTGCCACACCTATTATCCTGGGTCTCCCGTGGTTACAGAAACACAATCCCATCATTGACTGGTCTAGGGGAGATATCACGGTTTGGAGTTCATTTTGTCGTACAAATTGCCTCGATAACTTTGCTGTGTCCCTCTCTACTGTCTCGGTTTCTGTAAAACATCTACCTTCATGTTATTCAGACTTTGCCGATGTTTTTGAAAAGAAAAATGCAGAGACCCTTCCCCCCCACCGTCCTTATGATTGCCCTGTGGACCTGATTCCTGGTTCCGTTCCCCCCAGAGGAAGGACCTACCCTCTCTCGATCCCTGAGACTCAAGCAATGAAAGACTATATTCAAGAGAATTTGTCTAAGGGGTTCATTAGAAAATCCAATTCACCCGCTGGGGCTGGATTTTTTTTTGTCCAGAAGAAGGATGGAGGGTTAAGACCATGCATTGATTACCGGGGTCTGAATAAGATTACCGTTAAAAACCGATATCCCCTTCCTTTGATACCAGAGCTTTTTGATCGCCTCAACGGGGCTAAGGTTTTCACTAAATTAGACCTGCGGGGGGCCTACAACCTTATCCGTATTCGTCACGGAGACGAGTGGAAGACGGCTTTCAACACTCGTGACGGTCATTATGAATATCTAGTTATGCCTTTTGGCTTATGCAACGCACCTGCTGTCTTTCAAGACTTTATTAATGACATTTTTCGAGATATTCTTTTTTCCTATGTGGTGGTATATTTAGACGACATACTGGTTTTTTCGTCATCTTTACCTGAACACATTGATCATGTCAAACAAGTACTGCATCGCTTGAGAGTAAACCACCTTTATGCTAAGATTGAAAAATGTGACTTTCACAAGTCTGAAGTTTCCTTCCTTGGTTATGTCATTTCCTCCTCAGGCTTTAGGATGGATCCTGTCAAACTTTCTGCTGTCCTTGAGTGGCCTCCTCCTGCTGGTTTAAAAGCCATCCAACGATTTTTGGGTTTTGCAAATTTTTATAGACGATTCATCAAAGGTTTTTCTCAAATTGTCGCACCCATTACTGCCCTCACCAAAAAGGGGGTCAAAGATGTCTGGTCTTCTGAAGCCCAAGCTGCCTTTGAAAAACTTAAAGCCGCGTTTTGTTCTGCTCCAGTCCTCATTCACCCGGTTCCTACTCGTCCTTTCATTCTAGAAGTAGATGCTTCTGATGTCGGTGTTGGAGCAATTTTATCCCAGCGGCCTTCTTTCCAACATTCCTTGCATCCCTGTGCCTATTTCTCCCGTAAGTTCTCCGCTGCTGAAAGAAATTATGATGTTGGCAACCGAGAATTATTGGCGATCAAACTCGCTCTTCAGGAATGGAGACATCTTCTGGAGGGATCTTCCGAGCCCGTTACAATTTTGACTGATCACAAGAATCTTGAGTACATTTCTGATGCAAAGAGACTCAATCCTCGTCAGGCACGATGGGCTCTTTTTTTTTCAAGGTTTAATTTTTTAATTTCTTTTCGTCCAGGGTCTAAAAACATTAAGGCTGATGCATTGTCTCGGTCATTTCTAGCAACTGAAAGCCCTGATAATCCTCCTACCCCCATAATCGCTCCAGAACGTATTATTGCTCCTGTGATGCTTTCTGATGACTCTGCCTCTGCCTGCCCTTTGGATAAGAACTTTGTCTCTCCATCAATGGTTCCCCAAGTACTGCAGTTGTCCCATTCCTCATTGTTGGCTGGACACCCTGGTACTAAGAAGACTCTGGATCTTGTCCGTAGATATTTTTGGTGGCCTTCATTAGTGCATGATGTCTCGCAGTTTGTGTCTTCTTGTACAGTTTGCGCACAGCAGAAGACTCCTCGCTCATTACCTTGTGGCTTACTGACACCTTTACCTGTGCCTAATCAACCCTGGACTGATATTGCAATGGACTTTATTGTCGAGTTACCCAAGTCGTCCGAAATGTCTACTATTCTGGTGGTGGTAGACCGTTTTTCTAAAATGGCTCATTTCATCCCTTTAAAGAAGTTGCCATCTGCCTCTGCTCTAGCCAAGATTTATGTCAAAGAAGTTTTTCGTCTCCATGGTTTTCCATCCAGTATTGTCTCTGATCGTGGGGTACAATTTGTTTCCAGATTTTGGCGAGCCTTTTGTAAGTTGTTAAAGGTCAAATTAAATTTTTCCTCAGCTTACCATCCGCAAAGTAATGGACAGACGGAAAGGACTAATCAATCCCTTGAACAATTTCTTCGTTGTTTTATTTCATCTAACCAGGATAATTGGTCTGAATTACTCCCATGGGCTGAATTTGCTCACAATAACCTCAGACATGAGTCCTTAGGATTCTCTCCTTTTTTTTGTGTTTATGGTTTCCAACCGAGGGCCCTTCCATCTGAGCTAATTAAATCCGATGTTCCCGCTGCGGAGGTATTGGTCCGGGACTTTAACAATGTATGGCTACTTGCCCATCAAGCGCTGCAAAAGTCTTCCTCCCTTCAGAAGACCGCTGCTGATAAGCGACGCCGTCCTGGTCCCTCCTTCCATGTTGGGGATTCCGTCTGGCTTTCTACAAGGAATATCAAACTGCATCAACCTTCTCACAAGTTGGGTCCACGTTTTATTGGTCCTTTCACTATCAAGGACATTATCAATCCAGTTTCTGTCAGATTAGATCTTCCCCCCAGTATGACTATTTCGAATTCTTTCCATGTCTCCCTACTCAAGCCTGTGGTTTACAATGAATTTTTTGCTGCTCATTCTTCTCCTTCACCAGTGCTTCTAGATGATCAACAGGAATTTGAGGTACAAGAGATCATTGATTCACGAAAATCTAGAGGTAAGGTTCAATATCTTCTACATTGGAAGGGTTTTGGTCCCGAAGAAAGGTCTTGGGTCAATGCTAAGGATGTTCATGCTCCCCGATTGATTACATCTTTTCATAGAAAATTTCCTGAGAAATCTTGGGAGCCCCCGGTGGGTGCTCCTGAAAGGGGGGGTACTGTTAGGCGCTCTGCCGGACCGGCGCGTTCCCCTACCTTAGGTCGCGCCGGCCGGCAGACGCGCTCTATTAAGGGCCCGCACTTCCGGGTTCGGCAGGGACGGCGCGGCGTTACTGCGCATGCGCGATGACGCGCGGACATGCGCAGTCGCGCGTCCTGAAGCATTAGGCGCCATCTTTGTGTAGGTTTTTTAGGTTTCCGGTTCCTTTGATTTTTGGCGCCAAATTCGGCTATTTAAACCCCTTCCTTCATTGTTTTCATTGCCCAAGCTGGCTTCTGTTATCTACAGTACCTGCTCTTGCATTTTGTTTGCTGTTTCCGGATTTGACCTTTGCCTGACCCTGACCACGATACTTGCTACCTGCCTTGACCGTTTGCCTGTACCCCGACTACGAATATTGCTGCCAGCCCCGACTTGTGCCTGTACCCCGACTACGTTCTGCCTTTGCCTTGCCTGTACCTCGCATCCCATCTGAACTCTGAAAGTTTGCAGGACCCCAGCTTGGACCGCAGCAGAAAGTCCGGGGCCCCAAAAGGGCGTCGGTGAACACCGGGAAGAGCTGGGAGTTCCTGTTATACTGTAGGAGTCAGATTTTGTATACAGCGTCCGCACACTGGTTCCATTCTAACTTGAACGTTACATGTAGGAATTGAAGCAATTAAAATAGGGCTAAGTGGCACAGGTTATATTGTAGATAACATAGAACAGCGCTGTCCAACTTCTGTGGTACCGAGGGCCGGAATTTTTCTGGCCAACGCGGTAGAGGGCTGATAAAGGAAGCCTGTTTGACCACTCCCCCTTTTTAAACCACACCCACTTAAAACCACACCCATGTTATCACAAGAGCTTTTAAGACTATACCCACATTAATGGTGATAGCGCAGCAAAACGGTTGGTGCTCACTGTAGGGATATCCCCCTTCACTCATATGTGAAAGAATTATATTATGTCATATTAAGACACACCCTTAAATCCCTATGCCTCCTCTTCCCCTGTGGATAGCACAGCAACCCCCAGCACATAATTACACATCTTAGGGACCATATAATGACTATTTTCAAATGCTAACAAACTCCCAGAACAAACCCCCTGCCAGGTTCACCTCCCACAGGCAGCATAGGGCAGGCAGAGTATGGCACACACAGGCAGCATAGGGCAGGCAGAGTATGGCACACACAGGCAGCATAGGGCAGGCAGAGTATGGCACACATAGGCAGCATAGGGCAGGTAGAGTATGGCACACACAGGCAGGGTAGGGCAGGCAGAGTATGGCACACACAGGCAACATAGGGCAGGTAGAGTATGGGACACACAGACAGCATAGAGCAGGCAGAGTATGGCACATACTCTGCCTGCCCTACCCTGCCTATGTATGCCATACTCTGCCTGCCCTACCCTGCCTATGTGTGCCATACTCTGCCTGCCCTACCCTGCCTATGTGTGCCATTTTCTCTCTGCCCTATGCTGCCTGTGTGTATGGCACACACAGACAGCATACACTGACATAATGCTGGCACTGCGGGTCTGAGGTGTGAACAGGGGAACAATGTGGGTGATTACAGCCTGAGCCTGAGGTGTGAACAATGCAGGGGATGAACAATGGAAGGATTAAAAGGTGTGAACAGTACAGGAGATTACATATTTAAACAATAAACAGGATTACAGCCGGAATATGAGGTGTGAACCATGCAGGGGGGCAGTTAAACTCAATACTGATACCATATAAAGCTTCCACAAAGGTAAACCATCAAAGCAGCCAGACAGGTGGGGGGCCACACAGAGGGGGGTCGCCGGCCGCCAGTTGGACAGCCTTGACATAGAAGATCTGTAGAACACCATTGTATTCTACACAGCTTATATACTATCTGCTATGTAGCCTCAGCTTTTTCTACTTTGAATGGCTGGCCCCAAGGTTACAAAGCAGCTTATATATTTATTATTTATATAGTGCCAACATATTTCTGCAGCACTTTCCAGAAATTATTAGGGACGCGCCAAAGTCACTATTTTCTTTTTATATACTGAACTGAATCTGAAACCTAACTTGCATATGCAATTAGTATAAAGAAGTAACAAAGGGAACCACGCATATATCATGTGGCAAAAAAATTTCAACTTCCATGTTTACGGGATTTAAAGGATTCAGATTCGAATCGGGGAGGAGCGTGGATTTGGGCAAATCCAAACAAGCCTGAAAAAGGCTGAATCTTGGCAGAATCCCGAACCAAATCCTGGATTCAGTGCATCCTTCACATGATATATATATGTGAATGATATCCATCAGTCCCTGTCCCAGAGGAACTGATAATGTAAGGTCCCTATCACATTCAATTTAGTCAGGAGCCAATTAACCTGACTGTATATTTTTGCAGAGTGGGAGGAAAGTATAGTATGCAGAAGAAACCCACACAGACACAGGGAGAACATACAAACTCCTTGCACTGACTGGAATTGAACTCAGGACCCCAGCGCTGCAATTTATATAAACTATAGTAGCGTTTCTGAAATAAACACACCAGTTTTACCACTGTGGGGCAGCAGTACATTATATTTTAATTACTTGAAAACATTTTTTTGTGTTACTGTTCCTTTGAGCAGGTATCCCTTATCCGGAAACCCATTATCCAGAAAGCTCTGAATTATGGGATGGACACTGCCATAGACTCCATTTTAAGCAAATAATTCATTGTACTTGAGCCTAACTGAGATATAATTACCCCTTATTGGGGGCAGAACAGCCCTATTGGGTTTATTTAATGTTTAAATGATTCCCTTTTCTCTGTAATAATAAAACAGTACCTGTACTTGAGCCTAACTGAGATATAATTAATCTTTATTGGATGCAAAACTAGCCTATTGGGTTTAAATATGCTTAATTAATTTTTTAGTATACATAATGTTTAGAGATCCAAATTACGTAAAGACCCCTTATCCGGAAGACCCCAGTTCCCATACCTGTACAAAGAAAACTCATGTAAGGCACTGACCAGGTTTTCTCAGCCCACTGCTACATAGATGACCCATTCATGGTCAAACACAAGGGCTCATTCAGTACATATGCGGCAGAGTGCAGGATACATTTGTAGAAATGTCATACAATTAATTTAAAAGTTTTAACACACTGTATTGATTTATTTATTTTTTTAAATCTAACTTCATGCCTCTCCAAATGTGTACATTGCAAATATAATGCTGTACAGATATGGGACCTGTTATCAAAAATGCTTGGGACCTGTGGTTTTCTGGATAGGGGTCTTTCCATAATTTGGAATAATAATAATAATAATTTGGAATCTGAATCCGAATGAGAAAAATTCGGATTGGAAAACGAACATTTCGTGACTTTTTCGTATTTTTTGCGATTTTTTCGTCGCCGTTACGACTTTCCCGTAAATTGTTGCGACTTTTTCATAACTGGTACGACTTGCGCGAATTGTCGCGACTTTTTCATTGCCATTATAACTTTCGTGAATTGTCGCAACTTTCGTATTGAGAGCTCGAAAAAGTCGCGACAATTCGTGAAAAAGTCGCAAAGTACCGATCATTAAGAAAAAAACGCATTCGGGCGCTTTTCGGACGTTCGTGGATTAGTAAATGTGCCCCTAAGGCTAGTAAAACAAAAACATTTAAACATTAAATAAACCCAACAGGATTCTTTTTACTCCAGATAAAATTGAAATTATTTTAATAAATTAGAATTATTGTATTAAAATGGGTCTAAGGAGATGGCCTTGCCATAATTCATAGCTTTCTGGATAATGGGTTTCTGGATAACAAATCTCATAACTGTACCAGTATGAGTTTCATTGTGCTACAAAGAGATTTGTGCAGAGATGACTGAAATGTATAGGTTCAACTGATGAATGCCTTTTATAACTTTACATCTGAATGAAAGACAGATAAAGGATCAGTTGAAGACTGTCCATGATGTGACCTGTTTCATTAAAAAAAGACATAAGATCATATATATATATCCCATGACAAGACTGAGAGATACAGTAAAGGTACAATTTCATGAGGTCAGTATTCGCTTGTGACTGACACGCACTTCACTTACTAAACACTGCCCAATGCTTTTCAAATGAATTTATTACAAAACAGTAAAGAAGGTCACTGACCAGATAAAAAAAGAGAATCCATTCTGCTTTAAACATAACAACAGGGGAAATAAGTCAATATTGGAAATGTGCATGAGAAGCTCAGACAAAATACCTGAGATAATGAAAAGTGTAAAATAAAACAGTGATAAATTCTGGCTCAGCTGAACATAAAACTGAAACAGCTGCAACTAGAAATGTAGCAAACACTCTATGAGCTATAAATTAAATATACGTTCTCAAAACATGAATTTACAATATAAACTGTCAGCATAAATATTTAAATATAAAATTACATTGTGTTTTGTCTTACAGATATGTCTTGTCTGTATAGTAAAGACTGCTATATAAAGCCACCTATCTATATATGTAGTATAAGTATATCTATATATCAATGTCAGTATCTATATATATAGAGTGAGCATAGTGGCGAGCGAATATTTTCGCCAGGCATAGATTCGCAATGAAATTCCACATTTTGCCATTGTCTAATTGTTTTTCGAAACTTCTGCAAAATTTTGCCACAAAAAATTTGTGGTTGAGTAAAAAAGGGCACGGCTACATCAAAAAAAGTTCCATGAGCCTAGGGGGACCATTTACTAACGACCGGATGTTTGTTTCCAATTTGTTTTTTTAAGTGCTAAAATTTACCGAAAAAATTGCGAATTTTTACTATGCAACAAAATGGCAAAAAATCCAAATCCGACAATTTCCCAGCTAAAACTTCAAAAGATCAAGTCAATGGCAGATGTCTCTTACCTTTCCTGGAGGATCCTTCTTGTGCGATAATTCAAAAACATTCAGTTTTGCAACTTTTCTGCTACTTTTTCCTGAGCATACTTTTCCAGTTCAGACTTTTTAGTAAATGTAAGACATTAGTGGAAATGAAAAAAAAAAAGAGAAATGTTAGAGTTTTAGTAAATCTGCCCCTAGGTATCTCTGCATTTCCTCCTCCAGTATGCTTCTTTGTAAGGGATGAGGGGTGGGCTATCATGTGAGAGTGTGGGAGGGGGAGCTGCAGCAGGTAGTGAGTATGAGGCAGGGCGGTACAGGGCACGGCAGAAGGGACAAACCCCAGGAAGTGAAAAAGAAGCTTGGGGGAAAAGCCAGGAGATAGACGTGCTGGGTGCAGGACTAGAGAGTGGCTGTGTTGACCATTGAGAAAAAGACAGAGTGGGGGTACCAGGAGAGAGCCTGCGGATGTTGGATGTCAGATCAGTGGTGATGCATTGGTAGTGAGGGGATTACTACTAATAGTGTGTGTTATAGGATATTATTTATAGCTTGGTCCCATAGGAAAATGACCAAAAAAATATCATAAGTATATAAACTATAGTTTATAAATAATAATAATGTAAAAAGGGTTGTGCTTTCATAAATGGGCACAGTTATTGAGGGGCTTGGCTATAAAGTTGACATGGTTTTCAGTGCCACAAAGATGTTCTGCCTTTCATATTTAAAATGTTGGCAGGTGTGAAGATGCTTCTTGCTTACCCAAGTGGTAGCTACTAGTCTGTAAAAGAGATGATTCCATAGTTGTTTCAAGCTGGACTTCACTTTATGCAGGGGTCTGAATGTGCAAAATGGCCTAAGGAAGGAGAAGGCCTCATTTAAGTAGAATAACGCAACCCAAGGCCAAACATCAATTGTGCTGGAATTAGACATATCATATCTGTACAGCATTATATTTCTCAACCATTTGTAACAACTTCCACTTAATGAATAGTAGTGTTTAATGGCAGCCCTTTCAGAAATGTTTATTGTTACACATTAGTGATGTGCAGGTCCTTCACTAGAAATATTAATACCAGTGTATATGGCCACAATAACATAGGCACCCCTATTCGTTCTGTGTACTGGGGATATTGTTATATACAGAAAGTGTTTTTGTACTTGGGACAAATGGCACCCCATATGTTTTTAGTGTAAGACTAATGCGTGCATGCTATTACAAAAAGTAGTCTTACACTAACCAACTGCCCCATCAATATCAATCCTCAGTCATGATAACAGTGCAAATATAAATAGATAGATAGATAGATAGATAGATAGATAGATGATAGATAGATAGATAGATAGATAGATAGATAGATAGATAGATGATAGATAGATAGATAGATAGATAGATGATAGATAGATAGATAGATAGATAGATAGATAGATAGATAGATAGATAGATAGATGATAAATATATACATAGTTAACCAGCTTGAATGTATTGCAGTATATAGATAAACAATTGCTGTTTTGATTAAAGAAGTGGGCATTATTTGGTAACTGTATGCATAATATGTCTTAATGTCCTTAATATATAGATATAGGTTAGTGCAGGGGATTGTTTTGCCTCCAATAAGGATAATTTATATCTTAGTTGGGATCAAGTACAATGGTGTGTTTTATTATTACTAATTAAAAAGAATTAATGTTTAAAAACTAGAATTATTTGAATAAAATGGAATCTATGGGAAATAGCCTCTCAGTGGATTGAAAGAGATATATGCTTTGTACAAATATTGACCTAGAAAAGACAACTTAATACTTAAATATAGTGATGAGCGAATCTGTTCCGAAAAATTCGCGAAGCGGCGAAAATGTCGTGCGACAAAAAAAATTGTCGCCCGCGGCTATTATTTTGTCGCGCGGCTCTTGTTTCATCGCCCGCGGCTCTTGTTTCGTCGCCCGCGGCTCTTGTTTCGTCGCGCGGCTCTTGTTTCGTCGCGCGGCTCTTGTTTCGGCGCCCGCGGCTCTTGTTTCGGCGCCCGCAGCTATTATTTTGTCGCACGGCTCTTGTTTCGTCGCCCGCGGCTCTTGTTTCGTCGCGCGGCTCTTGTTTCGTCGCGCGGCTCTTGTTTCGTCGCGCGGCTCTTGTTTCGTCGCCCGCGACTATTCTTTTTTGACGCCGCGACAATTTTTGGACGTGCGGCGAATTTTTCCGCGGCGAAATTTTTCATCCGTTTCGCGAAACAATCCGCCAATGGCGAAACGCGGAAATTCGCCGCGAATCCATGCCTGGCGAAACTTTTCGCCCATCACTACTTAAATACAGAAATATAGACATATTTTTTATTAAAAATAATCTTTGGCCAGTAATTCCCTTTTTAAAATATATAGAGTTTGTAATACAAGGAAAAAGTTTGCAACAACCGGCACAAATCCTGCTGCATGCATTTGCTATTTGCTTTCGTCCTGTTCTTTACTGCAGAGCATTTATTCATTCCTGTTTGAACACAGGTGCTTGTGGTTGCTGTGTGCATGCCAATAAGCTTTTGCTGCTTATCAGCACTTCATTACGGAAGATAAATCATCTTTGGTGACATTTTATTTCCTAAAATGTGATGTTGTCGTAAAGTACAATAATTTATAACAGAACAACATCAAAGAATTATTTGCTATGGAAAAGGAAAATGGGTCATGAGTTCACACAAAATACAAAGAAAAGAATCACCACTTGGTAAAATACAGAGATGGAACACATAACCCTTCAGGAATGGTGTGAAGCAGATAAAAGAATGCCTTTAATAGGTTATTTTAATGCAGTTTAAATTTAATGTTACATTCTTTTTTTCTTTGTATCCCTGGCTCACAGTGTTATAAAACATGTGTTCTTCTCACACCAAGTGCTGTGTAAATAATGCAGCTTATCGCAGCTGGCCAGCTTTGGAATTTAGGTTTGATCAAACACCTGCATTTTCTTGCTTCTAGCAGCTTGTCAGTGCTACAGTAAGGTTGGGACAAATGTTCTATTTAATCCTTAGTGCATCTTTTTCTCTATAGGTGGGCCTTAATTATAAAGTTTCCCTTACTGGCTTTCCAGATATGTCTTAGTAAAGGGGTAAGTTAACATAGCTGTAATGCTGAACTACATGATAGTGTATTATAAAGAAAGGGTCAGTGATTGTTATTGGATCACATTAGCCAAAAGGCTAGTAGTGTGGGGCTCTGTCTGTATAGTAAAGTAATCTTTACCTGAATGATGCAGTATCTCCAGTGTTGTTGTCACTGGGGGGGAGGTGGTAGCTGATAAATATATACAGTATATAAGTGAGTAGCGATAACCAAACTGCACTTTTACTTTAGGGTACATTAATGCCTTATTTACATTGCCCAAACCCATGAGTGTAGCCAGGGGCTTAGGGTTTATTAGCCACTGGACACAAGGAATTACAGTGGCCATTCATAGCCAAAATGGTGTGTGGTGCCTTAAAAAGTAAATCATTGATTCTATATCTAATTGAAACACTTACTTCTGTGGCCTTAGAGTAGCATGGAGGTACTGGCCATGGAAACCAGATTTCTAGTCATAACCTTGAGAATCAAATACATTGGGGCAATGATGTCATCAAAGTTATTGTTTTTCTCCCACCCCCACTACAGTTTTTAAATACTCCAAGAGATATCTGGGTGGGGGAAAGAAATTATACATATAAAGACAGCTTCATTATATCTAGACATTGTTCCCTCTAAGCTGTGCCCTAATGCACACGTACACAGATTTTGAAGCATTGCAAAATGTTGCATCAGCAGCAAAAATTACCTCAAGGTGATTTATGAACAAATTAACAAGAAATTGACCAAGGCAGGGCCCAGAGGTACTCTGCTGGACTCTGGTCCAATTAGAAAATGGTCAATTTTAAACCATTTTTTGTAATCTATCCTTCAGCCAGTTCTCTGTCCAACTACAAACATTAAGTTTCTTAATTTAATCAGTAACCATCTGTGTGGCACTATATCAAAAGCTTTAGCAAAATTTAAGTAGATCACATCCACTGCTACCTCTATGTCTATTTTTCTGCCCATCTCTTCACAGAAAATAGTTAATGCTGGCACAAACTTATAGTACAGGTATAGGACCCATTATCCAGAATGCTCGGGACCAAGGGTATTCCGGATAAGGGGTCTTTCCGTACTTTGGATCTCAATACCTTAAGTCTACAAAAAAATCAATAAAACATTAATTAAACCCAATAGGATTGTTTTGCATCCAATAAGGATTAATTATATCTTAGTTGGAATCAATTACAAGGTTCTGTTTTTTTTCTACATAGAAAAAGGAAATCAGTTTTAAAATTCTGAATTATTTGATTAAAATGGAGTCTATGGGAGACGGGCATTCCGTAATTCGGAGCTTTCTGGATAACGGGTTTCCGGATAAGGGGTCCGATACCTGTATTGTGATTTGAAATGTATGAAGGGACTAAGATTTAGCCATCAACCATTTGTATTTTAGATCAAGTTAATTAACTTGTTGACTTAAATCAGACTGAAATTACATTGCTTTGTATAATATTTTGGACGTATAGTGTGCCGCAGTGGATGCAAGAATGTCTGCTCCATTTAGCTACAAGTCACTCATGCGGAAAAAGTCTAAAGATGGAATAAATAATTTAATACAAGTCCTGCAGCAAATATTTCGCAGCAATTCCAACGTAATCAAGTGAATTGACGCGGAAAATCAAAATTACAGGTGAAATCGTATTCTTCCTGCAGTTTTTTTCCCATTATTCCTTTTAAAAAAAAATAACCTACAAATGACCAGCCCATACCTTTATCTGAGGGCAAATTAAAAAAATGAATCTTGCAGTGCAGCAGTGATTGAAGTGCATCCTTGTAAGATGTATTTATTGATTTGTGTCCCCCTTTAAAGGGGATGATCTGATCTGCTTGTATGATTGATGTTTTAAATGACATTTTTTTATTTCTCAAGGGTATTTCACAAAGGTGGAGTAATGTGAAATTGAAATAAAAAAATGTTGAAAAAATTATTACAAAAGTCTCACACAAATTGTATGAATAAGGCGGTTTTGCATGCTTTGTGTTTAATTGCTATTCCGGGCATAATTTTAATAGATTTGTTGAATCAAAAGTCATGCAGATCTGTTGTTAAAAAATGTGCAGTAATATGGCTGAAACACCAAATATGTGACATTAAAGGAGAACTAAAGCTTAACTAAAAAAGTAGGGCAGAAATGTTATGAGTTATGTTTTAGGGTTCTGTACCAGCCCATGGCAACCACAGCCCTTTAGCAGGAAGATCTGTGCCCCCAAAGATGCCCCAGTAGCTCCCCATCTTCTCTTCCGCTGATTCACTGCCCATGCTCTGTGCTGCTGTCAGTTACTGAGCTTAGGGACCCACTCACAATATACTTACATACATAGTATAAATATCACAATATAAGGCTTAAAAGTAATTAATACACATAATTAGTACATGGCAGCTCAGAAACCAGTGCAATTAGCATCAGAATGTAATAATCAGCCCTGTAGTACCTGCTTATATGACTGACAAACCTCATTTTCTGCTTGATGATTTGCGACGACCCCTAAGCTCAGCTTTTCAACAGCTGTTTGAAGACCTGGATCATTGCTGCTATTGAGATGCTGAAACTTCAGCCTTCTGCAGTAAGTATAGTATATAAAATATAGCATTTTTATCCATAATCATTTTTCGGGTTTAGTTTTCCTTTGAAAAAAGTTTCTTTAGCTTAGAATGGTGCAGCAAACCTGAAATTGGAATTAAGACATGAGAATTTGGTTTTAGATTATTTTTGGTGTAAGAAAATATTTTATTCAATTAAATCAAGTCATAAATCAAGTTCAGACTCCACTTTTATATACATACAGTATAGGTTGCATGCCCCTACATAAAAAAACCCAGTCTACATGACTGATTAGTAGTGATGAGTGAATTTTTTAACCAGGCAGCAAATTTCTACATTTCGCCATTGGAAATTTGTTTTCTGAAACTACCACAAAAATTTGCAGCAAAAAATTTGTTGCA
The DNA here is from genome assembly GCF_000004195.4 of Xenopus tropicalis. NCBI lineage: Eukaryota > Metazoa > Chordata > Amphibia > Anura > Pipidae > Xenopus > Xenopus tropicalis. Next base: position 43,261,270 of record NC_030681.2, on the reverse strand, counting down.
CATCAAAAAAAGTCGCGGTCACATCAAAATCAAACGCAGTTCAGTGTAAAAATGGGTGTGGTCACCTAAAGATTGGGCGGCGCCACCCCCACGTTTCGCACATTTTTCACCATTTTGTGAATTTTTCAGTGAAGCAAAACAAGAAGAAAAGATTCGCTCTTCACTACAGATTAGTCAATTTAGATGCATGTTGCATGGCCACTGTGAGATACATGCATTCTGTAGCATGCATTTGTACTAAGTCAACCACACAGCATGCTTATTAGTAATTTCTTTTGATGTCCATTTTATTGCTGCATAGAAATCTATGCATTTAGCATCTTACATTAAGCTTTAGCATAGCGTCGGATTGACTGACAGTCTCACAGAGCACAACAAGCATTTCTGCTCAGTACAGAGAGGTCAAGTAACCCTATGCCATTAGGGTGAAAATGATCGATTCTGGGCTTATTAAGCCCTTATTTCATGTTACCATACCATTTAGTGTTAAAAGGAATTGGGTTGTAAGAAATTGTCAGGAGCTACGCATGGTGTGCTGAAATCTCTACGGTATTGGTTGTATTGCATTATTCTCACTCTTTTAATGAGAATGGTGCAATGAATGTCCTTCATCTGGAGCAGCAGAGATTCCACACACTATGTTTAGTTCTTGTTTGTGAAGGAGAACCATTTTATAGTGAAGATTGAGAATTATGGCTTTGCCAAACGAGTGGCTCTTCCCATGTATAGCCAGCTTTAGACATATATATTTGTCAAAAAAAATCATGAAGACTGTCTACACAAATATTGTCAAATTAAGAATGATATTTAAAAATGCACTAGGAATCTTTTATTCATTTTCTGAGCAAATGGTATTTCTTCCTTTAAATGTGATCATTTCTCATGGACAAGTTGTTTTGCTATGTAATAAATCACTTACACACACACAAGGACGCAGAACATGATCAATATCCAACTACCCACCAGATTCCCACTTGTTGGATCTAATAAATCACAAGCTTAAGACATTTTCATGATTATAGAAAAAAATGATATTTCTATCCAATAATGGATGGATAGGGAATGAGGAACAATTGTAAAAAAATGGTCATTGCACTTCATTCCAACTAAGATAAAGTGAATCCTTATTTTTATAGCTTTTTTGTTGAAATATACGGTACATAATTACTACTTGGCATATATACATTGTAAATGGGCCAACATGAGAGCAATGAAAGTTTAGACTTTTCCACTTATGCACTCAATCAAATCTAGTCGGAACAGAATTATGCAAATATCTTGAAATATTTACACTTCTTAGACACATTTTTGTTGCTTAGCAAAGGATTAAAATTCATCACAGTAATCTCTGGAAGCCTAAAATTATGATACAGTGAAATAGATACCGTTCACTTCCTTATTATTTTTTTTTATCTTTTTTTTTTTATAATTTATTTGAATATTTAAAATCATTGAGTTTGGGACCCAATGACCTGTAGGAATTTAGAGAAGAAGGGCTTGACAAGGTTAGGAGGGCCTCCATCCCCTTTCCCCCTTGGTGGGGCTGATATTGATTAGTGGGATTCCCGGACCTTTGGAAAGGGGAGGTTCCAGGGATAGCATACCAGTGCCAGTGCAGCCAGTGTGCGGATCACCAGTGGGACCAACGACCTGGCCTCCCCCCCATTATAGTTGCAGTTTGGGAGTGGTTTGACTCTAAGGGGACTGAAATGGGTAGTTTAAAGGGAAGTTGAGGTCCTGGGAAAGAAGGCAGAAACCAAGCTTTAGGCTCTGGGCCAGGGACTTTTGGGAGGATATGTATTGTTTTCCTAAGGTTAATGTTTGTTGTGCAGTTTACAATAAGTTTCGGATGGTTGTACTAGTTAACTGTGTTAAGCAATTTGTTAATTATAAACAACTGCAGCCTACTCTTTCCATACCCTGTGTCATTTCAAATCTATACTTCTGTACTGTATATATAATTTTTTGTTATGTATTTTAATAACATTTTGTAAGATCAGCAGTTCTTACTTAGGCTTGGTATGTGTATATATATACAGCAGCGAAGAGATCCGCACTCACAGGACTTATAGAATTAATCTGATGTTTATTGAGAAGACTAACGTTTCGGCTATATCACTAGCCTTTTTCAAAGTCTCCTGATTTGCCCCCTGGCGAGACTATATATACAGTATATATATATATATATATATATATATATATATATATATACTGTATATATAGTCTCGCCAGGGGGCAACAGACACAACTCCAGAAGAGACAGAAGTTTTGGATTCATATTTTGCAGACACTTCATCCAGGGACCTTTATGGTTTTATTTCTGAATTTAAATGTTGGGGTTAAAGTTGGGACTGTTGGTGACTACACCCATGGTTAAATAAGTCTGATTTGTAACTGATAGTTTAGTTTTGGAGACATTTTTGCATTGATTTTTGTTATAAGATATGATGGCATATTGGACCAAGGAACTTGTGTGAATTATAACATTTATCTCTGTGTGTTATCACTTTGGTGGGTGGGTCATGCGACTTTACCTTTAAATGTGCTAGGAACCTTTCATGTTCATTACCGCATTGCTTGAGAAAGAGGCAGGAGCCTCGAAATGTTGCACTTGTATATGAATATTTGGCATATCTTTTCATTCTTTCGGTATCAAAGAGGTCTGGAATTTTTAGCTTTATTTATATGATTTGTCTACAGTAGACTAAGACTTGGTCCAGCACTCCACTCTTATTTTTTATGAATATATATATATATATTTCTTGCAATGTATTTTAATATTTTTTTTATTCTTAGGCTTGGTATTATATATATATATATATATATATATATATATAGGTATGGGACCTGTTATCCAGAATATTCAGAAAAATAATTTACAGATTAATTAAACCCAATAGGATTGTTTTGTTTTTCCAATTTATTTCTTAGTTGGGATCAAGTACAAGGTACTGTTTTATTATTACAGAGAAAAAGAGAATGATTTAAAAAAAAAATTGAATTCTTTGCTTATAATGAAGTCTATAGGAGATGGCTTTCTCATAATTCAGAACTTTATGAATTTATATTCAATCCAATTTTTTGGATTAGGATATTGGATACTGTACCCCTTTGTGGATTAAATGAATATTGTTCATTTATTTATTTCATTTTTAGTTTTATAAAATTTTACTCTAAGGGGCACATTTACTAACCCATGAATCCGAATTGGAAAAATTCCGATTGGAAAACGAACATTTTGCGACTTTTCTGTATTTTTTGCGATTTTTTTGGTGCCTTTACGACTTTTCAGAAATTGTCGCGACTTTTTCGTTACCAATACGATTTGCGCGAAAAAACGCGAGTTTTTCGTAGCCATTACGATGCGCTCGTATCTTGTCGCGACTTTTTCGTATTGAGCGCTCGTAAGCGGCGGGCAAAAATTTCAGACTTAGCATGATTTTGGAAGCCTCCCATAGGACTCAATGGCACCCTGCAGCTCCAACCCGGCCCAAGGAAAGTCTCCCATAGGGCTCAATGGCACTCTGCAGCTCCAACCTGGCCCAAGGAAAGCCTCCCATAGGGCTCAATGGCACTCTGCAGCTCCAACCTGGCCCAAGGAAAGTCTCCCATAGGGCTCAATGGCACTCTGCAACTCCAACCTGGCCCAAGGAAAGTCTCCCATAGGGCTCAATGGCACTCTGCAGCTCCAACCTGGCCCAAGGAAAGTCTCCCATAGGGCTCAATGGCACTCTGCAGCTCCAACCTGGCCCAAGGAAAGCCTCCCATAGGGCTCAATGGCACTCTGCAGCTCCAACCTGGCCCAAGGAAAGTCTCCCATAGGGCTCAATGGCACTCTGCAGCTCCAACCCGGCCCAAGGAAAGTCTCCCATAGGACTCAATGGCACCCTGCAGCTCCAACCTGGCCCAAGGAAAGCCTCCCATAGGGCAACAAAAAAGTCGCGACAATTTTCCGAAAAATCGCCAAATACCGATCATTACGAAAAAAATGCAATCGGACGCATTCGGCCCGTTCATGAGTAAGTAAATGTGCCCCTAAGTTTTAGACTATTACAACATGTTTAGGTGAATAATGGTTTTAATATACTTACATTATTTAGTGTATTGTAGTTAGGTATGCACTTTAAAATCTGTGAGTGTTGGAATTAAATTGTATAATACAATGTAACTATGCTACAAAACCACAACAATATACAAAAATATGCCATTTACATAGAACCTATCAAGAAAGGCCTTGAATACCTCAAATTCATATTTTTTGGTTAATGAGTCACACAAGAAAGCAATTTTTTAAATACACAAAACACTCAAATTGACTAAATAATGAAAAGTCTGCTTAGGAAAGCTCCCATTGACTTCTATATGACCTCTCAAGCTTTTAGATGCCAACATTTTACATTTGCATTTTCATTTTTTTTTTTTATTAATAGAGAAAATTTTTGAAAAAAGTTTTTTTTTACCAGTATTACAGATAGACAGATACAAACATTGATAAATATCCCTCTAGTATATAGCCATTGCCATTTTGGGGTTAGGGACAAACTGATTTTGCCTGTGACTGTAGCTACAGTACATTTCTCTATATCAAAGCATAAGGTCAGTTGCAAGGCTAAACTTGTAAATGTGATATTATGAAACAATAAAATATATAAAGCTATGAAAAGCCATTGTAACTGACTGTATTTCACTATTTTGCTGAAGATTTGCAGAATAAAGCTTCAGTGTTTATGATCCAGCGTGTGGTTTTTGTTTATGAATTCTAGGAAATAATATAAAATGTAGGGCAGATCTATGGCACTATATATTATTGGCCATTATTTAGAGAATGAAACAAATGAGAAACAACAATTTAAGAAAATACACATCAATCAGCATGAAGGCTAAATATATAAATGCTTCTAGGTTTCAAGTCAATAGTGCTGTTTAATATCTCCTGCAAATATCCTTATTGAAATATCATCTCCATGGAAACAGAATAACTATAGCAAATATTTAGATACAGCGGTGAATAATGTCTTTAGGTTATTCTGAGAATTGTCGAATAACAATCCCACAAAGGTATCCTGGGATTATTTAGTCAAGGGGAAAATGGATATTTATCTGTGCTGGGAGACAGGAAAAAACATTGCCTGTATTACATTACATTATCTGCTTATATTCATCTTATAAATGATATTTCTTATAGATACTTATATATATATATTTTTTATTATAAAGTATCAATACTTAATTAGCAAAATGCAACCTAATAAAAGAATGGACCACGAAGTCCATATACAAAAATAACATGGAGATGAAGCAGCACTGTGGGGTAAGATTCTGGAATGGAACAAGCTCTGAAGAGCAACAAGAATAACTGATGGCTTAACAATGTAACCAAAAAAAAAGCATAATATACAGAGACTGGTGTATAACACTAAAATAGTGTCATTTTTCATTGGATAAAGGGTTTCTTTACAGATATTTATAAGAATATTAGAAATGGTCAAGGCAGTTGCTTGTGCCCTTGGTTCCTCTAATATCCTACAGCACGTTGTTCTTTATGATACAATGGTGTTCTCCACTGCTATTTCTGATGTGGAAAAATCTCATTGTGTTTGAAACACTGACAGGAACAAGGAAATGAGATGATTTTCTGCATGGATATTTGTTACATTTGGATTATTTTTTACATTTTCTCTTAGTTTCCAAAAAAAAAAACCCAACTCATTGGGCAACGTAAAAAAGGAAAAAAGAAAACCTCATATAAGTGGAACCCCTACTGTAAACAGTGAACTGTTGGAGCAGAAGAACAAAAAGTAATATTTTCTACCACTCAACCACCTAGCGCCATGGGCGTCCACAGAAGGGGGCAAGAGGGGGCACTTGCCCCCCCCTGGAAAAGTAGCAAAAAAAACAAAAACCTTACTCCGTTTCTGCACTTTCCCCTCAAGCCCGTTTTTGCTGTGCTCCGATTGGATCTTTCTTCTTGTGGATTCACCAATCAGAGCACAGCTTCCTTGACAGACAGTAAAATTGACCAATCAGAGCACAGATGCGCACAGGGATCGGGAGATTTTGCAAACTGGAAACAGAAATAAAGACTGAAAAGATGAATCTGCAGCTGTAACTTTACCTGAGAACCAACTCTCAACTTTTGCTGCAGATTTCATCCCACAGGTACTATACAGTTCTAAAGAATCACTAGCTGACATTAAATTGTTTAATTTATAATCTATGCCCTACCCTAACACATGGAGGGTAAGTTAACTCTTTCCCTCTGAAAAAGCTCATTGTGTGTTTATATATGTGTTGTTGTTTTTTGCACTTACTATTTTTTTTTTTTTTTTTGTCATTGTTTTGTTCATTTATAGTAAGTTACAGTGGGGCCAATGTTGTGTATCAGTGCCAGTGTTATAGTGCCAGGGCCTGAATATCTGCCATCTGTACCCACTGCTCCTCACTGTATATAATGTGCTGGGTTTGTAAATACGGACTGCATCTCACTGTATATAATGGGGAGTCAGTACCCACTGCCTTTCTTGCTATAAAACTAACATAAACACATCTAAAGGGGTGGTTCACTTTTAAGTTAACCTTTAGTATGTTATAAAATGGCCTATTCCTAGCAACTTTGCAATTGGTCTTCCTAATTAATTTTTTTGAATAATTTGCCTTTCTCTTCTGCCTCTATACAGATTTCAAATGGGGGCCAAAAAATATTGCTCTGTGAGGCTACAATTTTATTATTATTATAATTTTGTATTACTTATTTTTCCAAGTAGGCCCCTTAACTATTCATATTCCCATCTCTTGTTTAAATCACTACCTGGTTGCTAGGGTAAATAAGACCAAATACCAAATGGAGAGCTGCTGAACAAAAAGCTAAATAACTGAAAAACCATTAAAAATAAAAGTGAATTCGAATGCGAACTACCCCTTTAAGCTAACTGATCCCAAACACAAATGTTTGCAGATCCCCTAACAGAAGTGCGCGTATGAATACTTTTACTACTAATACTAAACATTTTAGGGTAAAAAAAAAAAGCACCCCCACCCGCACTTTTGTACAGTATCCCTGGGAGTCAGTGGGAACGGCAAGAGGTAGTTGGGAGGTTAACTTTTTACGTCAGCAGTGAATCCACTAAGTGTCACATTAGCTGTAGGTCAGTCTGTGTATGGGCCATATTTAGCCTCCCCTAGTATCATCCTGCAAAAAAAAAAAAATATATATATATATTTATCTGTTGCAGGATGATGCTAGCTTACTTGCCCCCCCTTGGAAAATTTTCTGCGGACGCCCATGCCTAGCGCCTTTGTGCATTGCCTGTGCAGCAGCCTGATATATAAAGGGCCAATAGACAAATTGTAAGTCAGTATAAAGTATTGGTGCTCGCTCCTTTGTGGCCACACCCTTTAGACAAATTAGATGCAGTAAAGGACAGCACCTCATCACAAATTAAAAGGCCAGTTTTTGTGACAGTTTCAGAAGATTGCAACTAAAAATGGCAAATTCATACATAATTTGTATTCGAAAAACAAATTTATCAAAAAATTTAACTTTTGCCAAATTTTCACAATTAAACTTTTAAAATACATATTTTATATGTGATGACCAAATCTGTTCAGTTTCTCTTCACTGTAAAATTTGCAAAACGACAGGAAAATTTCCGAAACTGGGAAAAATCCACGCAAAGCATGTTTGTCACACAACTTTTTTGACACCCACATCTTTTTTTGATGCACCCATTTTGATGTGCCCACGTCTATTTTCACTCAACTACGATTTTTTGTGATGTGCAACAAATTTCTCTGTGTGAAATTTTCGCACAATAATAGGTGAAATGCGGAAATTCGCTGCGAATCCATATCTGGCAGAAAAATTTGCTCATCACTAGTGAGATACAGTAGGTTTGATATCAGAACCAAGAGAAAAAATAGGTGTAAAGTTTGCTCCATATCTAGTAACCCATCTCAGCAGGTAGCTGTAATGAATTGTGGAGCAGGAACATGGGAATGCTTGGAAGATCGCACTCTTTAGTGAGCAGCCTTTTTGGGGCCCAGAACTTTTTGCTGTTGACCAGGGAATCTGAACATTCCAGTGCTTGATCCAGAAGCACGGTACAGATAAGGGTCTGACAGAAGAGAGGTGAAAAACAGGCATGGCAACAGGGCAGGCAAAGAACAGTGTGAGTGAGGAACAAGTACCAGAAGAGCAAAGAGGGACAAATGTCCCAGGCAGGACTGGAAGAATACAGGGCCAGCTTATGCAAGGAATACAACCAGAAAGTGTCTTTTAAATTAAAATTTGGTGGCAAGGTGACATCAGAGCACTGTGATTTGGAACACTCCGTGCATCAGAGTATATACATCCAGAAGTACCCTCACATAAGGACGTGAATTGAAGTGCGCACATAAGCAAATGGACCTGAAAATGATCATCTCGAGAGGTATTGAGGTGCGCAGGTAAGCCTCATAGTAGCATTTAGTGGTGTGCTGGAAATAAGCAAGATTTCAATACCTGTAGCAACGTTAGTATCTTTTCTTATATTATTCTGTATACACTTAATAAAGCAAAAAGACAACAAAAAAAGGCTCCCACATGAATAAGGTACTGAACTAAAGATCATTGCCTGAGTGTCTCACTTGCACAGATATTGAACAACAATTAGAAATTCCACATTTTCATAATTGCTTGACCTTCATCTAAACTTCCACCAATACCATTAGTGACATGTAAGAGAAGACACCAAAAACCAGGTAACCAGGGAACAAACTCTTCCACAACGGAATGATGGCAACGTATACCAGAGCTAGTAATAGTTATGCCAATAGTACATGCCAAAACCATATTTAAAGCATTGATGTACATTGTTACAGTACATTACATAGAAACAGTAGAAGGAAAAGTGGCTTTCCCATGTGACAGTATATAAGGCCTACGAGTAAGTGCATGCACATTTTCTTTTTACTTGGCACCACTGTATTATATTATGAGAAAGCAAAATTATTGATGTTAATATGCTAGCTAGCCTAACAATGCGCTGAAGTGCAACGGATATATATTGCGAGTTAATTGGGAGTCATTATTCTATGTCACTGGTTAAATTAGTTATTGAGGTATGGATTTAAAATGTGCAGCTTAACATACCAAAGTAAAGAAAAGGTCAGCCGTCTTTGAGAGATATAGATGTAAGTACTTTTTTAAATAGTATTTTAAAGGACAAGGAAAACCTTGTCCAGTCACGATGCCAAAATGTTAGATACACCCCTAGTGAATAGGTAAATAGAATCTCTGGGTTTATTCCCCGGCTAGTGCTCCTGATGGGAAATACACTGCAACATGCAACTTACACTGGAATTCTGAGAAATAACTCAATGCTCAATACAATTTGCACATTTGATTTACTTAAAGGGATTCTGTCATTACTTTTATGGTTTTTTTATTACTAAATAATTACACAGTGTACATTACAAATCATTCATTCTACAATATAACATTTTATTCTTGAACCAATACCTTTTTAGTTGTAATATTGGTGTGTAGACAGCCATCTCAGTGTATTGTGCCTGATACTGCACAAGGAGCCATCACTACATAATAGAACTGCTTTCAGATAAGCTTTTGTTTCTCCTACTCAGTGTAACTGGAGGAGTCATGAATTGCGTGAGTGAAAAGTTTATCAGAGCACATGGCCTTAAGGCATCTGGGAATCTAAGGGGTATATTTATCATGCTGTGTAAAAGTGGAGTAAAACATTACTGGTGTTGTTGTTAATAGCAGCCAATCAGATGCTTTGCTTTAGTTTAAAATCTAATTGCTGATTGGTTGCCCTGGGCAACATCACGGGTAATGCTTCACTCCACTTTTTACACAGCATAATAAATATACCCCTATAAGTATGTCTAGCCCCACATTACATTTAAAAATTCGATCTTTTAAAAAAATGGATTTCAGTGGAAGATTTTGGAGATTGCTATTAACTGATGCGTTTTGTAAAGAACATGTTTTCTTATGACAGAATCCCTATAATAAATGAGCCCTGTGTAGCTCACGTAGATCATGTAAGTCTAATGCACAATAAAAGCATTACCATTCATACTGCATTGTTATAGTTTTTTTCTCTAAAATGTAGGGGCTGATTTATCAGCTATTCCGAGGGATTCTCAAAGGTCAATATTTTTCCTATTTATCAAACTTTCCTGTCTTTTAGTGACATTTTCTTGGCAGTCAGTAAAGTATTTAACTAGTTGAGACATTTAACAAACTTTACAGCTGTGTCAATTCATCAGTCAAAAGCTATTCTGTTTTATGGTGTGATTGTGGTCAGCACTGAGCACTACCTGTCTGAATCCTGACTTCCTGATGTGTAATGCATGCAGACAGGAAGGATTCAGAGAATTATTATTTCCAGCGCTGTAGGTTCTACTGCTATTATTACTTGTTGGTAAAATTTACTATAATAAATCATCTATGTAGACGCAATGCTAGAATTATACTTTCTAAATTTCACTAGACATGTTTATAATACAGGTATGGGATCCATTATCTGCAAACCTGTAATCCAGAAAGCTCCAAATTATGGGAAGGCCATTTCCCATAGACTCCAATTTTTTAGTATACTTAGGGGCAGATTTATTAAAGTACGTTATTTCTGTATGTTTAAAAAACTATTTTTTTGTATCATGCTTTTAAAAGTGCGAAAAATTTGTATTTCAAAATATGAAAAAATGGTATCTGCTCGTATAATGGCCAAAAAGTACGATTTTTTCGTATCTGAACGATCGTAAAATGCAGGAAAACCTTTCTGACTTTGATCCTTCTGTGCATGATTTTGGAAGCTTCCCATAGGAATCAATGGCACTCTGCAGCTCCAACCTGGCCCAAAGAAAGTCTCCCATAGGGCTCAATGGCACTCTGCAGCTCCAACCTGGCCCAAGGAAAGTCTCCCATAGGGCTCAATGGCACTCTGCAGCTCCAACCTGGCCCAAGGAAAGCCTCCCATAGGGCTCAATGGCACTCTGCAGCTCCAACCCGGCCCAAGGAAAGTCTCCCATAGGGCTCAATGGCACTCTGCAGCTCCAACCTGTCCCAAGGAAAGTCTCCCATAGGGCTCAATGGCACTCTGCAGCTCCAACCTGGCCCAAGGAAAGTCTCCCATAGGGCTCAATGGCACTCTGCAGCTCCAACCTGGCCCAAGGAAAGTCTCCCATAGGGCTCAATGGCACTCTGCAGCTCCAACCCGGCCCAAGGAAAGTCTCCCATAGGGCTCAATGGCACTCTGCAGCTCCAACCTGGCCCAAGGAAAGTCTCCCATAGGGCTCAATGGCACTCTGCAGCTCCAACCTGGTCTCAGGAAAGTCACCCATAGGGCTCAATGGCACTCTGCAGCTCCAACCCGGCCCAAGGAAAGTCTCCCATAGGGCTCAATGGCACTCTGCAGCTCCAACCTGGCCCAAGGAAAGTCTCCCATAGGGCTCAATGGCACACTGCAGCTCCAACCCGGCCCAAGGAAAGTCTCCCATAGGGCTCAATGGCACTCTGCAGCTCCAACCTGGCCCAAGGAAAGTCTCCCATAGGGCTCAATGGCACTCTGCAGCTCCAACCCGGCCCAAGGAAAGTCTCCCATAGGGCTCAATGGCACTCTGCAGCTCCAACCCGGCCCAAGGAAAGTCTCCCATAGGGCTCAATGGCACTCTGCAGCTCCAACCCGGCCCAAGGAAAGTCTCCCATAGGGCTCAATGGCACTCTGCAGCTCCAACCTGGCCCCAGGAAAGTCACGATACCGAGGCTTGAATGAATCCAAACTTTCGTACTCGGCGCGAGAATATAATTTTGTCACACTTTTTGTCGCAAAGTGCGAAAAAGTCACGCAAATGTACGAAAAAGTCACAGAAAATACGCAAAAGTTGTAACCTTTAAAAAGAATACGATTTTTTTGTATTCGGACCAGTCGTACTTTGATGAATGTGCCCCTTAGGGTATGTACACTCACCTAAAGGTTTATTAGGAACACCTGTTCAATTTCTCATTAATGCAATTATTTAATCAACCAATCACATGGCAGTTGCTTCAATGCATTTAGGGGTGCGGTCCTGGTCAAGACAATCTCCTGAACTCCAAACTGAATGTCAGAATGGGAAAGAAAGGTGATTTAAGCAATTTTGAGCGTGGCATGGTTGTTGTATTTCACAATCTGCTCAGTTACTGGGATTTTCACGCACAACCATTTCTAGGGTTTACAAAGAATGGTGTGAAAAGGGATAAACATCCAGTATGCGGCAGTCCTGTGGGCGAAAATGCCTTGTTGATGCTAGAGGTCAGAGAAGGGTATTAGTATGGTGTTCCTAATAATACTTAAGGTGTATATCCAAATTACAGAAAGACCCCTTATCTTGAAACCCCAGGCCCGAGCATTCTGGATAACAGGTCCCATACTTGTTTTATATTTTTGAACTGCTATGTAGGAATATGTCAATATGAAAGCAGATTAAATTTACTTTTCTGAGCACTTTTGCAACTTTTTAGTCCTTATAAAGATATTGGCTGTATTTATACTGAGCAGCTCATCTCAGCAGTTCTTATTGAGAGCTACTTAATCTGCAGCCCCAGGGTTGATTATATAGGCCTTTGAGTCCCATACTTGATACATATCAGGTACTGTAAGCGATCTGACACTGACCCAGCGTGCTTGCTTGCTTTATGCATTTGCCACACACTTGGACTCATGAACTATAATTATTTCAATTGGATTCCATTAACTTTCAGGAAAAAGTTTTCATAGTTTCATATAATTATTAACAAGTAGACTTAGCTAATGTAGAATTTTACATATTGTAAAAAACCAATTCAGATTTTATTATTGCTTAAACAGTACATGCTAACTCAATTTATTATTCCATTTAAATTATATTTTAAGTGTTTAACTATTAGAAATGATATTAATGTACCTTGTCTTAAAGAAACATGAAATTTCCGTTTGCCCCCTCAGCCTAATATTTTCTGTCCTTGTACAACCATCTGAACCCAGCAGGCGTCAGGGCTTGGAATGGCCATTAAATAGGTTGTTCATCTGTTGATCATTGCACTTTTTTGCTGAGTGACTAAGGCACTGGGAAGGGCTTTTCAGAATACTCTGCTGTTCCACCTTTCCATTTAGTGCAGCTGCTGGTAAATGCTTTATAGCCGTGATCCCCAACTAGTGGCTCAGGGGCAACATGTTGCTCCCCAACCCCTTGGATGTTGCTCTCAGTGCCCCCAAACCAGGGAGTTATTTTTGAATTCCTGACTTGGGGGAAAGTTTTGGTTGAATAAAAACAAGATTTCCTACCAAATAAAGCCCCCTGTAAGCTGATAGTGTGCATAGAGGCTGCCTAATAGCCAATCACAGCCCTTATTTGGCATCTCCATGAACTTTTATGGTGCTTGTGTTGCTCTCCGAGTCTTTTTACATTTGACTGTGGCTCCCGAGTAAGAAAGGTTGAGACCCCTGTTCTACAGTATATAGTCTCTTGGAATTGAGCTGAACATACCTTTTGCCAAAAATTCTATTGTTTTTGTTATTTCTTGGGCTAAACAGGTGCATAAAGGGACACTGATGCTGCTATATGTTTGTCTTTGTGAGGTTGGTAATTAGGCTGCTAGTATACAATCTCCTCCCTTCACCCTTTGTTGGTACAAAATGCAACATTTCACCATTGGAGAATTAGAAAAAGTTGCTGCAAAAAAGTTACTGCAGGAAAATGCCCATAGACTATTGTATTTTGCATGACAAAAGTAGCCACCGAGAATGCTGCCACAAGGAAATGCCCTTTCAATGTGTTTTGTGAATTTTCAATGTTTGATCATGTTCTTGTGGATTAGTAATGGGTCACATTTGCTCATCACTACTAATTATAAAGATAGGGGAGAAAAGTATGTTTACCACAATCCTTATTCTTTAGGAATAGCTGAACAAGGGATATACTGCCCCTGTAAAACATATACAGGTATAGGACCTGTATAGAATGCTTGGGACCAAGGGTATTCCAGATAAGGGGTCATTCCATATTTTGGATCTGCATACCTTAACTCTACTAAAAAATCAGTAAAACATTAAATAAACCCGATAGGATTGTTTTGCATCCAATAAGGATTAATTATCTCTTAGTTGGGATCAAGTACAAGGTACTGTTTTATTATTACAGAGAAAAAGGAAATCGATTTAAAAAATCTGAATTTTTTTTTATTAAAATGGAGTCTATGGGAGACAGGCTTTACGTAATTCGGAGCTTTCTGAATAACGGGTTTCCGGATAACGGATCCCATACCTGTAAATGTAAGCTTTCCTAGTGCTGCTACCAATTTCTTACCTACCTGCTGTTTTTCTTGTGTTCCTAGTTCTTTCTCATGGTCCCTATACAGCCAAAATTTCGAAAAACGGAAAAAATTTGAGAAACTGAGAAAATTTTGCAATGCACTAATGTCAATGGCTGTTTTTTCTCTCTCCAAATGCATAGAAGTGAATAGACATTTTTTTTGTTTGCAGCATTTTCTCGCTTTTTTTTTTAGGCAATTTTTCTGTTCACTGCAAATTTGAGAAATTGAGAATTTGAATTTCGTATGTGTTTTGTTTTATGCTTTTACATGTTCCATACCGTGATTGATTGCAAAGTGCTTGATCAAAGCCGGAGCCTCACCAGCATGGGAAATGGGTTGCAATATACTGGGAATGCCTCATGTACTAATGCAGCTTTCATTAGAATAGTTTTTCTAGGTTGATAACTGATTTGATTCATTTTACCTTTTATTTTTTTCACCTGAAAATGCCATTGTGGTTTCAGAAACAAGTTCTAAATAACTTGGGCCGGAGTACGAATCCTTGAGAAAACTGTTCTAAAATGTCTTTTTAGGAACTTAAATCATTCAAAATTATTTTCACTACATTGAAAAAACGCCAAGCTGTACTCATTTTGTAGATGTAGTAAAAATGTCACTGCTACAACAGTAAAATAAATCTTTACAAATAAGCCTAGAAATCACAGGGATAAAGCAATACATGAAATTGATGTTTGCAGTGTGCACACAGGAAACAATATGTCATTTGTTGTCTTGAGTACTCTGGTTATTATCTTCATATACACAGCGTCAAAGTCATATATTAAAGAGTCGACTTTCCACTAGGCTTTCTAAGTAACAGGCCAAAGCTCATTATTATATATCTATGTAAAGAGTGAAAGAGACAGCCAAGCTGACAGAGGCAATAAGGTTTATTTAAAAAAAAAAAAAAAAAAAATAATAATAATAATAATAATAATAAATGTTTTTAAAGAAAAGTGTTTAGAAGGACATTTTTACTTATGAAAATGTATGTAAAAGGCAACAATCGGTATCCAGAGACACAGGGGAGACTGACATTCTGTGTACAGCCTGGGGGATCTATTGCCAACATGCACTACTGTATATCCATATCATATCCTATCCTTCATATTGTATCCTACATATAATTATGTAGGAGAATAGTATTTTAGCCTGTGTTTTCTATGAATGTGTTTCACCAATAAAATAAAATGTTATAGAAAAACGTTTAGAATGTTGTAAACATGCATATATGACATAATACAAATATTTGGCAGGATCATCTGAAGCCAGCAATCCTTCATGGACTTCAGCTGATAATTCATCCAAGGATAAATAAATACAGGTATGGGACCTGTTATTTGAAATGCTCAAGACTGGGTTTTTTTCCGAATAAGGCTTCTTTCTGTAATTTGGAGCCAATTACACCCAATAGGATTGTTTTGCCACAATTAATTATATTTTAGTTGGAATCAAATACAAGGTACAGTCAGGTGTCAGGTGTTTCTAACCACATGGCACTAGAAGGGTGATTTATTAAGTTTCAAGGGTTGAGGGCAAAAAAATGTGATTGTGTATAGATAGATAGATAGATAGATAGATAGATAGATGATGGTAGATAGATAGATAGATAGATAGATAGATAGATGATAGATAGATAGACAGATGATAGATAGATAGATAGATAGATAGATAGATAGATAGATAGATGATAGATAGATAGATAGATAGATGATAGATAGATAGATAGATAGATAGATAGATAGATAGATAGATGATAGATAGATAGATAGATAGATGATAGATAGATAGATTGATTGATTGATTGATAGACTGATAGATAAAATGCAACAAACCACACATTAGTTTTTTCATGATCAAGGGTTTTTTCCTTTCAAGGTTTTTAGAATATATTCTGGGTTCATGTTTTGGCTGCCTTTTTCTTTACAGAGGCGGTTCACCTTCACATAAATGAAGCTATTTTAGCAGATTAGGTGATTTTAATAAAATATGTACTCTATCTCTTTATGAAAATGTCTAGTGTTTTAGAGAAAATTACCTCTGAAGATAGCGTTTCTGTATAGGGCAGGGGTCAGTGGAGGCACCAGGGGAGGGAGTCGCCGACCCCTTTCTGCACAAGCCTGTGTCAATGTGTTGAAGCTCTGTGTAACACTGAGTACTGGCAGTAGGAGCTTCTAAAGCTACTGTACATGTCTGCTTCCTGTCTCTTTTCTTCCTGCCTCTCCTCTGATTGGCTGTTAAAGTTACAGGCAGGTAACATGATCCTGTGCTGCTGCTGTCTCCGGCTATGAATGTTCGGGGAAAGAGGTGGGAGCTCCCATGTGATTCAAACTGCAGAGACAAGAAATGCTCCTCCTCCCTGAAAAGTTTTTCTGATTCCTCTGTGTGAACTGCAGCTATTACAGTTTAAGTTTTAAATAGCTTATTCAGACACATAGATACACAATCTTTGCATGACACATATTATCATACTCGGGAACATAATCTAACAATCTAAAAATCATAAAATTTTTTGGGTAGCAGTGAGAAAAGGTAGACAAACAAGATTTGATGAACCGAACTCTTGATCTCTATATATTTTTGCTTTTATTTATTACAGTCCTTGTCTTCCCTGTGTGTACTTTTTTACATATACTTGTAGTGTATAAAGTTATACATACAGTTCATACATACATACAAACATAGATTTGCAGAAGAAACTAAAAATATAGTTCCTCTAGCTTCCCCTTTAGCATATTTTATACATAAATATTTGTAGATTTTATAATAGGGCTACCTATATGCATTGAATAAGTAGGAATAAATATGTTGGATGAATGGACAGACCTATTATTAATTGTAATGCCTATTGCACTTCAAGTTGAATGCTTTCTGTTTTAAATGTGTTCTTCTATATTTGAAGGTTTTACAGTATGTGACAATGGGCAGTTATAGTTAATATGTCTGCGCAGTTTATAAAATGACCAAAAGGAAGTTTATTGGGAAAGCAGAAGCACGAGTGTTTCAGAATGTGTGATTACAGCCATTTTCCAGTGGTATAAAAGTGCCAAAAGGACAAGCACTTCATTCTAGGCAATGAGTTTTATGGCTTTATTTTAATTTCTCTATTTATAAGCGAGGGTAATAAGAATACTTTACACATTCTGAAGTTTTAGTAATCCAACTAATATATTTCTGTCTGAAAAAACAACTTATTTTAATAATCGTTGGTAGAAATGTAGCTTTTCATTAATGTATTACTTAACTACTTCATTCACTTGTTAAAGGGACAGTAGCACCAAAAAATGAAAGTGTATAAAAGTAATTACTATATAATCTAATGCTGCCCTGTACTGGTACAACTGGTGTGTTTTCCTTAGAAAGACTACTATAGTTTATATAATTAAGCTTCTGTGTAGCCATGGGGGCAGCCATTTAGGGCTCTGGCACACGGGGAGATTAGTTGCCCGCGACAAAACTCCCTGTTCGCGACTAATCTCCCCGAGTTGCCTTCCCCTGCCATCCCACCGGCGAAAATGTAAGTCGCCGGTGGGATGGCACATGCGGCGGCGCGATTTCGCGCAAATCGCCGAAGTTACCTCGCAAGGCTTTTTCGGCGATTTTCGCGAACAGGGAGTTTTGTCGCGGGCGACTAACCTCCCCGTGTGCCAGAGCCCTTACAGGAGAAAAGCCACAGGCACATAGCAGATAACAGATAACACCCCATTATATTCTACAAAGCTTATCTGTTATCTGCTATGTGCCTGTGCCTTTTCTCCTTTTTCCCAGCTTCAATGGCTGCCCCCGTGTTGACGTAGCAGCTCATTTATATTAACTATAGTAGCGTTTCTGTTGCAAACTTACCAGCGCAGGGCAACTGTACATTATATTTTAATTACTTTAAAACACTTTCATTTTTTGGTGTTACTGTTCCTTTAATTGTAATGTATTAGTTGTTTGTGTTTTCAGGTACACAATGCACTTTGAATAAAATTGACCCTAAATTTAATATACAGTTAACCTGATTTTCTATACTATATACTTTTTTTTCTTTTGTCCTTCTGCTTTAGCTTCTTCTTGGTCTGGGTTTTGGCATATATAGGATTAAAAAATGGTTAGACACTGAATGTAGTTAATTGAAGCTGTTGGATTGTTACCAGCACAGATATACATAGTACAAATAAAAATGCACATATTATTGTTAACGACCCTATGGTTCAAACATAAACTATTATTATATGACACTATTTATGCATATAAAACTTCACCCAGGTCAGTGCTGACTGGATTCACCCCCCACAGACACAGCAATAAAGTTGATAGCATCTATTTAGCTTTTTGAATGGCCCGGACTATATATAAATTCAAAGCGAGACATAAAATGTCCATTTTATTCACTGATGAAAATGCTTTATAGCCATGCTCTAGAGAGCCTGAACTTAAATAGCATTTGATTGAAAATCTCCATGACTCTTGAAGCATGGAGATTAGCCAGTTCAATCTAACTGTTCAGAATCAATGGGTAGAGATAAAAGGCTTTGGAATGAAAAGTGTACAGTGATGAAATGATCTTAGGGGTGAGATACTGTTTGGAAATCACTTAAGACAAAGTAATGTGCCAGATAAATATGGTTCTTGTTGAACAAGATGTTTTTCAAAACCCTTATACATTTGTAAGTAATGTTAAATGCTGGTAACACTAAAGATCAACATTCATAGAGAGCAACTTTAATTTTTCTCTTTCTATTCATGCTATTCGCAAACTTAGGGCACTGTTCCTATTACAGCTATAGTTATGTTATACCATGACAGGAAAAACTGCCTTTTCATTCTACTGCACATGCTAACCAGGACAGGCCCATAGAGGAGATCCAGGAAGAAGAAAAATGACAACATGGTGCTCCTTCAAAGTACCCTGGGCCAGTGCAGTTTTCAGCAACCAGGTTTAGGGTTTTAGATAAGCGATTATAATGACTGAGAAGTGCCCAACATTTTGGCATACCTTTCCTTCTCCTTTAAAACCTGCTGGATGGTACAAAGAAAACTGAGGCCTTAACTCAATAAAATTACCTACTAGCATTAGTATTGTCTATTCAGTCACATTACCATTGCTTTTAGGTCTAGAGCCCTTGGGACCATTTCAATCACACAGCATTTATGGTCATATTGAAGCACTGCATGCAACAAGGATGGCCATGTTTTATGCCCAGTCTATTGAAACCCTATGCTGGACACATGATGGTTTTTTAGCAGTTGATTTGTGTTGCTGTTGACAATACTGGTATGGGACCCGTTGTCCAGAATGCTCAGGACCTGGGGCTTTCTGGATAAGGGGTCTTTTCTTAATTTGGATCTCCTACCTTAAGTCTAATAAAGACATTATTTAAACATTAATTAAACCCAATAGTATTGTTTTGCCTCTAATAATGATTAATTGTATCTTAGTTGAGATCAATTACAAGGTACTGTTTTATTATTACAGACAAAAAGGAAACCATTTTTAAAAATGTGAATTGTTTGATTATAATGGAGTCTGGGAGATGGCCTTTCCGTAGACTTTCTGGATAATGGGTTTCCGGATAAGGGGTCCAATGCCTGTACTGGAATGAAAGGAGTGATACATCCTTAATTAATTTACTGTGGTATGGGGAACTCAGGTGAACTTGGGTATACGTACTGTATGGTGTTAATGCATCCCATCTGATTTATAGCCATCATTTTGAAATGACTCAATATTGGTTCTAGAAACATGGGCTAACTAAAAATAAAAATATAATAATTACTTCTCTTTGTACATTATATTCTTCAATTATGACCTAAAACAGTAATTTAAAAAAAGCATGTATTATATCTAAATATCATATAGAGCTACATTTTGAAGCCAGAAATTATATGGGATTTAATAGTGTAGGAATGACTGACCCGCAGACTTTTAGATAGTTTCCACTGCAGTGTCTTTATCTTAATGGACTTTGACTTTGACCCCATAAAGTCAATGGGGTATTTTTTTCTCAAGTTTTTCACTGTTTACATAGCAAATAATTCACTGTACCATTTAAAATGTAATTCTTGAGTCCTGCGCTTTCAGAAGGAGCCAGGGCTACACATTAGAACTACTTTCAGATAACCTATTGTTTCTCATATTCTTATGTAACTGAAGGAGTCACAAGCCGGACTTGGATTTTTTATTGTAGTGTTCTTATCATATCTACTACTTTTAGCAATACAGGTGTCAGGAAGCTGCCTTCTTGCTGCCTTCCCATTGTTCTGCTGAAAGGCAGGGGGTGGGGGATATCACTACCACTTTCAGCACAGCAGTATTGACATCAGTGTGACTGAAGTTTATCAGAGCATAGGATACATGACTGTGGCACAATGAGAAATTAAGAACATGTGAAATTTGAAAATTAAATTGCAATGCAGGATTCTGCTCTATTTACTAATGTAAAAGGTAATGTAAGGTACAGTATTCCTTTGTAACCTGAAGTAACCTTTTTACCCTTTGATTAAAGTGCAGGTTATATTGTATGATAAATGTGCTGAAATGAGTGCGGAAATATGCAAGACTAGGGGGCACATTTACTAACCCACGAACGGGCCGAATGCGTCCGATTGCGTTTTTTTCATAATGATCGGTATTTTGTGATTTTTTCGGAAAATGATCGCGACTTTTTCGTTACTAATACGATTTGTGCGAAAAAACGCGAGTTTTTCGTAGCCATTCCGAAAGTTGCGCAAAATCTGGCGATTTTTCGTAGCGTTAAAACTTGCGCAAAAAGTTGCGATTTTTCCGTAGCGTTAAAACTTGCGCGAAACGCACCTTTTAAGTTTTAACGCTACGAAAAATGCGCAACTTTTCGCGCAAGTTTTAACGCTACGAAAAAATCGCCAGATTTTGCGCAACTTTCGGAATGGCTACGAAAAACTCGTGTTTTTTCGCGCAAATCGTATTGGTAACGAAAAAGTCGCGACAATTTCCGAAAAGTCGTAAAGACGCCGAAAAAATCGCAAAAAATACGAAAAAGTCGCAAAATGTTCGTTTTCAAATCAGAATTTTTCCAATTCGGTTCAGATTCGTGTCTTAGTAAATGTGCCCCTAGGTAAATAAATATTAAAATGACCCAAAAGCAGTGATCCAGGTGATTAAATGCACTATGCAATAAAAAAGCTCAGTGGGCACCTATATCATTGTGACACAACCAATAAGAAAGATCACAACTTGGGAGTAGAATATTGGATAAATCTGCACTAAATCTAAGAAATTAAGTGTAAATTATTATATTATTACATTCTCATGAAAAACAATAAGCTATTTCATATGTTCCATATAGTTAAGTGTATCTGTATTCTAATATTTCCTATGTTTTTATTAAATATGTACTGGATAAAATGGCACATTTATTTCTGAAAATTGAATTATAAACCCCAGTTCCATATAGAATAGCTTAAGGCAGTGCTGTCCAACTGGCGGCCCGCGGGCGACCCCCTTCTGTGTGGCCCCCCACCTGTCTGGCTGCTTTGATGGTTTACCCTTGTATAAGCTTTAAAAGGTATCAGTACTGAGATTTA
The DNA here is from genome assembly GCF_000004195.4 of Xenopus tropicalis. NCBI lineage: Eukaryota > Metazoa > Chordata > Amphibia > Anura > Pipidae > Xenopus > Xenopus tropicalis. Next base: position 43,239,384 of record NC_030681.2, on the reverse strand, counting down.
CTGCCCCCCTGCATGGTTCTCACCTCAGATTCAGGCTGTAATCCCTCTGTATAGTTTAAACATGTAATCCCCTGTACTGTTCACACCTTTTAATGTATGCATTGTTTACCCCCTGCAGTGTTCACACCTCAGGCTCAGGCTGTAATCACACACATTGTTCAACTGTTCACACCTCAGGCCTGTGTGTAGGCAGCATAGGGTAGGCAGAGTATGGCACATAGGCAGCATAGGACAGGGTATTGAACACACAGGCAGGGTAGGGCAGAGTATGGCACACACAGGCAGGGTAGGGCAGAGTATGGCACACACAGGCAGGGTAGGGCAGAATATGGCACACACAGGCAGCATATGGCAGGCAGGGTAGGGCAGAGTATGGCACACACAGGCAGGGTAGGGCAGAGTATGGCACACACAGGCAGGGTAGAGTATGGCACACACAGGCAGGGTAGGGCAGAGTATGGCACACACAGGCAGCATATGGCAGACACAGGCATCATAGGGCAGGCAGAGTATGGCACACACAGGCAGCATATGGCAGACACAGGCATCATGGGGCAGGCAGAGAATGGCACACACAGGTAGCGTAGGGCAGGCAGAGTGCTACCCTATGCTGCCTGTGGGAGGTGAACCGGGCAGGGGTTTGTTCTGGGAGTTTGTTAGCAGTTGGAAATAGCCAGTAAATGGTCCCTAGTCATATGGATTTTAGGGTGTGTCTTAATATGACATAATATAATTCTTTCACATATGAATGATGGTTGATATCCCTGCAGTGAGGACCAAGCATTTGGGTTTTTGCTGCACTACCACCATTGTGATAAAATGGGTGTGTTTTGAAGTGGGTGTGGTTTAAAAGGGGGAGTGGCTTCCATTAGCAGCCCTCCACCATGTATGCGCGAGAAATTCCGGCCCTCGGCACCGCAGAAGTTGGACAGCGCTGGCTTAAGGAAAATATGACTGCATAATGTACATTGTCAATAATTCACTTTAGCAGATGAAAGTAGAAAATGTAAACTCAAAATATCCCCTCACTAGCTTGTGTTGGGACCCATAGGGTTTAGCTCCCCTATGGCTTTACTTCCCTACCTCTTCACATATTCCTTGTTACTGGGCAGAAGCCTTTGTAACAGTTTACAGTTATACCGTATCCTTTATTGGCCCATGTGGTTGTCCACACCCCTTGCAGCCTCAAATAGTGTCTAAATAAATAAATTTCACGGTAGCACTTACCGGTCAGCTCTGTGTGTGCTCGCGTACCGCTGACACCCAGACAGCATATCATCCATCAGAAAAAGCAAAATATACGGAGCAGCCACAACATCGCTGAATAAAATCCACGTTTATTACATCCATTAAAAACACATTGTGCGAGTGTCATGCAAGGGCCATACGCTTGACACGTTTCATGGCGTCACGCCGCTTTCTCAATAGCAGCTTTTGAGAAAGTGGCGTGACGCCATGAAACGCTTGTTTTTTGATTTGGCTTGTTTTTCCCTGAGTGATTAGTCCCATGAAATAAAGTTCTTTTTCAAACAGTCAAAGGAATGTTACTGGACCCTGTTTTAACCCAAGTCATTGGCCTCCGACCCTCCCCATGCCAATAGACTGTTGGTTTTCAGTTTTCTCATTTCTTTTATTTGTCAGTTCTTTTTTTAGTCCCATTAAATAAAGTTGTCTTTCAAACAGTCAAAGGAATGTTATTGATGAGAAATCACTAGCAAGAGCAGCATCTTTGCTCCAACCAGGAGAGACAGCTGTGAGTATTCTCTTTTACAGACTCTGCTGCCTTATTGAAGGGGCCGCACAAGGCACAAGGGTATCAGGTTAAGATTGATTCTCCCTCATCCATGTATGCTGTATGGAATCCGGACCACTTAAGGTGGAAACCCTAAGGACATTCTGTTACTGTCCACAGTGGTGCTCCATTATTCTGCTTACTCTGCATTTGAACCTGCATCTATTGATTACATCTGTTTTATGAGTATTGATAGACCTGCTTTGGATTATTTGTCTTGGACAAATAAATTGTTCTCCAGTTGCAAAGAGCTTCTGGAGTCCTTAATTTTCCTTTTCATTTACTTTATTACATCTGGCAGTGGGAGGTGTAGTTGAACAACACCATTCAATACTTACTCTTCCACATAGCGAAGAGAGTCCAATGTACCCCATGTTTTAATCTATCCTAGCTGGACTTGTCTGTATTACAGACAAAAAGGGGTTACAGTTATTCATTCTACAAACCACTCTCCTGCATATTTATCATGCACAAAGCACATCTGAAAAGCAACAACAGTTCCCTTTGCCTGTCCGTTTGATTTAATAGTGGCCATTGTAATCATTATGGACGAGTGAATAGCTTTAACCTGTCATTTTTCACAGTGGTGTGTGCTTGTATGTATGCAGAACTTTAATCAGAACTTTCTGGATAACAGGTTTCAGGATGATGGATTCCATAGCTTTCCTGATCCTGACTACTTTCTGACTTTATCCCTATCTGTACCACACTACAGTACTTACTTTGTTAAAGTTAGTAGGTTCTTTTTGGTATTTCTGAAGAAGTTCTGGCAACCCAAAAGGGTGTTGGGGAGGAGCGGTACCCGCAGGAATGGTACCCGCATTTTACAGTGACTAGCTACTGCTGGATGACTAGTTTAGGTTCCAGTTATTAAATTATTATTGTGACAAGCTGCAGGTAAAGCACTGGAAATACAAGACATATGGCCTTTTTCTTGTCCTTTAAACATGCCATGGCACTTCTTTGTCTGTTATTATAAATTACCCATGGTTTGCAACATCAGAGATGACCTATGTGCTATTGATCACAATTAATTTAACTTTTGTGTCAGCAAATTATTCTCATTTAATTAACTTTATGTAATTGATTACTTCAAATTAATTCATATCTATAGATTTTGGTTACATGAAGGTTAATTTATTTTTATTTTTTTTTTACATGAAGGTTAATTTAAATATCACACATCGGCACTTGTTTCATAACTTTAAAAACTTGAAAATAATCAAATAAGGATTTGCTCACATTAGCACTTTATCAGCTCACCTTATGCAAGAAAACTGTCTTTGACCAGTGACATATATAAAATGAATTGAATGGTATACAAGAGATGATTGCAGAATAAATCTCAAGGTATGGATGAATGAGCAAGATTTTTATCTGACCACATGTATCATTTCACCTGTATTTTTCATAATCGCTTGCAGGGTAACTGAATTGCATACAAAATAAAAAGGAAGGAAGAACATGAATACAGTGAGAATATCATAAATAATGTTATTGATAAGAATGTGCAATGTAATCAAAACTGGAAACAAAGTTTATGAATGTTTTTGCACTGATTCTGTGCTTGTTTTAACCTTACTGGGCAACAATTAGGCACAAAAATTTGGAATCATTACTTCTAAAGTCATATAAGTAAATCTAAAGCAACTGGACTTTCTAAGTTATCAATGAAGACGTTTCACTAGTCATCCGAGCAGCTTTGTCAGTTCAACTGAGTGGTATGGGAAGTCCTCAGCATATATACTCTTCCACTTATCCAATCACAATGGCACATTGTTAGGGGCACATTTACTAATCCACGAATCCGAATCCAAATGGGAAAAATTCGGATTGGAAACGAACATTTTGCGACTTTTTCGTATTTTTTGCAATTTTATTCGTCGCCGTTACGACTTTTTCGTAAATTGTCGCGACTTTTTCGTAGCCATTACGATTTGCTTGTATATTGTCGTGACTTTTTCGTATTGAGCGCTCGTAAACGGCGGGCAAACCTTTCAGACTTTGCATGATTTTGGAAGCCTCCCATAGGGCTCAATGGCACTCTGCAGCTCCAACCTGGCCCAAGGAAAGTCTCCCATAGGGCTCAATGGCACTCTGCAGCTCCAACCCGGCCCAAGGAAAGTCTCCCATAGGGCTCAATGGCACTCTGCAGCTCCAACCTGGCCCAAGGAAAGTCTCCCATAGGGCTCAATGGCACTCTGCAGCTCCAACCTGGCCCAAGGAAAGTCACGATACTGAAGCTTGAATGAATCCGAAACTTTCGTACTCGGTGCGACGGCTACGAAAAAGTTGTGACAATTTGCACAAGGCATAACACTACGAAAAAGTCACGACAAATTTACAAAAAAAATCGCAAAATATCGATCATTACGAAAAAAACGCATTCGGACGCTTTTCGGACGTTCGTGGATTAGTAAATGTGCCCCATAGTCTTCAGAGAGATGACACCTGGAACTCATAGAGGTGTAAATGCTGTTCAGGTGTCATCTCTCTGAAGACTAACAATGTGCCATTGTGATTGGATTAGTGGAAGAGTTCATATGCTGAGCACTTCCCATACCAGTCAGTTGAACTGAAGAAGCTGCTCGGATGAGCAGTGAAACATCTTTAATGATTACTTAGCAAGTCCAGTTGCTTTAGATTAACTTATACTAGATATACCATGACCTGGATGAATGAAAATCTTCATAATCATACTTCTAAAGTCATATTGCCTTTTTTTAAAAAATCAAATATTGAATAATTATTAAATTACATTTTCTACTGCTTATGGGACAATAATTTTTTAGATAGTATAGTTGAGATGTAAATGGTTTAGTAATGTCTTCCTTAACCCAATTTTTTTTTCCTGCTGAAAAAATGCAACCGTGCTGTGTGTCAGTGGTGCTATTCATAAAATAGATATAGTAATCTAAAAGTTCAAAAAAGACACTAAGGGGAAGATGTATCAAAATGTGAGTTTAGAGCTTAATATATAAAAATTCACCCACATTCTATTCATTCCCATGGGATTTTTAGAAGCGTATTTATCAAATTGTGAGTTATAACTTTCAGCAGATAATAAATACGCTTCTAAAAATCCCATAGGAATGAATAGAACATGGGTGAGTTTTTACATTTTGATAATCTGCCCCTAGGGATGAGCACATTTTTTGCATGATATAGATTTGACCATTGACTCATATTGACACATACACATAAAAACAGAAGGTATTTTATTAGCCTGGTGCTAAAAATGATGCTCAATACCAGGGTCATTAAAAGAAATCTAAAAAGTCAAAAAAGTTGTGTGTTTTCCTGAAAATGTGCTAGTCCTATAGATATCGGTCCTAAGAATTAACTTCAATTTATTTTACATGAAATGATGTGCAAAAATGCAGCCAATTTCATGTGACCCTAGAGTAATGCAAATTTTAGAATATGTTCTAATGCAAAGAACATAGAAAAGCATGTGGTATCCTAGTTTATATTATACTGTAGGTGATGTAGGTGAATGAAACCTCAATATTCAGCTTTGTTAAGAAAAACGTACTTCTTATAGACTTGTAGATGCTGTGCTTAATAGAATGAGAAGTGGATTAAAAAGATTGCAGAATATTTGATATAATCCTGCATCTGTGTACTACATGTGGCATCTATAGACAAACAAAGCAGAAAATTAGCCCTCGTAATAAACATGAAGAAAAGTGATTTTCAAAAAGTCTGCCAAGCACTTTAGCAGTTGGGGACACAGTCAAGAATCAATACACAGTCCATTAGCAGTCCCGCAGCTTTCTTACTAAGTATTAAAGGATTGGTTTTATAATGGAAAAGAAAAAATATGAACAGAAAGATAAAGTAAAAGATTGCCAGTTGGTTCAGAAACATTATCGAAACAAAATTAGATCAAGTGTGTTATGTGCTTCTAATTAACACAGTAAGTAGAATGAATAAAACACTACTTGAATTTTTCTCATAATGTTTCCCTTTAGAGTCTTAAGCCTGATTAATATGCAAACCATAAATAAAGTAAAGCATTAGCATTTAGAGTCTGGGATAACATTTACTTTATTTTACTAGTTGATACGATAAAACCAAATGTATACTGTAAATGTACCTTAAAAGGAAAAGGAAAGTCATTTTGGCATTTTATTGCCAATAAATTTGCCACATTAGTGCCACCTAGAACACTATATTTATTCTGCAGAAACCTTTACCATACCTGAGTAAAGAACCCTAGAAGCTTTATCTGTTTGTTTAAGACAGCAGCTGCCATTTTAGCTTGGCCTTCATAGCTTCCTGCTTGCAGCTTAGCCGTTGGTAGCTCAGATCACACATTCCTAAGGGAGGGGGGGAGTGAATTCCTTTGGGAGGAGGAAGCAGGAGAAGGCAGAGAGGAGTAAGCTGCACAGACTCTGGCCCTGGGAATTAAGGATTTTTCTGAGAGAGGAAGTCTGATACTGAAGAACATGTTTACAAAAAAGGAGACAAGAAATCCTGTGTTTCTTTTGATAGAGGAGCTTTTCTGTGAGTGCTTATGGCTGTATTTATATAGACCTTTACCTTTCCTTCTACTTTAAAATGTATTTTAGCGTATGTATGAATTACATCCAATTTGATTTATCAGTATTAATTAGTGTGTTGAGTAGGTTTTGCCTCGGTTTGAGCAGTGTCTCAATATATTTGCATTACAAAGTATTAAGGGAGACTAATATTTATTAGGTGTGAGCTGATATATTTGTGTATGAGAGTGTTTATTAACCTATCACCTTAACCACAGCAAGATTTTTTTAAAACCAACCAAATGTGAACAAATAGAATTCATTTTGCTGTGAATTTTGTCAAAACTTGGCGTTGAATGTTAATAAATCAGCCCTACAAATTTATCAAAATGGAATAATTCATAACAATTTTTTGGATTTATCATCCCAATTACTGGTGAGCACATTTTTTCTGCAGGCACGGATTCCCTACGAAATTCTACATTTCACAGAGTGAGGGAAAAGTTGTGGTTTGTGAAGCAGGTTTTGTGAACTCTCTGGTGAAGCGCAACAGATTCGCCCATCACTAATCCCAGTTACCAAATCTGATCACATTGGGAACAGTCAATTGTGAATCTGTATTAAAAGAAACTAGATACTATTACATTTCTGAAATATCTACAAAGTGAGATTTTGAGATGACAAAAAATAACTGCAGTTAAACTTTATTTTGTCCTTTCAAGTCACATACTGTTGTCCCCATTGCTTCTGAGACTATTGGGAAAGAGCAGGATTTCAGTGACTTGGCTTGTTAATGTATATTGTGGCTCCAGCAAAGGTGAAAAGTGGAGTCAGAATTTAGTCAGTGTTGTGGAGAGCAGAGTATATTGTCCCAACAGATGGCGGGTAGTAAAATTTTATGGTGGATTTTATAGTATAATATGAGTATTGGGTGTCGCATATGGTGGAAATCAAAAAGTCAGGTGCCTACCAAAAGCAACAGCTAAATGAGGCAAGAGGTTATTGTAAGCACTGCTTAATAAGCGAGTCACGGTGGAAAGGGAGGTCATGTTAAATTAATGATCTGGAATGATCCAAAGAAACTGAAACAATGAAGTGAATTATGTTCAGGAAAAAAAAAGCTTTTTCTGCTTCATTCTGCGTTCTTCTGAGAAAGAAAATTTGTACCATTTTTGCTAAATATTTATTTTGTTGTTGTTACACAGTTACATCAAGCTTACCCCTCCAAACAAACCCCAGTGCACATATGCGCACACACTCATACCAACACACTCACATGTATAAGCTATCTATAGCAATATCTATATTTAGGGGCCCATTTACTAACATTCATTTTTTTCTGTGATTCATGGTTTTTTGCACTAAAAAAATATTTTTGTTTAAAAAATGTGACTTTTTCAGCATTTATGTATCAAAGTTGGTAATGGGAGTTGCCCAAGCAATATTTTTGTGGTCCTTTTATTTATTTGAGTTTTTCGCATTTTTGGGGGGAGCTATTCATGCTATTTAAGTGATGTAAAATTCACGATTCAGAGTTTTCACTTTTTTTTATGCATTTTGGCATCCACTGTCCAATTTAAAGCAAGCAAGTCATAGTAAAATTTGCAGAAGTAGGAGACTTCTTAATGAATGCAAGTGAGTGTAGAATTGGCCAGACTAGGGATGACTTCGATGACATAGTTGGCCAACTTGAATATATTGCAATATATGGACAAACAAGTCCTCTTTTGTTAAGGAGAAGGAAAGGTAAAAACTAAGTAAGCTTTATCAGATCAGGTCTATGTAAATACAGTCATAAGCACTCACAGAAAAGCTGTGCTGGGTCCTCATTGAAAAGAACCTTTTATTCTGTATACATGATCTTCTGTGTCAGACTTCCTGCTTTCAGAAAAATCCTTCAGGGCACGGCACAAGCCTGCTTAGTTTGCTCCTCTCTCTTCCTCCCTTCTCCTCCTCCCCACACCCCTCTCTGCTGTAATCTGAGCAGAGGTAGGAGAGAGCTTCTAGGGCTGTTTACCGCTGTTTATGGTAAAGCTTTCTACAGAATAAATATTGCATTCTAGCTTGCCCTATGGTGGCTAATCAATTGAGAAGAAACTGCATCAGTAGCTTTCCTTCTCCTTTAATGTACATAATTGTGAATTATTTGTGCTAAGATTGTAAATATGTCGTAATTGCAAATTTTGAATATTTATGTGCACACTCTGCATTCAAGTTACACCACAGCTTTGTAGTGAAAAAAATGTATGCTAAACCATGCTCACCCAAACACCCATGTCAATTGTGAATATTTGTGCACAATATGCAGCTCACCACAATTTGCTATAAAAGGGAAAGATGGGCACAGCAGTGCAGTATTTAAGCATTTAGGGAAAACATGCACAAACAACAATATGTGAATAAGTATGTGCTAAGCTACATTTATAAATGGTCCCCACAGAGGACAAAAGTGATTTCCTTGTCTTAAATTTACAAAACTATTTTAGTCCTTAAGGTTATCTCTTGAGGTTATCTTGCCATATTAGACATTGTCATGAAGTCAATGAATGACTGCTACTGATTATAAATTATAATGTTACCTGAAGGTACAGGTATGGGACCTGTTATCCAGAATGCTAGACCTGGGGTTTTTTGGATGAGAGATCTTTCTGTAATTTCGATCTCCATACCTTGTCTGTTAAAAATCATTTAAGTATTGAATAAACCCAATAGGACTGTTTTGCCTCCAATAAGGATTAATTATATCTTAGTTGGGATCAAGTACAGGTACTGTTTTATTATTACAGCGAAATCATTTTTAAAAATTAGCATTATTTGCTCATAATGGAGTCTATGGGAGATGGCCTATCCAGAACTTTCTGGATAATGGGTTTCCAGATAAGAGATCCCATACCTGTATTACACAGCTTTTTTTAGCTAATTCTCATATCTGGTGTCTCATACTACTTCATTTAGATTGCAGGCTGTGTTGGGCAGGGCCCTATTTTCCTCTTGGATTAATTTCTTTTTGTAATGTAATATATTCAGTGTATATGCACACATTTATTGTAGAAAGGTGTGTAATTAATTGGTACTTTACAATAATAATAATAATAATAATAATAATAATAAAAATTGGATAAAATACAAGGAGTGCAAAGACTGAATCATGATTTGTTAGCTCCCATCAGTGTAAGCAAATATGTCTATACTCCCAGCTAAGTGACAGAGAGTGGAGCTTGACTGAGCATGCAAGCTGTCGGAGTGAGGAATCTATTAACAAGTGAGTCAGTTATAATACAAAGTGTAATTTACAACTGAAATGATTAAGAAAAGATAAGTAAAGCGTATCAGAAAATGAAAGCATTTGATCCTATCATGCATCTAAGATAATCGAGGACAAGTGAAGTTTGTTGGCATTAATCCCAAATGTTAATTCTTTTGTAATATTAAAAAAGTGGAATATTGAGTTTTAAACCCATTTGCTACTTTTTTCATATAGCTTTTACTCAATCTTTTTTTTATAAGTGCCAGAGGGGTGGGTATTTATATTAAGAATTTATCAACAATGTATGCTGTTTAACTTACTTTCACATTTTTACAGCAGAATAATTTTGTCCTGGATTATGCAATTTTGTATGAAACAAATGCTGTTTGTATGTTTACATAGTCCAGTTCTTAGTGTAGTTTAAATAATAATAGAAACATCTGTATATTTAGACAGTAATGTAAATATGAATAGTTGAAAGGAATAGGCTAATAACCTCAGGCTTTGAATACTGTACAGCGTTCAGTATTGATGTGTATATACGCACATCTAAATCTGTCCTCTTCTCCTAAAAGTTGTGGATTGCATGGTCAACATTGATAGGATGATTATAAAGCCCTATGGGAATGATACATTGCACCTTTGCACAGGGAGAACATACAGGAGGTGCTATAGCCACCAATGAACATATCCCTTTTAGTTAGAAATCACAAATACAGCTCCATGTCTTCATCAAAGTTGTATTAGAAACTTCCATAATTGATGGAACTGAAGGGTATAATAGATATACAAGGGATACTATACATACACTAGCATAGTACTGTACTAGTACTGTTAGATATACAGTAACTGCCAACCTTACTAAATATACCATGTAAAATCCAGGTATGCATGATGAATGCACCAATAGGTCATACAGGCCATACAAATTTATGTTTTGCAGAAATCACTGGTTCTTTCATGTATGTATGAGATGTGGAACTGGGTATAGATGGATATGTTTCATTGCTGGGCTATTATGGATGAACAAACTATGTAATTATATTGGTTTGAAAAACCCAACATACTTATTCTTCCGCTCATTTTTCTTAGGGCCCCACTTTTTCTTAGGTGTTTTAGGGGTACAACACCCAGACTCTCCACACTTCTTCGCCCTATAGCGAAGCAGGTTGCTTGTGCTTTTCTAAGCGATCCCGCCCCCCGTCTTTTTGTGGCACCGCTAGAGTATACCCATTGATATTTACTCTACTGTACATGCGCAGAATGCAGGCGCCAAGCAATAAGAAAGTAAGGTAAGGAGATGCCAGTGTGGCACTCTAAAGGCAGGCGTGGTTCTCTCCTAACAGAAGCACCAGCCTGGGGAAGAAACTTGCTGATCTATTTCACTGGGGGGTGCCTAACTTTACATGTCCTTTAAAGGAACAGTAACACTAAAAAATGAAAGAGCTTTAAAGTAATAAAAATATAATGCACTGTTGCCCTGCACTGGTAAAACTGGTGTGTTTGCTACAGTAACACTACTATAATTTATATAATAAGCTGCTGTGTAGCCCCGGGGGCAGCCATTTAAGCTGGAAAAAAGGAGAAAAGGCACAGGTTACATAGCAGATAACAGATAAGCTCTGTAGAATACAATAGTGTTTTATCTGTTATCTGCTATGTGCCTGTGCCTTTTCTCATTTGAATGGCTGCCTCCATGGCTACATAGCAGCTTATTTATATAAATTATAGTAGACTTTCTGAAGTAAACACACAACTTTTACCAGTGCAGGGCAGCAGCACATTATATTTTAGTTACTTTTATACACTTTCATTTTTTGGTGTTACAGTTCCTTTAAGATGATTCCTGGTAGTCATAATTGGCTATGGCAGAGGCTGGCACTGATAGACAGGCATAAATGGAAATTACTCAGGAAAACTTGTTTGCAATAGTGATGCCTGAGAGTTTTAGGGTCTGCAGTAAGCACCAATCTCACTAGCAAACGAATGGAAGGAGTCTATAAGTGGAATTTTAACTGTCTCAATTTAACTGCAGAAAAATGCAATGTTGAAAACATGCCATATTCTGTATCCCTTAGAAACAAGCCTGAAAGGATTCTGAGTACCATGCCATAAATGAAAATGGCATTGCCTCTAAAGCAAAAGCCTAAAATAAACTACTAGTATGTAATGTATCTATAGAACAATAATAGCAGTTTTAGACTAGGATTTTGACAAAGTCAAATGTTATCTTTATCACAATCAGCCCTAGCTGTCTGAGAGAGTATACATTAACAACAGTAAAGCTTTCCCATACCAACATTTCCCATACATTAATGATGTGGAATAAAAAAAAAACCAAAAATCTCTAAATAACATGCTAAACTGAAAGATAATGTCATTTCCTCTATCTCAAAGGAAAAATCAATTAGATTGATTGTTAGACTAATTGTTGGACTATGAGTTAGGCTACTGGTATTATGGCTCTCATTATAAAGGAGGAAAATCTGATTAGATGGCTGCTTTATTCAGTGTTAAAACTTAATTTTCACTTTAGTCACTCAGACTAGTATTTTTATGAAGCAACATTTTAGTTGGGCATATGCATGTCCCCCTCCCCATAAAATGTGGGAGACACTTACAGGCTTATTTACTAAGCTGAGTACAAAGTGCAGACTAGCGGTGCTATTTAGAATGTTTTTAACCACAATACACTGCAATACAATTGTGCTTGCTGCATAAATTGAATACTATAACAGTGAGGCCAGTTTATTCATTTTCACGGTCAAGGGAAGAAATGCAGTTTGTTTCATGGGGCACTAGCGAATTTAGGGGACAAAAAAGGCAGCAGCATATTTGCATCATGTTTTGCTGTGGAAGAGAAGTTGCGCACAATCAAAGTCACATTTTATAAATTTGCCCCATGGATTTGGTATTGAAGTCTCAACCTTCTTTCTATAAAGCACCCCCCCAAAACTCTTCACTGTTGGACCAGGCCACAGAAAGCAAAAAAATCTAAAAAGATGGATGTTGGAAGAACTGAACTCTCAACTTTTATATATTTATATAAAGCAGGATTTCCATACTTAAGGGCACTGATAACGAGAAAATAGGATTGTCTCCTCCAGCCCGAGTAAAATTATCTCCAGTGGGGAAAGAGTTAGGTGCCCTTTAAAAAGAATTGTGTGTTACGGTGTAGTTTTGTATGTCCAATGGATTCGCCATTAATACTTTAAACGCTTTACAATTACTGCATATAATAAATAATATTAAAGGAATGGATTCACTGCAAAATTCTGCATCAGTTTTGCAAATTTTTCAGCAAAGCGAAATGGGACAGATTCACTCATCACTAATTATATGTTGTTAGGGAATCACAAAGTGTGTTATAGACCCCAGTAGCCAAGACCCAAGAACAGGGTGCAGGGTGCTTACACTCAATACCCCCCATGTAATGAGTACTACAGGCTAGAGAACTGCGCAGGCACAGATAGGAGCAGTAACTCAGAATGGGGCTCAGACTTATTAAAAGGAAGGGCCTTGACTGGGTGAGGAAGGTCAGGCTAGAAATGGGGGGGGTCCGCAAAGGGTTAACTTCTGGATGGCTGCAATTGGAAGTCAGCAGACAAAAGGAGGAGACAGCATGGTATAGGGAACGTGGGAAAGGAAGTTCCTATCTATTCCGGTGGAGCAGAGGAAAAGCAACATCTCACCCTTCTGCCCTAGTTTTGTGGTAAGTTTACAGGTGAGGGGGCATTGTAATTGGCTACAGATGCCCTATTATCACAGCTGCAGAGGAATGCTAGCCAGGGGTGGGGGGCTTATGCCCCAGTTTTAGGCACAAGTGTGCCAAGGTGGATATGGTTTCCTCGGACAAGGGTCGGTGGTTTTATGGTTACCTGCTCCCACTTGCCCACCTGTTGCTCCTGTGACAGGCGGCCGGCATGGCAGGTAGCCCAGTTGGTGGTGGTGTTCCGGTGGGCAAGCATTCCATATGGGGATATAATGTTTATACAATGTTGATTGTTATTGTAAAAAATAAACAGTAATTTGTTAATAAAGCTGTGGCCTGGGGGGGGTGTCAAAGGTAGTTTGGGAACCCCTTCCAGGTTAAAAAAGCCGACTCAATTGACGATGCACAGTCAAGGCAGAAGCTGCTCAGATGTTAGGGCAGTCTGTGGGAGAAGCCTCAGTCAGGACACTCAACAGAGCAGTTTGGGAAGCCTGGCTGGTTCATACAGAGACACACAGCACCAAGGAACGAGACTAAGGGGATGTCAGGAAACAAGCCAAAATCATACACAGGAATCAACAACAATGCAGTACCAGAGGGTTAGGAATTAGCAGGGTCAGACAGGCAGGTTTCACAACAGTATTTTCTAGGTAAAGCACAAATGCTAAACTCTAACTCTCATCAGAACCTGTTTGCTCAGGCAAGGCACAAAGCAAGGCAGGGTCTATAAAAAGGTTTCCCCGGTTGCTGATTGGGGGAGAGGTGCAGGTAAGATTAACCCCTACCCTTGTTGGAACCACACCTGACATATGTTCATTTACCGGCAAAAATATTACTCCTTTCTTATTAGCTTTAGGATTTTAAGGCCTAATATAATCCTTTGTGAAGACACCCTAAGGTAGCCTTCAGATACTGCCCCCCTTGCCCCTGTGCTAGGGTTGCCACCTCGCCCCTTTAATACTGGCCACATATTGAATCCATATCCTGTATAGCTAATTAGCAATTCATTTAGATGCATGCTGCAGACTGAACTGATTTATATGCAGTCATGCAACATGCATCTAAATTAATTGCTAATTAGCCATGCAGGATATGGATTCAATATGTGGCCAGTGTTAAAGGGGTGAGGTGGCCACCCTACCCTGTGCTTGAGTTTCAGAGCTTTGGTGTGGCGAGGTGGTTCAATCACAGTTGTTCTCTCTGCACTCAGATTTAAATACAGGAATTTCAGCTCTTAAACTTGTCAGAAATGGCTTTTTGCCGCCCCTGGTAACCTGCGCAGTGCGCCCGCCTCAAGATTCTCAACTTGCTTCATGGTTGCAGAACCCCTGCCTTTGGGTTTTGATGAAGACTTTCATGTACAACATGTCTTTATTGGATCTTCATTTCATATTTGTTTCATTCTTTTAATAACCAGCAAGAGAAATTACGGTACTTATTTATTTAACATTGTTATTCCATAAAGTATTTAATAAAACTCCTAGAGGGTAATATTCTAAAATGTACAAGGTTTGTTAGTTGTCTATTGCCCCATAGCAACCAATGAGCAGACAAATTGCTGGTTATCCGTTTTGAAAACAAACAATCATCTGGTTGCTATGGGTGACTAGACCTTGCATTGTCCTTCACCAAAATGAAAGGCATACAGGAATTGTGAAGTTCATGTTTATAAACATCATTATATAGATATGCTTATTTATTGGCGTAACTGCCAGAGCTATTGCAAAATTATTCCTAGACAGTTGACACCTGTTTGTGGCCTTGCACTGACAGTTAAGAGCGCTACATACAGTAATTGTCTCATTACTGATAAACAACCACAATGTACATTTTGCTTTTCATTTACAGTATTTTGTGAAGGTCATGTTTCTTAATAGTAGATTGGTATATGAACAGGCTGTCCTACGTCATGTGTTATTATTAATTCATTTGGCTAAGACTGTATCAATCATTGTCAGTGTGAAATAACATGCTTGGAACGGGTAGAGAACTACTGCATTTACAGGCTATTGTATTGTGTCATTTACAGGCTATTGTATTGTGTCATTTACAGGCTATTTAAGGACCTAAAGGGGGTGATTTATCAACATTCAAATTTTAATTTTTTTCCACAATTAAAACTTTTTTTTCTGCTAAAATACCCAGTATTTGATTTATGGTTCAAAAACTCATATATTGCAAAAAATCCAAAAACAAATGTAAAACTTCAGCATGTAAAAGCTTGTGACTTAATGTAGAAGTCAATGGGAGTTTTCCTAGGCAAAATTCAAGCTATTTTTTCAATTTAAGATTTTCAAGTTTTTGAGGTTTTTTTCAATTGTTATTTGATCGAGTTTTTCGTTTTTTAATAAATAATTTAATAAAAATTCATATTTTAATAAATAAGCAGAGTTTTTTTAAATTGCAAGTTTATTCGAAGTAGAAAAAAAACATTGAAATTCACAAACTCGAAAATGGAAAAATGGACATATTAATGATGTCATTTGCATCTATACATCCTATAGAGCGATTGTGTCTCAACACAAGTGTTGCCCCACACTGGCCATCCTCCCCTTGCACCAGTACATGGTTTCAAAGGGGCCCCTCCTTCTATATCCCTTAGGAAGTCTGGCTGCTGACACGCACAATAAAAGGCAGCACTAGGTTGGCTTTCCCTGTACCTGCCCTACCATTGCTATTTCAATTGTGTCATTATACGTCATCAGAACAACGTGATGCTCAAGACATTGACATGCCACAATTTGTCTTTTACACCAAATTTAAATCACATTTATTCATTTCAACAATCGTTACTGGTTGTAGGTCTCATATTCCTGAGTCCTGTTTATCACCTGAAAAATCTATTGAACTCTACAAGACCACAAGACCATAAGATAAGTCACATTTTTTAAAACCCATTATCCAGAAAGTCTATGGAAAGGCCATAACCCATAGACTCCATTATAATCAAATAATTCACATTTTTAAAAATGGTTTCCTTTTTCTCTGTAATAATAAAACCTTGTATTTGATCCCAACTAAAAAATAATGAATCCTTATTGGTGGCAAAATGATCCTACTGAGTTTAATTAAAGGAGAAGGAAAAGTTATGTAAATAGAGCTCACAGTATTGCCAAGTCCTGTGTGAAAAAAAATATTTCATTTCCTTGCTTCTGTTGTGTACACATGGGCTTCAATATAAGGCTACCTTCTCTCAGCTAACTCTGTGCCATGGGCAGCCTGCCTGCGCAGTTTGGTCCTCTCTCCCCCTCCCTTCTCCCGCCTCCCCCTCCTCTCCCTGCTGTAATCTGAGCTGAGAGCTTCCAGGTAGCAGCAGGAAAGTGATAAACAAACAGAGAGAGCCACTATGGCTTTTTACTCAGGCTAAAAGCTGTTCTACAGAATAAATATAGCGTTCTGGCTTGCACTATTGTGGCAATAAACTGCATCAGTAGCTTTCCTTTTCTTTAATGTTTAAATAATTTTAGTAGATTTACGGTATGGTGATCCAAATTACAGAAAAATCCCTTATCTGGAAAACCCTGAGGATTCTGGATAATAGATCCCATACCTGTATCCATCCATCCTTCCTTTCATCCTCTCTTTTCCTTCTCGTCCTTTCTTTTCATTCATTCTGTTCACGATGTTTGCCTGCATGATATGACAACAGCTGCTTTTCTGCCGTCATAAAAATCAGCAAGCGTGGACAATCTTTCACTGAAATGTTATCAGTTTTTCTAAGTAATTTGCGCATATGCTTATAATATAAATATACTTAATTGCATATCCCAGCTGGAAAATGTAGTCATTTACTTTTAAGCAGACACAGGTGAGGTGTATAGGTGAATCTGTCAGAGCTGCTCATCCACTTATAAAATTGCACCACGGTATTAACGAGAAAGAGGTTGCCAGTGAAATAATGATCCATTCTGAAGGGTGACAAGCTATTTTCTGTCATTTACTGTTTTATAGTCTAGACAAGTATGGGGTGTGCAGAAATGTCAGCATTTAATCAGACTGCCATTAGTTAAACAGAGTCGATTGGAATACCTGGCCAAAGTACAATAATATTATTGCTCTGCATTTTAGCGTTGCTTATTATGTTAGCAACTAAGGGGACTTTGCTTGCTTTCCTATTTCTGACACAGTATATTATATTACTTGGTTGAGGAGCACAGTAGGCACAAACAAAGGAATTACACTTAAACTAACACTAGATTAAATTAGGTTTTATACAGTAGGTCAGGGATCCCCAACCTTTTATATCCGTGAGCCACATTCAAGTGGAAAAATTGTTGGGGAGCAACACAAGCATGGAAAAAATTCCTGGGGGTGCAAA
The DNA here is from genome assembly GCF_000004195.4 of Xenopus tropicalis. NCBI lineage: Eukaryota > Metazoa > Chordata > Amphibia > Anura > Pipidae > Xenopus > Xenopus tropicalis. The sequence continues at coordinate 43,221,831 of NC_030681.2, read as the reverse complement.
TAAGAGCTATAATTGGCTATTTGTTACCCCTTATGTAGACCTTGCAGCCTATATAAGGCTCTGTTTGGCATTACACTGGGCTTTATGTAGTCAACACTTGCCTCCAAGCCAGGAATTCAAAATCAAGCACCTGCTTTGAGGCCACTGGGAGCAACATCCAGGGGGTTGGGGAGCAACATGTTGCTCACGAACCACAGGTTGGGGATCACTGCAGTAGGTTATACAAATGGGTTCAGTTGTACTAGGTGCTTATATAGTGTATAACTGTTATTTTCTTACTTATGCAAGGATTGATTTATATGTAGTTAATGGGTCTTAGTTCTATATTTGTTTATTTTGCAAACACTTGTCAGGTAAATACATTTGTACATGCCCATTAACCAAGTTGATCCATTCTTAAATTGTTAGATGTGGCCTTTAAATCCAACCATGGAATTTCAGCTAATTCCATCCAATAAAATGACAGTTTGGGGCATAAAAGAAGTATTCTAATGACTGTCAAAGCAAGTGAGAGAGATACAAAGCTAGCTAGATATCAGAATACAGGTGAATAATTAAAGATAGAACAGAATTTAGAATACGTTCAATGGAGGAGGTGCATTAAAAACTGATGTCAACTGCCATAAATGGGAATGGACACAGTCAGTGTAAGTGCCATTCTTAATTACACTGAAATTATGAATGAGTGTTTTAAATTGGTAGCTTTTTAATCTCAAAATGATTCGAAATTTACCCAGGAAAAACAAAAACAAACTTGCAAAATTACTTTTGTGGACACAGAAAAATTCAAATATTGGCCACTCTGGTGACAAGCTGTTACTCTTAGTTTTACACTCAACCTACCTGGTTAAACTGGTTGTGAAGGTCATGGAATAGTTTAGAAAAGACCTAGGGAAAAGTGTAATAAAAGTCAGAAAGGAATAAAGGTTGCAGAAAAAAGAAAAACATTTTTATTTCAGAATTTTATATCCTTGTAGTTAAGAAAAAATAATTTTCGCATTGTGAACATTTTCCCTTAGGTGCCTTATTATAAATAGCCCCTATATGTTTGCACATTAACTGAGTCTTGATCTCTAAAACAAAGCATGCAGAAAAACCTTGACTGAAAAACCTTAATAGAAAAATATTAGACCCTCTTTTGCTATAGCACTTGGTAGAGGTAAATTGACTTTTTTTAATCAAATTGCAGCTAAAAATGACACTAAAATGTTTTCTTTCCACTCATCGACTGCTGCTGCTTCTTTCATTCTCTTTGTTTTCTTCTACCTTGGGCACATGCATTTTGAGCTAGAAGCATTACAGATAAGGCATTAATACCATCAGTCCCATCTATCTTGTAAGCCTAATGATGTGTCAAAACTTAAAAAAACATTCATTTTCTGTACAATGTTATTGAAAAGACCTGTTAGGTTGCAGTGGCAGTGGTTTTCTTTTATGTTATTTGCACTTTCCCTCTTTGGAAGCTAAGAAAATGAAATTTTAATACTTTTTTTTCAACTATTTGTAAAGAGCATGTTCTCCCAATGATAGTGTGGGATTTCTCTTGCCGCTCCGGTTCTTCCCACACACCAAAAACATCCAGGAATGTTAATTGGCTTCTAATAATATTGACCATAGAGTGTAATAGAAACCTTAGGCCACTTAGGAGCAGTAACCCATAACCAATAAGATGATGGTTTTAAACAGGTGACCAGCGAATTCATGGGAACCGTTGTGCCTTTTATTCCATAGTCCCATTAGATCACTGTCAGGGAGTGATATAAATAAGATAACATGTATGTAAAGAACTGCATAAATAAACTAATAGACTACAAGCTGAAGTAATGAGAGTAAAGCTTAGTAGAGGTTATACCAATCAGTTACAACAGTTTCGATCCCTGGCTTATTCATCTATATAATTTAAACTAGAAATATGTATTTTTTTACATCTTCAATTTACAAAATAATGTTAATCACTTGTTTTCCTTATTTTCATCGTATAAAAAAAACATAAAAAATGGTATGTGTGGAACACTGGATCATTTAAGCATATTTATAAAAATGTTTCTGCAGAAATCTCCAGCTGTACATATATTTTCAGGATGTGCCTTCAGACAAACACAGCGCTGTATGTTTCCTCCAAACTGACACACTAAATGCCAGCCAAAAGCTCTAATCTAGCTAATTGCAAAGCTCAGGCTGTGACTCCAGACCGTGAATTATTTGGTCTCTATTAAAAGATGGCATGCAACCTCTATACAATGTAAATACAAAAGTATAATAACTTTATATATCCTCAGTTTTAAAACCAGAACAATATCCTGGCATTTATTAATTAACCTAAAGAGAATAATCATTCCCAGAACACTGGTTAAAGCCTGCACCCCCGGGTATCAGCTCTGGGAAAATAAATGTACCATACATATGCCGGGGGGTGTATTTAGGTCCGGTGCTGCCATAGGCACCCTTATACCCACCTCCATTGCCAAACTTCCTATGAAAATCTGCAGCATAGGCTGGGGACATTTTTTTATTGAAAAAAAAATATATAGGCCACCCCCCCCCAAACCTGCTGCCCTTAGGTGTCTTATTATAAATAGCCCCTATATGTTTGCACATTAACTGAGTCTTGATCTCTACAACAAAGCATGCAGAAAAACCCTAATTGAAAGACCTTAATAGAAAATATTAGACCCTCTTTTGCTATAGCACTTGGTGGAGGTAAATTGACTTTTTTTTTTTTTTTTAACTCTTTATTTGTGTTTTATTTTTTTAAGAACAGGTTATGCTTATAGTTACATTTCTCATAAATTGCTTTGTTGTAAAACAGGGGAAGGGGGGAGGCTCAAAATTGACTTTTTTTAATCAAACTGCAGCTACAAATGACACTAAAATGTTTTCCTTCCACTCATCGACTGTTGCTGCTTCTTTCATTCTCTTTGCTTTCTTCTACCTTGGGCACATGTATTTTGAACTAGAAGCATTACAGATAAGGCATTAAAGGAACAGTAACACTAAAAAATAAAAATGTTTTAAAATAATTAAAATATAATGTACTGTTGCCCTGCACTGGTAAAAGTTGTGTGTTTGCTTCAGAAAGACTTCTGTAGTTAATAGAAATAGCTGTTGTGTAGCCATGGGGGCAGCCATTTAAATTGAAAAAAGGAGAAAAGGCACAGGTTACATAAGAAGATAGCCTGTCTTTGCTTGTGCAAGTGGAAGGCTGTGATTGACTCTCCCCCTCCTACTGTGCTTCTGGCAGGGACCGTTAGGACACGCCCACCCTTCATTTCAAACACAGACAGAGAACTGATAGGATCTATAGGGAGCTCCAATAAAGGGGCCATTTTTACAGGATACATTTTTTAGCACAAAGGGAAACCAGCACCGTATATTATTCATAATTGCCTACAAAATTAAGGTTTTTCCCATTTATCCAATATGTCTCCTTTAAACAGTCTCTTATCTGTCTGTTCAGGGCAGGCATCAGAAATTGAAGGGCCCCATACAGGTAATTTGTCTGGGTCTTCTAAAGGTACTTGAAGTCCAAGGAGCATGTTTGGATGCTAGATAGGTGCACCGGATGCCATTGCATCCATCCTGCCTGTGTTGCTGAATCACCAGTGCACCTATTGATGCTGTGGAACGCTGGCCCTACCATGAGTGTGGCGATAATTCCAGGGATCCCACTATGGGTTAAACTGATGAAATACACCTTAACATTATGGGGAAAATGCTGAATTAAAGGTGAAAAAATATAGTATCCTCTGCTTGTGGGGAAATTTTGTTTAAGAACTGTATTACCATTTATCTTATTATGATTTATTTTCCTGTTCTGCTTCTACTGGTATAGCTTAGATCAAGCATGGAGCGAGCCAGTCTCACCTGCCATGTCAATAACTGAACCAGAAGTTATTGTGCTTGTCTGCTTTACCTGTTATGACACGGCAAAATATTTTAACCACTATCCTAGGCAGTTTATCTCAAAAAAACATTGGCATCCCCAACTATTTACAGACATTGTGCCAGATTCCTCATTCAGTGGGGAAAAGTCATCTCATAGTTAACACGTGAAAACTCATGGATGAGATTCAATTCGATGAGAAAAGACTTTTCTTCAAATTCAGATCCATTTTTCCCCATTGGGCCAGATTCAATTCAGTGAGAAAAAGGTTTATCATGTAAAAACTCATGGACACAATTCAATTTGAGATGCAATTCAGAAAAACTCAAAGTTTATCATATGAAAACTCTATTAAAGGCTATGGGAAAAAACTGGAACTGATTTAGGAGAAAAGTTTTTTCTCTTTCAATGGAATCTCGTCCATACGTTTGCACTGCTTTATGATAAACAGTGAGATGACTTTCTCATTAAACTGAATCTGGCACATAGACTTAAATAAAGTTTTCATGTGATGAAGTTTTTCTGAATTGAATTGCCTCCCAAGTTGAATCCCATCCATTAGTTTTCACATGATAATCCTTTTAAATAATTGTTTTAACTGCCTCTGCTGCCTATTATTCTGGGTATATTACAATAACACAAAAGTTTCACTCAAAGACTCATTTGTAATATAACTATGATATCAGCAATTATCTTACATTCTTTCAAAAACATGACAGCCTTTCTACAAATATTTTTATAGCTGTAAACATGTAGGATGTACAATGTCATTGCAATGCAGTTCTTTCTAATCTGTCACTTTCTGTTCTCCGATATGGTATGAGGTTTTTATTTCAGATGCAGTGTACTGCACTGCTTTATAAATACTTGTAAAGTTAGCAGTTAAGTAATTGCCTTCGTGGAACAGATCATGTGCGCTATACAACAGCCCATAGAGACTAGGGCCAAATAACAAAGCCCATCAAACTTCAGCAATCCCTCAAGGGTCACCTGACCTTCTCCTTAAGACGCTGTTCATGTCATATCATAAATAAGAAGAAAATAAATCAATGCACATGGGACAATTTATTTTCTCATATATTCCTTCACAGAAATATATATGTGTACGAAATAACAAAGATGTATTCAGAATGGAGAGCTAATTTTTTGGGTTTGGTTAACAGCATTTATATCCTAAAGGTAGCTCTTTGATACCAAACACCCACATCAGCTATAGATATTAAAGATAAAGATAAAGCCCAGTTAAAAAAAATCTAATTAAAGGTGGAATAAAAACAGACTGATGACTTGATGAGACAGGGAATGGTTTCAGTTGCAGATAACTAGAAAGAGAAGGATGTGCTGTGATGCTAAAGGCTCATTCTGTTTCCATGGGCTGATATGGGTAGATATTTGAAAGGAGAATCATTAATCACTGATTGTAAATGGATACGACAAGTAAAACCCAACAAAGCACATTACTTAGTTCAGCCCTGTGCTTGGAGTTCATTAGGACAAGTAACCCATTTCAGCGTTCTGCTCAAAGCATCTGCTAAAGGGGCTTTACTTTTCTTGGCTAATGGTATGAACTGGTCAGTCCAGGAATTAGCACACTACTTGTTGACCCAAGTGCTGTTCAGAAGTGTTAATTGTAAATTATTCTATACTTCGATATCCCTTATTCATTTATGTTGTGTATCTTCACAGCCTTGCAGTAAATACTAATCACATTCATATACAAACAGAAAATGTATTGGAAGTCAGATGTTTATAGTAAATTAGACTTAAAAACTTGACATGAAAAGTAATAAAAAAAAGTTTTTGTATAGTATGATAAAAATGTATTTGTAAAGTTGCCCCAAAGACTTGCATTGGATTAAAATATATGGTCTACCTCAGTAACTTGACTAATTCAGATAGAAAGCAAAACAACCGAATTTGACTGTTTTAACATAAGAAAAGCATTTTAGTTGAGAAGAGACTTCCCATTTATATGCAAAGCAGAAGGAATTCTGGGAAAGATGCCCAGGGTAGCTCCTAAAATTTCCATGGAATAACCTAGAGACTGAGCCTCATCCACTGGGGTTTAAAGCACAGTCAGGGCAGTATGGCTATTGGATCCTCAGTGCAGGCCAGGTTCATCCTTATTGTTCTGACAAAAAGAACCCCATCGAGGATATATCCCATCCAACCTGTACAGTATTCTATTTATGAATTATTTCTTGGTAATGTCCTTGCATGAGACACAAATACTTTGTTGTTTGGTGTGCTACTGCTGACTAAAGCTGGCCATACACGTGGCGATCCGACGATGTTTCGTACGACCATCGGTCGCACGAAACATCGTCAGATCCGCCACACACCATTCAGGGCTGAATCGGCAGGTAAGGAGGTAGAAACAATAGGATTTCTACCTCCTTCTGCCGATTCAGCTCTGAAGGGAGAATTTTGGTCAGGCGCCTTCTATGGCGCCCGATCAAAATTTTCTAACCTGGCCGATCGACGAGCCGACCGATTTCAGCAGCTTCCTGCGACATCGGTCGGCTCGCTGACATACCATACACGCACCGATTATCGTACGAAACGAGGTTTCGTACGATAATATCGGTGCGTGTATGGCCACCTTAAATGTCTTCTGCCTTTTGTTTTCCTTAACCAAGGTGACACCCTTATCTCTACAGCAATAAATGGTGATATAAATCAGAGGCTTTTTGCTTACTGCACTTTTCTGGCAGATATCCACCTAATAACTTCCACAGTTCCACCCTGAATCAGAGCATCAGTTACTCTCTATTTTTCAATTAATACAGCCAGCACATATTGTTCATGGGTCCCGAGAGAGCAAAGGAAAACTGTTAAATTCTGATTCTAGTCTACAATAAAAACCATTTTCTCATTACAGAAATAAGTATTAAAGTTGCAGGCTGAAGTTCTGCCACACAATTTAGCAACATACTATTATTAGTTGGTGTAGTAATATAAGTATTATCATGATGATGATGATTATTATTATATATGCTCTCTGGTCCATTAATTATATCTATATCTGTATTATTGTTGGTCATCTCCTTCCTCTTTTAACTTCCATTATTCTGAGCATAATTGTCTTTTTTAACAAACTGTCTCTTTATAACGGGCCAGATTCAATTCAGTGAGAAAAACATTTATCACATAAAAACTCATGGACAAGATTCAATTTTAGAATTCAATTCATAAAATGTTATCTCATGGTTTCTCACGTGAAATCTCTTTTGCAATCTATGAACTTGAACTGAATTAGGAGAAAAAAATTTTCTCCTCGAATTGAATCCCGTCTAAAAGTTTTCATGTGATAAACCATGAGATAACTTTATCTCATTGAACTGAATCGGCTCCGAATACAAAAAAATCGTATTTATTTCTAAGTTTTCGTACCTTGCCTTAATGACAAAGTCCACTAATCAGAAGGATTGTCCAGATGTAAAGGATGTGTAATGATTTTAAAGGTTTAAGCAATTGCATAATGAAAGAATGTATTTCTGAGCAATTTTCCTATATACATTAAACATTTTCAATGGTTTTAAAATTATTTGTAAATATAACTGCTATCAAAAGTGATATCTGTTTGCCAGTTTATGTTCTCTGTACTTTCATTCTGTAAGCAGAAGCCAGCTGATTAGCTGATTCACGGACCTGGAGGCGAACTGACTTATGTTACACTGTGTCAAGAGTCAAAACCTAATAAACAAATACTGCTTTCCATTGGAAAGTGCATTAGACTTACATTTCTTTCATTATGCAAAAAAACTGGAGTTTCATATTGTAATCTGCAAAATAACAACAGATTCAGGGTAACTCAGATATCTACAGTATGAACAATACAGTATTATGGGGAATGTATGTATCTCTTGGGCCTGAAGGTGGGACAGTTACTTGCCTGTCTTTTCTAAATGATTTTGCAGTGGGTTCCTCCAATCTCTTGTTTAAATTATAACAAAACCTTGAGCAAAATAGAAAGGACATATGATATAAAGGAAAACTGAAAGTGAAAAATGATGCGTGTGTTGCCATAGCCATGGAGTTTTTAAAACTATATAAATAAACTGTACTTGGTTTGTGGATAAACACATTCTACATCTTCTAACCATTAATTGTTTGGATATAATGCACATTTTTCATCATTTGAATTTTTCTAAAGACTGGATTTCTTTGTCTAATGAAACAGTAAACATCTGCTACTTAGCGTATTAAAAAATCCCTTGAGTATAGTATTGATCAAAGGATTGCCGTTTAAATATGTTTTATGTATAAGGCTAAAATACTGTAAACATTAGCTTAGGCAGATAGGTTGGATTTGCATCATATTGACTTTAATCGCACTGATGATAATTGTTCCCTGTAGACTCCTTTTTATGACAGGCATTAAGTCGGATGAAACCTGTACTTGATATAAAATACAATGCAAACTTTGCTCATCACTCAGAATCTGATTGCTTTGGATAAAACTACTAAAATAGGAATTTTGATGATTTGTTTTGCTAATAAATTTTGCAACCAAAAAAGTAAATCAAACAGTAAAGTTTGTCATCTGTATTTACTACTATGCATTTTACAGTAACAGAGTAAATAAATCAAAATTCACCAGATACATTTTACAGAAACAGGACAAATAAAACAGCATTCTAAAGTAAGAGATTTCACTTTGCAATATATTATTTACAAATAGGCCTATGTTATTATCATGTTCTCACCTCTAACATCTGGGATGCAATCCAGGTTGCCAGATGTTCGAATATCATACAGTGGTTACACTATGGGGCCATATTCCATTAAGTGAGAAAAATGATCTCACAGTTTATCACGTGAAAACTTATGTACAAGATCCAATTTGCGGAAAAAAAACCTTTATCCTTATTCAGTTCCAGTTTTTACCCCATTGATTTCAATAGGATTATTATGTACACCATAAGATATGTTTTTCTGCATTGAATTGCCAATCCTCCTAGTCAATCTGCTTTGTTACTAAGGTCCGACAAGGCCGGTGGGACACCGTCAAAAAAGCCTCACTCTACCAATCACAGCAAAGTTAAGTATAAGGTTTGCACACTCGGGGGGGGGGGGCAGTCAGCAGGGGCCCCTTGGGTAGCAGCCCCCATGAGCCCCCCCACACCCCAGTCCAAAGCTTTCTGTTACATAGCTACTGTAAGAACTTGTAGTACAAGTTGATCCAGGGACTGGTCCGATTGCCATCATGGAGTCCGAAAGGATTTTTCCCCTCTGCGGCAAATTAGAGAGGCTTTAGAAGAGGAGTTTTGCCTTCCTCTGGATAAAGTAGGCAGGTTTCACAGAGACATAAAAGGTTAAACTTGATGGATGTGTGCCTTTCTTAAACCTAACTTACTATGTTACTATGCTAATATTAAACACATTTTCAAACACTTTTTTTTACACTGAAAACTTATTAGACTAGTAGTAGTAGAATATTTTTTTAATTTACACGGGTTATGCAAAGTTTGACAAGGGGGAGATTCTTATAGTCAAACTAACAGCTTACAGTGCTACAGGCACTTTTAGAGGTATTTAATAAAAGGCACAAACTCTGCCCATGTATAGTAATCCATAGAAATCTGTCAGGTGATTGTTTAAAAATAGATGATCTGTAATTGCTACCTGTTGATTGGTTGCCATGGTTTACCGGACTAGTAGAAAACATTGCACCTTTTATTAAATTAATGTGTGAATATATTATATCCTCACAGGTCCCATACCTGTAATATTTTCATGGCAGTGACATCATTATAAAAAATGATGCTGACCAGCACACAAAAACTTGGACTTGTAGACATTTTTGTGAGTTTGTGATTTAACTATTACCACTGTGTATATATACTGTTCCATTATTACCCGGTTGAGGGGCCTTATTGATACCTGAAAAGCAAACACACTTATATGATTTTTTTAACTTTACATTATTATATATATTAAGTTTACATTTCCATTTTTGCTGTGTTGTTAACGCATGATTTCTATTAATGTAAAACACACAATGCAGTTAATCTGGCTCCATAATAAGAGACTGCTCCTGAAAGCTCCCAGAAATAAATATTCTTTCTGAATTCAGAGTATACAAATTGAAGTACATACAGAAGACTGAGGCAGAAAAGGTGTCAGTTCACACAGGTAGTATATAACAAGGGAATTAAAATAAATTAAAAAAAAAAAGGTATTAAATGTGTTGGGTAGTGATGAGCGAATCTTTTCACCAGGCATGGATTCAGAGTGAATTTCTTCACATTCGCTCATCACTAGTGTTGCCATTACCCTAGAAATCCAGAATCCTTTGGTTAGTGGGCTAAGATGACATTGGGAGAGGGTAATGTTTTCTACATTTCTAAGAAAACTTATCCATTTAATAGTATAGCTGATATTAGGACTCATTTACGAGCGCAACTGCAGTGAACAAAGCCTGCAGGCTGCAGCGCATCCACAAATTTCAGTGCACTGGAAGTGACATAGCATGCATGCATGACAGGAAGTGACATTATATGCATGCACATTATGTCACTTCCTATTACACACACCCATCATGGCCCTCCAGGTACCTCTTACCCCCTCCTCCTGCCGCCAGATTTAGCAGAAAGTATTCAGCAGCAGGGAGGGTTTCTTTAATTTATCTCTAAAAAATGTTTTTTACCATATAAGCACCAATGCAACCCCCCCCCTTAAAGCTACCACCATAGGCACAGGCCCTTAAGTGCCGATATGGTAAATACAGCCCTAATTGTAGCAACAAGCTGATGATATAAATGCACTGGACTATGTGTGTAATTGCACATTTTATTCAAATCAGATGCAGTTCTGAAATTCTTCATTTTTTTCTTTAAGCACAAATGCACTGTCTTTTCTCTAAGGCTGCTGTGGAAATTTTGGAGCTACTGGGTTCCTCTGCATCAAATAGATGCGCTTGCTCTCATTTCGGAGCAGGAGGTGGAACAGATGCAATGAAGCTGAGCACAACAGTAAATTTTGCCCTTTTACATCCTTTCCCTTAATCCACCATTTAGTGATGGGCTGTGTGCTCCCTCAGAGATCACATGACCAGAAATAATGCAGCTCTAACTGTAACAGAAAGTAGTGTGGGAGCAAAAGGCAGAACTCTGTCCATTAATTGGCTGATGGGGCCTAGCATGTATGTGTGCCTTGGCTTGTTTGTGTGCACTGTGAATCCTATGATCCCAGGAGGCGGCCTTTAATTCTTAAAGTGGACCTGTCACCCAGACATGAAAAGCTGTATAATAAAAGTCCTGTTCAAATTAAACATGAAACCCAAATTCATTTTTATATTAACACATCCAAACCCATTAAAAAGGCATTTAAAAATCACAGCTGTCAATCATATATTGCTTGCCCCGCCTCTATGCCTTAGGCATAGAGGCGGGGCAGACAGTAACTTTAGCTTTCCATTCAGCACTTCCTAGATGTCACTGCACATCTCACTTCTCCCCTCCCTCCTCCTTATCTAACTGTGTAGCCAGTGCAAGGGCCTGGGCATCAGATCCCCAATTCTATCACATAAACAAGATTTTGGCATGATACAAAGCTTGCCTTAATAACAGTATCCACAAAAAAACAAAACAAGATTTATATTATTTATATAGAGTAAGTAAAGTTTATTTTGCTCAACTAACAATATAGAAAATAATTTGGACTTATTTCTTAGGGTGACAGGTATGCTTTAAAATGACAATTTTCTATTTAGGAGTACCCAATAGCACATACTACTAAAAAAGTGTATTTTTATGAAAATGGTTTATTTAGATGAAGCAAGGTTTTACATATGAGCTTGTTTATGGAATATATTTTTATAGAGACTTATGTTGTTTGGGAGTATAGTGATGCAGGGTCAGACTGGGCTGCCAGGATACCGGGAAAAAACCCGGTGGGCCCCGGTGGCCCAGACCCAATCCCTGTTACGGCTCCCCCGGCCATCGCTGTCCTACCCTGATACGTTTTACTTACTCGCGTTCAGGGGAGGATGTCGGGGGGTTATGGGGTCATGGAGGGGGCCCCGGTGGACCATGCACTCCACAGTCCGACACTGAGGTGAAGTGATGTAGATATCACAAATGGAACAATGCATTGGCAGGCTTCAATTGGCCTATAGACACCCTCATTTTCCTTATAATTTCCTTCATTATACTACATTAGGTGTGAACAGCATATGTCATTTACAATGTATTAAACTTCCCTTGGATTCAATTAGTGAAGCATTTTAGTTTCAGAGTGCATTATTGAGTGGATTGTATTTTTTCAGATTTTGTATTCAGTTTTTCTGACACAACATCAACAAGTATACTCGCTTAAAGAAAAACATGTAATTACATTGTGCAAGCCCACTTCATTCTTACTTCCATTACCATTTCCTCCAGCACATTAGCAGCATCCATTTAACACCTAATTATCTTTGCTCTTTAATCCGCTAACTAAGTTACCATGGAAAACAAATTACACAATCAATGATAAAGTCCTGATTTCAGCAGTCGTCTCTTCAATTCCTTGCACTTATGCTAATCAAAAATACATTACAAGTTTATTTTATAAGGCAAAATTCAGCAATTTAACAGGTATAGTAAAAGATTACATTAGTTGCAATCAGCTTTTCTTCATTCAGTTTGATTAGTTGGATCAATACCTTCTGAACAAATACAGAAGAAAGTTTGGAACCAAAAAGTGCTCTAGGTATGATTAGCTTCAAGTTGACATAGAAGTTTGAAAGCATCAATCACTTACTTACATCCAGCATTAATTTCAACTTCGACTATCACATAGGCTAAGGATATAAAGTGTATTAATTCTTTGAAAGTTCATTTCTATGGGAATCTGTATAAGTATTTAATTGAATGGAAGTGTTCAAAGTTTGACTGGGATTTGGCCTACGTGGTTAATAGGGTTTATAAATGGATCCTCTCCATACACATGCAGCATCATTTTCTTCAATGTCATTCTTATATGTGTGTGTTTGTCTTAAAACCTTAAAAATTCACCTTTTTATATTTTAAGCACTACATTATTGACAGATATTATTCACACAGAGCCCAAAATGTTTTAGAAGCATCAAATGGATGAACAAACTATAAAAAATATATAATTGCAAGAAGTAAGACAGAGAAGCTATAAATGCAGTTAAGTGGTACCATTACCAAGTCAACATAATAGATGAGGTAGGGAGCAGGGTGGAATTTTCCAACAAGATATATTAACTACAGTATTTTAGAGCACAGAGGTTAAGATTCATATAAAATACTATCACATGGAACAAAAGAGGTTGTAAAAGAGAATGTAAATTAAACAACATACCTTGCTGGAAAAATAATGCAACTGTCTAGTAAAGAATAGTTTCGCCAGGCATGGATTCACAATTAAATTCTGCATTTCGCCATTGGAGAATTTTTTCACGAAATGGCCACAATATTTTGTCACGGAAAATTTGCAGTCGCGTCAAAAAATGTCACATCAAAAAAAGTTGCATTATCCAGGATATGCTGGATCCAACCAATAGAATGCTGGCAGTTCAGTAAAAGCACATCCATTGCCAAATGATTATATTAGTACAACAGCAGATGTAGTATAATGTAGTTGTAGTACAGGTCACCAAGTTAAGAAACTTCTATAAACATTTGTTGCAAAAAAGAATTATGCATTAATTATGCATTACTAGTGATGAGTGAATTTTTTTGTGAGGCATAGATTCACAACGACTTCCTGCATTTCGGCATTAATGACAAATCGTGTTAAAAGAATTACACCGTTTTTTACACAGTAAAGCCTGTCGAAGTGTGCCGAATATGGTTGCAATTCTTACACCACATAATAAATCTGTTCCTAATTGTTCAAACAGATAACGTTAAGATCTCACAGAATACATTTCTTATATACGGACAGAAGTGGCAAATGTTTTACTGGAGATAACATACTCTCAAACTTTGGTGGGAAAGAGAAAGTTGTGCTCGCCACTTTAAACCCTGCCTAATGGTTTGAAATTTAGTGATGAGCACAACTTTTTTTATAGGTGGTTAAGCCAACCCATCCTCCCGTGGCTGACTTTTATCATTTGCATACCATTGAAGAATACAAAAAAAAATAAATACAATGATATGTACAATCATATTTGTCATTTTAAAATGAAAACAAATAGGAAAATAATATTCTAAATGAAAAAGCGTCATATTTCCTAATAAATGTGGTTACTCAGCAATTCATAATCAAAATACAATGGAAGTAGTGCATTAGCCTGAATGTGGGATGCGAAAATGAATAATCTGTTAGAATAAGTCTATTAGATGAAAGGTGAATCTAAAGTGCAATGTAATTTATTATTTATTGTTATTAATTTCAAATGCAATTGAAACTGTCCGCATTAAGATTGCAGTTAATCTATTTACCTTTCATCTTTTAGAGGAATATGATTAATGATTCAGAGTAAAACATGTATAAAAAAGGCTGAAGTTATTTGGCTCATCTCTTTGTTAGTTAATTCATAAATATTTAGTGTATAATTATTGTAAATATGTACACTGTGCCAGTATGTATTTTAAACTGTGTACCTTGGTCAGCTTTAATCATAGTCAATGTAAGCAACCTTTCAGTTAGAAACAAAGACCTCCCATAAAACAGACATAAGAATCCATTTTCAGAAGTTAATTGTGTGCTCTATTCACATAATAGTTTTGGAAATGGCAGTCACTAAGAAAGTCTGATATGCCCTGAATTCATTAAACAAGAAACAGAAATTCCACTGATGATTAAAGTGTGTTGCTCTGAAATATCTCTCTGCACATGTAGCATCAATTCTCAAACGAGTTATCAAGCTGTATAAATACAATAGCTTGTCGGTTTAAGTACATTTTGCCGAATGAATTGTGTCTAAATTAGTTAAATATAGAGATATATAGCTCTCTTTTCTTTGCAAATAGTGCAGGTTTTTTACTTACCCTCTCCGATTGCGTGGATTAAAATGCAGAAACAAATAAGGAATTCAAGTACACTGAAGCTGTATTAGCACTCCACTCCATACCCTTAGGAGTGGCTTGAGTCTACCTAAGGCCACACACATTTATACAGTACAGGTATGGCTACCTAGAATGCTCGGGACACAGGGTTTTATGGATACGAGGTCTTTCTGTAATTTGGATTTCCATATCTTAAGGGGCAGAATTACTAAACTCTAACATTTCTCATGTTTTTTATTTTAAAATTTGAACAAACTTGTTTCCACGAATATCAGCTTGGGAAAAGTCAGAAAAATTCCAAATTTTTCAACTTGTCGCATGAAAACTGCAACTTTTTCAAATCGTTGCACCAAAAAAACAGCATCAAAAACCAGAAACCGCTAAAGTTTAAAAACAAAAGAAGGATCTCTAGCAATAAGAAGGAACATCTGCTATTGACTTCTACATAATCTCGCCAAGTTTTAGCTGGCGAATTATCAGATTCAGATTTTTTGGATGTTTGGATGCATAGTAAATCTCTGAAAAGTTGCAAGTTTTTTTTCTGTGACCGCTAAAAATCCTAATCGGATAAACAATAATCTAATGGTTAGTAAATGGACCCCTAGACCTAAGTTTAAACATTGACTAAAACCAATAGGATTGTTTTGCTTCCAATAAAGATTCATTATATCTTAGTTGGGTTCAAATACAGGTATGGGACCTGTTATCCAGAATGCTCATCGTTATAATAATTTGGATCTCCACAATTTAAGTCTGCCAAAAATCATTTAAATAATTAAAAAACCCAACAGGCTTGTTTTGCTTCCAATAAGGATTAATTATATCTTAGTTGGGATCAAGTACAAGGTACTGTTTTATTATTACAGAGAAAAAGGAAACCATTTTTAAAAATTAGAATTAGTTCCTTATTATGGAGTCTATGGGAGATGGTCTTTCTGTAATTCGGAACTTTCTGGATAACGGATTTCCGGATAAGGGATCCAATACCTGTACAAGGTACTGTTTTATTATTACAGACAAAAAGTAAATCTACTTTAAAAATTGGAATTATTTGATTAAAATGAAGTCTATGGGAGATGGCCTTTTTGTAATTCTGAGATTTCTGGATAATGGGTTTTTTCGGATACCTTTAGTGTATCTCAATATAGAAAAGCATTGCCATATCCCTGATCTTACAGTATCAAGGCTACTTTTAGCAGTGGACAGGTAGGGTAGGCAAAACACACAATGGGCCAGTTTCAATTTAGTGAGAAAAGGTTATGTCATGGTTTATTATGTGAATGCTTGTGGACAAGATTCAATTAGTGGAGATAAAAAACATTTCTCATAATTCAGTTCATTTTTTCCCCATAGACTTCAATATATTTTATAAATAGCAAATCATGAGATAATTCTTTTCATGTGATAAACCTTTTCTTTTAGCTCCACATCAAAAACAGATATTGTATTTATATTTCAGAGACAAGATATGCATAAGCTAACCAAGATGGTGGCCAAAGGCATGGATACAATAGCAAAGAGCTGCCACCTAGCCAGAAATATTCTGTCTAGCTGGTAATTACCAGCTATGGCTGGCATCGTTATTACAAGTTTACTGGAAAAGTACTTGCTGGTAAATTTGTAACACCCTATAAATCCCTATAACCCCATTCCTCACCTTCTCCGCACTGATTAGCCTTTATACTCACAGGCCTACCCTGCCCATGCCACGCCACTCACATTCACCTTTCCCCTGCCTGGTCCACCCATTTTCCCACCCCTTACATCATAGTTCTGCCACCTACATTACATCATGACTTGCCCTGAAACAAAGGTTGGTGTTAAAGAAAAAAAAAACACAAGCCCCATCTGGGCAGGAGTCATTATATGAGACAAATTTTTTAAATATCTGCCAACAAAACTAAATTCAATTAAAGGAAGTAAAGTCTGCATTTAGAGATGAAATGAAGAACTAAGGGTCACTTATTATGTGCATCTGGCTATAACCAAGACCTTAAAGAGGTTTATGGTTTAAATAACCTTTCCAAAATACAGAACACATATTTAAAGAAAAGAAAATTAAAAGGAAAGCCAAATAAATTGACTTAAGGCCTAAAACACAACTTGTGAACATACCAATGAGCACTGGTGAGACTAATGTTATAAATGTCTAACAAATATTCTGCAGAATTCTAGCCCACAAGCAGGATACAGAGATTGTTACAGAGTGAACATAGATCATTATCATAATCTTTTATATAGCATTGACATTCTACAGAGCTTTACCGAGACTATACATAATTCACATTAGTCCCTGTCCCACTCAGGCTTACAAGGTCCCAATTACACTCAGAAACTGTGAATCATATTCTTTACAAGAAAAAGCCTATACTGACATCATTTTGTTCTTTTTGTATAGGCTATGAAATGTTATTCTATTAAAAGTACTTTTGCCCAATGATGCCACGGGATCATAGGATCTAGATTCTTTTAATGGGGTAATATTACAAAAGTAGATCTAAAGAAGACAACAAGGAAGCATATGGTCAGCATGATTAAAAGGCAGCAGACATTTGCAAAAAAAGCATGAAAATAAAATGAACAGGTGTGCAGTTATAGAAATAAGAAAAGTTTCGTAGACATTTGACAAGAATAAAATAGATGATATGTTGTCAATTCTCATGTCAACGTTTGAAAGAAATTGTCAACACTACTCTTTCAAGTCATAAACTGTTGTTGTTAAATAACTTGAAAATAAAGTACTGTTCTATAAACAGGAGCTATGGAAACAGTGCAGACCTTAAACACATTTAATGGTGACTAAATGCATATACAATAAAAACAGAGTTGTGGCCAAGTCAATTTGTTTCCCAGCTAATCAAGTAGGCAAGGATATTTACTTATTTGCCTTGAAGCTGACCCTATCCTGCATGTCTCTGCAGCGCTGTCAGGGGATACTGTGACCTGGATGCAAGCAGTAGCAACATAATTAGTAAAACAGCAACAATTGCAAAGCACACATTTGGCTCCTCTCATCCAAGCCAAAGTTTTGTGTTCTTTCCTTGAAATAACTGAACGCTTTATTTATCAATGCATATAATGCATGGACCTGGTTCCCATTCTCTGGTGTAATAATTGATATCTATTTAACATATACTCCATAATATTGGGTCACCACAGACAAGATACTTCATTAATTCACCTTTTTAAAGGAGACATATCCTATAAAAATTATGAATGTACCAGTGAATTATACTCCTCTAGATATAGAAGGATTGTGCTTAAAAAAGTTGTGTTTCCGACTGATTTATAGAGAAATTCCCCCAAACCCCCACTAGCCCCGCCCATCTGTTCCACTTCCTGCTGGCTGAATTCTCTGGATGAGCTGGGGAGCCGGCAGCCCTCCGTACACTGCACTGTAGGATAGGAGCCAATCAGCAGCTAGGCTGACCTGATAGGGAACTGAAGCCTGTCTGTGCTTGTGTGACTGCAGGGCTGTGATTGGCTCTCCCCCTCCTACTGTGCTTCGGGCAGGGACCGTTAGGACACGCCCACTCTTAATTTCAAATGTGGTCGGAGAAGTGAGAGGATCTACAGGGAGCTCCAATAAAGGGGCCATTGTTACAGAGAGGGTAAATGTTTAGCCCAAAGGGAAACCAGCACCGTATATTATTTATAATTGCCTACAGGGTTAGGGGTTTTCCCATTTATCCAATATGTCTCCTTTAAGTGCAAAGAGCTAATTCCTAGTTAGGATTTTTAATACTTCAAAAGTTATTGCATGTCAGTGGCAGCTATTATTCTTATATAGTAATATTCACTACAGTCTTATCCAAAAAGCATATTAAAATCTAGTCATTTATTTGACACTGGCTAGCAGAGGATTTGTCTTCTAGCTTCTGCTTCTAGCTGCTGGAAAATAAACAATGTATACAAAGCCCCTTGTCTCAAGCTCATGAGGCTGGGTTCCCTGTATAGTAACTGAACAGAAGTTCTTCTGTTTGCATGTGCTTACTAGGAATGAGTAGCTTCACCAGTGTTGCAAAAGCATTTTCGTGATATTTGCGGTCATCAGAAATTATTGTATCCAATCCGAATTTTTCCCATTTCCCATTGGGCTGAAACCATGGCAATCAATGCCAAGGCTAAAAGTAAGGTAATACAAGCAGTAATACAAGGAGCTTTGAAAACTTGGACCAAGAAGACTGATGAATTGAAAAAGGTGTAAAGCAGGGGGCTCAAACTCAATTTACCTGGGGGCCGCAGGAGGCAAAGTCAGGATAAGGCTGGGCCGCATAAGGGATTTCACAAAAAATTGGCTTTCAAGGGATAATGCAAGGCACGGCGGGAGCTGCTGATTGCGGAAATGACGTTATGCCATCATAACAGTTATTATGGGAAGATGTTCTGTGTGCACAATTAGCTCCTTAGCAGCTAATTGTGCACACAGAACGTCTTCCCATAATAACTGTTATGATGACATAACGTCATTTCCGCAATCAGCAGCTCCCGCCCGCCGTGCCTTGCATTATCCCTTGAATCGCAATAAAAATCGCAATCCATTCATTGCTTTTGAGAAGTGATAAGACAAAACAGAGGCGCCAAAAGGATAAAATTAGCTAAAAACACTTAAAAACCCAATGGGTAATTCAGAGGAGGTAGTAGTAAGCTTACCTCCTCCAGGCAGACACCAACAAAAGTGGTAATTTTCAGTAATAGTTTATTCACAACAATATTGCAACGCGTTTCGCAGGCATTTCCTGCTTCAGGGCCTGTGACACCGCTTGTCAGCTGAATGTAATGCCGCTTTGACTTCCTTATACAGAGTTTTCACAAAATGTTACACTTCCAGTCATGTACATTGAAAAATTAACAGCTGCCTCTATAAAAATGAGGGCACCATTCTATGTGGATCACACTCATACCTGTAAGCTTTAGCTAACATCTAGTTAAATAAGTTTAATGGAGCCATTGTGATGAATACAGTATATTACCAAAGTAGTGAAAAATTCCCAAGAAAACTCAGAAAAAGTCCAGTTGTGTTTGACATATTTCTACTATATATTGATTGCCCAGAATATACTTAACTGACATATTAATATCATTGACATATTCTGTTAATTCTGTTTTTCATTTGATTAAATTTGCACCCAATTATAATCTTCTGTTGATACCGGTATTTTTTCTTGTAATACATACAAGCACATACTATCATTTAAAATGTGATTTTATTTTTACTTCAAAATACAATACCCTGCAAGAAATCAATTCTTTATTTTTGGTTCTTCATTACTTCTTCTACCCTGTATGGAAATACTTGGGGAAAAAACGCATTTGCTTGTATGACCAACGGGAATGCTCAGTACTAGTGCAATTGGAATCCTCTGTTTTGCCTTACCTTATCTTGTTATTCTATTAAAACCAGTCATTTTCCTTATACCTGTGTGCTTATGTTTGCAGAGAACACGTGTGTATATCTTTGCAACTGAAGCATGATTGAACAGGACAAAGGAAACAGGTCAGCTGGGAATAAGACCTCTCTGAAGGAAACAGGTCAGTTGGTAAACAAGAGCTATCTGTAATTAAATCAGTTACTTTAAAGTCATTAATTGATCTTTCACCTAAAATAACTTCTTCTTCTGCACAGGGGAAAAAAATATCTTCATGTGTGATCTCTACTACAGTGGTGTGAAAAACTATTTGCCCCCTTCCTGATTTCTTATTCTTTTGCATGTTTGTCACACTTAAATGTTTCTGCTCATCAAAAACCGTTAACTATTAGTCAAAGATAACATAATTGAACACAAAATGCAGTTTTTAAATGAAGGTTTACGTTATTAAGAAAAAAACTCCAAATCTACATGGCCCTGTGTGAAAAAGTGATTGCCCCCCTTGTTAAAAAATAACTTAACTGTGGTTTATCACACCTGAGTTCAATTTCTGTAGTCACCCCCAGGCCTGATTACTGCCACACCTGTTTCAATCAAGAAATCACTTAAATAGGAGCTACCTGACACAGAGAAGTAGACCAAAAGCACCTCAAAAGCTAGACATCATGCCAAGATCCAAAGAAATTCAGGAACAAATGAGAACAAAAGTAATTGAGATCTATCAGTCTGGTAAAGGTTATAAAGCCATTTCTAAAGCTTTGGGACTCCAGCGAACCACAGTGAGAGCCATTATCCACAAATGGCAAAAACATGGAACAGTGGTGAACCTTCCCAGGAGTGGCCGGCCGACCAAAATTACCCCAAGAGCGCAGAGACAACTCATCCGAGAGGCCACAAAAGACCCCAGGACAACATCTAAAGAGCTGCAGGCCTCACTTGCCTCAATTAAGGTCAGTGTTCACGACTCCACCATAAGAAAGAGACTGGGCAAAAACGGCCTGCATGGCAGATTTCCAAGGCGCAAACCACTTTTAAGCAAAAAGAACATTATGGCTCGTCTCAATTTTGCTAAAAAACATCTCAATGATTGCCAAGACTTCTGGGGAAATACCTTGTGGACTTTTTGGAAGGTGCGTGTCCCGTTACATCTGGCGTAAAAGTAACACAGCATTTCAGAAAAAGAACATCATACCAACAGTAAAATATGGTGGTGGTAGTGTGATGGTCTGGGGTTGTTTTGCTGCTTCAGGACCTGGAAGGCTTGCTGTGATAGATGGAACCATGAATTTTACTGTCTACCAAAAAATCCTGAAGGAGAATGTCCGGCCATCTGTTCGTCAACTCAAGCTGAAGCGATCTTGGGTCCTGCAGCAGGACAATGACCCAAAACACACCAGCAAATCCACCTCTGAATGGCTGAAGAAAAACATAATGAAGACTTTGGAGTGGCCTAGTCAAAGTCCTGACCTGAATCCTATTGAGATGTTGTGGCATGACCTTAAAAAGGCAGTTCATGCTAGAAAACCCTCAAATAAAGCTGAATTACAACAATTCTGCAAAGATGAGTGGGCCAAAATTCCTCCAGAGCGCTGTAAAAGACTTGTTGCAAGTTATCGCAAATGCTTGATTGCAGTTATTGCTGCTAAGGGTGGCCCAACCAGTTATTAGGTTCAGGGGGCAATTACTTTTTCACACAGGGCCATGTAGGTTTGGATTTTTTTTCTCCCTAAATAATAAAAACCCTAATTTAAAAACTGCATTTTGTGTTTACTTGTGTTATCTTTGACTAATAGTTAAATGTGTTTGATGATCAGAAACATTTTGTGTGACAAACATGCAAAAGAATAAGAAATCATGCTTTTATGGAAACAGAATATTACAGTTTATTTTGCCATTACTTCTTTATGGTTATAAAACAATTTGTTCAACACAATTAGATAATGGACTCAATTCTAGTCACTGAGTATTTCAATAGCTAATGCTAATATCAACATTATGTTGAGCTTTATATTTTGAGGCTCAAAGCAAATGAAGAGCTAGGTAAATCATCCCAAGAGAATAGTGAAGTTCCAGTTGGTTGAATGCTTAAATTGAAGATTTTTTTCCTCTGTTTAGACATTTTCAGCTTCCATTTAAGCAACCAGCAGAGCCCATTTTGTGGCTTTGTTACTTTTCATAGACAGGGAACAATTTGTCTCACTAGAATAAATGACTCTAAGCAATTGAAAACAGGAAATCAATCACATCGTAACCTGCCGAGTGAAGCTTGTTATGGTATATGGTGTTGTATAAAGAAAATAGGCAGCAGATTGATGGTGAAAATGTTGAAAAACACTGTACTTTGAGATCAAACTGTTCAAAAGCAGGGGGAATTGAAAAGAACTTAATTAAACTAAGTAAACCAATTAAAATATTTAAAACTGTAGCCAAAGTACAGATCCTAAATTAATTCAGCATGTGGCTGACTAGTGAGTGATGAACTTTCAAACATGTCACATTTTTAGAAGTTCTTTAAGCAGAGTTCTGTGACCCCCAAAAGGAGACTTTGGCCATGGAAAATGCAAATATTTCTGAAACATTGTATTAATGAAGTTTATTGCAAAGTTGAACAGCACTGTACTTTAGGACGCTATCTCACCACATTGTGCAATGATACAATAATATTAGAAAGAATATAAGAATGCCAACATGAGGTGAAATTATAGCCAGCAATACAAGTCAGCTTGATACTAAAACACAGGCCAGAGTCCAGTAGAGAATTAACTGATCTAGTTGTCAAAATTCAGGCAATGGACAGGCAATCAGTTGTTAGGAACAATCAAATATTAATGAATATTGGTAAATTAGCTAATATCAGATTTATAAAGCACCCAGGAACTATGTACTACAACTAGGTATTGAACCCAGGTCCTAGTCACCATTCTTTTTTTAATTTGTTACCACAGCTTGATGCAATGCCACTGTAACACCTGGCACAATTTGGTGTTTTTATGTTGGCAGCTGCAATGAAGTAAGGATGTTGCTTAATATCAACAGGACCTTACAGCTGCAAAACAATACTTATTACCGGTTAAGTATAAAAATGGATTTTTACCTAATAGATAGCACCGTAAGCAAGTCTCCATATTTCTGCCTCTTTTCATAAATCATCCCATGGCCAATGACATTATCCATTCATGGTTATGTGCCTGTGACCCTTATTTAGGGTTTGCTCTTCTACTTCTCGAACACAGACAGTTGGGTGACTTAAATCTGCCTTGTAAATAAATAGCTTGGCCAGGACCACTTTAGGGTATCAGTGAACCCAGGGCATTGGTGTGTCCCCAATAACCCTCAAGAAATGAGTGACAGAACTACATTCAAGCAGGTGAACCTGAATATAATAAGGCAGGCAATGAAGAAATGTGCATGCTGAAATAGATGTTATCCCCAGGTGCACTGCCCTGGACCTACAGCCACATGAGCAGACTAAATGGGGTTAATAAAAAATTCCATTCAGAAAATTTGTTTAAACAGAAAGCTAAAATTAAGAAATAGAAATGAAAACGTTTATGATGTAGAGTTGATTGAAGTAAGTTATACAGTAAGTTGTAACTGACTTAACTTGCTGCTATAATTCTATGGGTAATGCAGTACTGTACTCTCTTACCTTTGGACAAGGAACACTGTACATGGAACTTTTGCACTTAGGGTGGTCCCTTATTGTATTAGTGGTGGA
Source organism: Xenopus tropicalis (assembly GCF_000004195.4). NCBI lineage: Eukaryota > Metazoa > Chordata > Amphibia > Anura > Pipidae > Xenopus > Xenopus tropicalis. The sequence continues at coordinate 43,197,894 of NC_030681.2, read as the reverse complement.
AAATACAGTGAACTACAACCTCAGGTTGAATAAAACACTTGGGTGCCAGTGGCCCAGTTGGCTTCTCTTAAAATTCTTGCTCAGTTCAGGCATTAATGGCGATCTGCAGAATAGTATTCACTCAAAAGTGTCCAATGTGTGAGTACAGGCATTCCAAGTGGAACTTTTGTGGGATCTACTTATATCCCTAAGTGTGTGCAGCTGAGCCCCTACTTTGCATGGTGGCAGCCTGATCCTAACTCACTATCCTCACTCCCAGACTGAGCTACAATATTGTGTTTCCTCTCACTAGCTACACATACAGAGGCCTATTTTCACCTCAGGCTAAGCGCATAGTGGCTTCCTCTTTTAATGACTAGGGAAGCCTTATACCCCAGATCAACTATGGGACTGTCAGGTAACACTTTAAACTGAAAATGGATTAGCTTCCCTTCTAGCTACAACACAAGTCCAGCCCTGAGCTGGAATTAACCCATAAGGGGACTTTCTCGACTGCAGCAAACCTTTATATTTCCCATTCCCACACTCCAATAAAAACTGCTTTATTAACCCCTAAGAATTAAATAAAAGTATAGGCTCTTAACGGTTGCTTGCTCTACAGATAAAGCAAGCTTTAATAATGTGAGAGAACAAACATAAAATCTCAGTCATTCAACTCATTAAAGGTCTGTTTAAACTCTACCTACCTAATAGCCCCTGTCAAGCTACTCTGCCTTGTCATTGCTTGATAAAGGAATTATGTACATTTTGACATATATAACTTATGTTTTTGTATATTTTGTGTAAATTGCATAGGTTTAGGTCCCAGTGATCCCACTGTAAGGCAAAATAACTAGACCAGTGCTATTCAACTGGTAGCCTGCAGCCCCTCTCTGTGTGCCCCCCCCCCCACCTGTCTGGCTGCTGTGACTGCTTACCTTTGTCTAAGCTTTAAATGATATCAGTACTGAGATTAACTGTGGTTTAAAGTGGGTGCAGTTTGAGAAAAGGGGAGAAGTCAAAACTGTCTTCCATTAGCAGCCATCCACCAAGTAGGCAAAAAAATTCTGGCCCCACTAAACTAGACAATCTACTGCTGAAAAGTTCATGCGGTAGATAACTGATATGATTAAGTCAATAGATCATAATATAAATTATTACTCAATAATAACTCATTTGTTTACAATATAATTATTTGAAATAATTAATTACAAGTCAGTTCATTGGTGGTTAGTGTAATATACTTTCATCTTTTTTTAAATCAATGGTGGTTACTGGAGTTAGCCCCACGTTTAAACCCTACAAAACTGCCCACCCTGCCACATTGCTCTGCCATGTTATTGCTTTATATGTAAGTTACATAATATTCTGGGTAAGGTATGTAAGTCTTTAGACAAGTCATGGCAGTTATTTTGTCAATATGCGTAGGTTTTAAGTTAAAGCTCCAAAGACTTACACAATTTACATAACTGTTTGATAAAAAGTTATGCAATTTCTGCAACTTTTCTTTGCATTTTGCAGTCAGGCCCCCCATGAGATTAGAATTTGATTGGGTCCAGGGCTGGGTCTCCCTCTTCCCCCCTCATGCTTGCCCTGGTTATATACTTTTTGTTAGGACAGGAGTGTCTATTAACTGTGAGTTTTTAACTTGTAAATATTTCTTATTAGTATATGGTTAGAATGTACTTGTGGTTTCTTTTACAACTGGAAAAAAGGAAAGACCATTCCCTAATATAATAGGAGAGCGTAGAGCAGCTGTAAAGTATATTTCTATGCTAGATTAAGATCACCAAACTTCTATTCTAAAGAAACATTTCCTCTGTAGTTTGGTAGTTTGCAATAGAAAGTTATATTTACCCATTTTTGTTTCACTAGAATGTTTACTTAAAAATATATGGTTTTGTAGGGTCTTTGAACTGCTAGGGGGGCTTTGGAATCTAAATTATGCAGTATTCTGCTGTAATGCTTTGAAAATGCGAAACTAAAACTATACACTCACCTAAAGGTTTATTAGGAACACCTGTTCAATTTCTCATTAATGCAATTATCTAATCAACCAATCACATGGCAGTTGCTTCAATGCATTTAGGGGTGCGGTCCTGGTCAAGACAATCTCCTGAACTCCAAACTGAATGTCAGAATGGGAAAGAAAGTGTAAAAGTACCTGGGCAGCGGGGACGCCCGCCGCTCTCCAGGCGGGGACGCCCGCCTCTCCTTGCGCGCCGATGCGCGCGTCCGGCTCTTCTGGCGAGCGGCGGTGCTCGCTCTCCCTCTTGAGCCGGCGCGACGTATGACGTCATCGCGCAAGGCGCGAAATTCAAATATTTAAAGGCGCCTGCGCATATTTTCGTCGCCCAACTGCGGTTTTGCCTCCTGATTACTGTTTTCTGCTATTCTGATTCTGACTACTGTTTTGACCCCTTTGCCTGACCTTGACCTTGCCTGATTGCTGCCTGAACTGACCCCTTGCCTGTTTTTGACTACGTGTTCCGGATTTCGATATTGTACCTCGCTGCCTGTTCGGTTTTGACCTCGGCCTGCTCCACTTCGTCTCAGCTTCCTAAAACTTTACGTTAAACGCAAGGTTCCCTTGCCTGCCCAGAACATTCGCCCTGATCCTCTCACAACAAGTCCTGGCGGCACCCGAGTAGCGGAGGGCTCCACCCGAAGCGAAAGGTGGTTGTTATAGGCAGAAGAGTGAGCTTTGACCGGGATCTCAGCTTTTGTTCTGGGTTTGGGATACCGAGCGTGACAGTAAGTTGGGCCTGAAAAGAAAATGGATGCTGAAGGGGCCTCTGCTTCGTCCGCTTCTCCAGAGATCATGCTTAAAAACCTCCTCCAGCGTCTCAGGGAGCAAGAGACCAAACAAGACCAAATTGTCCAATGCCTCCAGGGCTTGGCCGTTAGGTTGGATTCTCTCCAACAGCAACCTGCAGCTGATGATCCAGCTCCTACCCCGCTCTCTTTGGGAATTTCCCTTGTAGAGCCTAAGATACCTTTCCCCGAGAAGTTCTCTGGGGATCGGAGTAAATTTTTTGCTTTCAAGGAAGCATGTAAACTCTATCTTAGTTTTTTGCCTCGCTCTTTTCCTACTGAAACAGCGAAGGTTAATTTTGTGATCACTTTACTGTTGGGTGATCCTCAGGTTTGGGCCTTCACTCTGTCCTCATCTGACCCTGCCCGATACTCTCTAGAAGCCTTTTTTAAAGCCATGGCTATTATCTATGACGACCCTGATCGGGCAGCCTCTGCTGACTCTACCATCCGTGCCCTCAAGCAAGGCAGGAGGCTTGTTGAGGAGTATTGTACAGAGTTCCGCCGCTGGGCAGTGGAGACAGGGTGGAATGATTCAGCCCTTCGTAGTCAGTTCCGAACTGGTCTGTCTGATGCCATTAAAGACAGTCTCATTAATTATCCTGCTCCTTCATCCCTTGATGCATTAATGTCCCTATCCATTCAAATAGATAGGAGACTTAGGGAGAGGCGTCAAGAAAGAATGGCCTCTTCCTTAAACCCCTCTTCTTCCCTGGTACCTGAACCTATACGTAACATTGCTACCCCTATGCCAGTAGAGGAGCCTATGCAATTGGGTTCTACTCGTTTATCTTCAGAGGAAAGAACCCGCAGACGCACTAATGGGTTATGCATGTACTGTGGTGAGGGTGGTCATTTCCGCAAAGATTGTCCAAAGAGGCCGGGAAACTGCAAAGCCTAAACAAGTCTGGGGAGTCTTGTTTGGGTAATGCAGTTTCTACTCCCCATTATGTTTCCTCTAAAATCTTCATTCCCGTGCTCCTCGATTGGGAGTACGGTAATGCTAAGATTCCGGCCTTTTTGGATTCTGGAGCGGCCGGGAACTTTTTGGATATTAATTTTGCCCATAAGCTGGGTATTCCTTGTACCACTGTAGTTCCCCCAGTCAGGTTACTGGCTATTGATGGGAATCCGCTAGGGTGTGGGTTTGTGTCTTCCAGATCTCAGAGCCTAGTCATGTCTATCAAAAGTTCTCATAAGGAACAGTTATTTTTCTATCTAATCAATTGTCCTGACACTCCTGTGATTCTAGGTCTCCCATGGTTACAAAAACACAACCCGCAGATTGACTGGGTCTCCGGTAGAATTCAAGGTTGGGGACCACACTGTGTAGTATCTTGTTTAAAAGGGTCTGTTCTCATTGCTACAACCACTTTAAAGGGTCTTCCTTCCCCATATACAGCCTTCGCTGATGTATTCTCTAAGAAAGCGGCTGAGTTACTACCTGCACATAGACCCTATGATTGTGCAATTGAATTAATTCCTGGGGCTGTTCCTCCCAAAGGTAGAACCTATCCACTTTCTCTTCCTGAGACTCAAGCAATGGAAGAATACATTAAAGAGAATTTGGAACGAGGGTTCATTAGACCATCCTCTTCCCCTGCGGGGGCAGGTTTCTTCTTTGTAAGCAAGAAGGATGGTGGGCTTAGGCCCTGCATCGATTATAGAAATCTAAATAAGATTACGGTTAAAAATCGCTATCCCCTTCCCTTGATTTCAGAGCTCTTTGATAGGGTTAAGGGTGCTTCGATCTTCACTAAGCTCGATCTCAGGGGTGCATATAATTTAATCCGGATTAAGGAAGGCGATGAGTGGAAAACAGCCTTTAATACTCGTGATGGGCATTATGAATATTTGGTAATGCCTTTTGGGTTATGTAACGCTCCTGCTGTCTTCCAAGAATTTGTTAACGATATTTTTCGTGACCTTCTTGGACGCTATGTTGTAGTATACCTAGATGATATTCTGATCTATTCTTCTAATTTGGAGGATCATCGTTGTCAGGTTCAGGAAGTACTACTGAGACTTAGACAGCATCGATTATATGCCAAGTTTGAAAAATGTATTTTTGAGGTTCCTTCTGTTCATTTTCTGGGGTACATCATTTCTCAACAAGGTTTAGAAATGGAACCAACCAAGGTAGAGGGTATTTTGAAGTGGGCTCAACCTCTCTCCTTACGTGCCATTCAAAGATTTCTAGGTTTTGCCAATTATTATAGACAATTCATTAAGGGGTTTTCTTCCCTGGTGGCCCCAATCACGGCCCTTACAAAGAAGGGGGTTGATCCCAGTATTTGGCCCACAGACGCAATTGAAGCTTTTAAGCTTCTTAAAGAAGCTTTTGTCTCTGCGCCAGTTCTGCGTCACCCAGATTCCACCTTACCATTCCTCGTTGAAGTTGACGCTTCTGAGGTGGGGGCTGGGGCGGTATTGTCACAACGTCACCCTGTTACTTGTAAGGTTCATCCTTGTGCCTACTTTTCAAGGAAATTCTCCCCTACGGAGGTTAATTATGACATTGGTAACAGAGAACTGTTGGCAGTTAAATGGGCCTTTGAGGAATGGAGACATCTGCTAGAAGGTGCCAAACATCCTGTTACCGTATTCACTGATCATAAAAATTTACTGTATATTGAATCTGCTAAACGTTTGAACCCTAGGCAGGCAAGATGGGCTTTGTTCTTTACCCGTTTCAATTTTATCCTAACATATAGACCTGGGTCCAAGAATTTAAAAGCCGATGCCCTGTCCAGGAGTTTTGTCTCATGTCATAAAGAAAACCTTGAACCTGACACTATTCTTCCTAAGGAAGTGATTGTGGCTGCCCTGAGTCCTGACCTTTTGGCCTCTCTCTCTGAGGCTCAAATTAACTTGCCTAGAAACATACCATCTGGCAGGTTTTTTGTTCCAGAAAATTTACGCGAGGCTGTTTTGTCTGAAACTCATGACTCTAGGGTAGCAGGGCATCCTGGCCAAAGTAAGACTTGTTCACTATTATCTCGTTCCCTTTGGTGGCCTACTATGAGACAAGATGTTGGCAATTATATTAACTCTTGTGCAGTTTGCCAACGCTCCAAACCATCTAGGACTCTGCCTCAGGGGTTATTACAACCACTTCCTGTTCCCGAGAGGCCGTGGACTCATATTTCTATGGACTTTATTGTTGAATTGCCGTCCTCTAATGGTAATACTGTTATTTGGGTGGTAGTAGATCGCTTTAGCAAGATGTGTCATTTCATTCCCCTTCCCGCCCTCCCCTCTGCCAAAACTTTGGCTGGTCTTTTCGTTACTAATATATTTAAATACCATGGAGCTCCATTGAATATTGTTTCTGATAGGGGGGTTCAGTTTGTCTCTAGGTTCTGGAGGGCATTCTGCTCTCTTTTAGGTACTGATTTGTCCTTTTCTTCGGCCTACCATCCTCAAACTAATGGTCAGACTGAAAGAACTAACCAATCTCTGGAACAGTATTTGAGGTGTTATGTGTCCAATAATCAGTCTCAGTGGACAGAGTTTCTTCCATGGGCTGAGTTTGCCTTTAATAATGCCACTCATGCTTCCACCGGGGAGTCTCCTTTTTATATTGTTTATGGTTTCCATCCAAGAGGTTTTTCTTTTTCAGAACATTTTTCTGCTGTTCCTGCGGCTAATTCTATGGTGGAGCATTTTTCAAAAGTTTGGCAGAGAATTCAAAATTCTCTGTCTTCTGCAGTGAGCACCCAAAAAAGGGCTGCTGATAGGCATCGGAAGGAGTCACCAGAATATCAGGTTGGTGATAAGGTGTGGTTATCTTCAAAAAATATTCACTTAAGGTTCCCTCTGCCAAATTGGGTCCCAAATTTATTGGTCCTTTTGTAATTTCTGACATCATTAACCCTTCCTCTGTTCGCCTAGTACTTCCCCCTGAACTTAAAATTTCAAATACTTTTCATGTCTCTCTTTTAAAGCCTGCCAGGGTGGTTCGTCAGCATTCTCCTCCTCCTCCAGTTTTGGTAGATGGTCAATCTGAATATGAAATACAAAAGATTATTGATTCACGCTTATCCAGGGGGGGGTTACAGTTCCTTATTCACTGGAAGGGATATGGTCCTGAAGAAAGATCATGGATTTCTGCCACTAATGTTAAGGCTGACCGCCTTATCAGACAATTTTATGCTAAACACCCTGAGAAACCAAGGGGTCCAGTGGCCCCCTCTAGAGGGGGGGGTAATGTAAAAGTACCTGGGCAGCGGGGACGCCCGCCGCTCTCCAGGCGGGGACGCCCGCCTCTCCTTGCGCGCCGATGCGCGCGTCCGGCTCTTCTGGCGAGCGGCGGTGCTCGCTCTCCCTCTTGAGCCGGCGCGACGTATGACGTCATCGCGCAAGGCGCGAAATTCAAATATTTAAAGGCGCCTGCGCATATTTTCGTCGCCCAACTGCGGTTTTGCCTCCTGATTACTGTTTTCTGCTATTCTGATTCTGACTACTGTTTTGACCCCTTTGCCTGACCTTGACCTTGCCTGATTGCTGCCTGAACTGACCCCTTGCCTGTTTTTGACTACGTGTTCCGGATTTCGATATTGTACCTCGCTGCCTGTTCGGTTTTGACCTCGGCCTGCTCCACTTCGTCTCAGCTTCCTAAAACTTTACGTTAAACGCAAGGTTCCCTTGCCTGCCCAGAACATTCGCCCTGATCCTCTCACAACAAGTCCTGGCGGCACCCGAGTAGCGGAGGGCTCCACCCGAAGCGAAAGGTGGTTGTTATAGGCAGAAGAGTGAGCTTTGACCGGGATCTCAGCTTTTGTTCTGGGTTTGGGATACCGAGCGTGACAGAAAGGTGATTTGAGCGTGGCATGGTTGTTGGTGCCAGACGGGCCGGTCTGAGTATTTCACAATCTGCTCAGTTACTGGGATTTTCACGCACAACCATTTCTAGGGTTTACAAAGAATGGTGTGAAAAGGGAAAAACATCCAGTATGCGGCAGTCCTGTGGGCGAACATGCCTTGTTGATGCTAGAGGTCAGAGAAGGGTATTAGTATGGTGTTCCTAATAATCCTTTAGGTGAGTGTACATATCAGGTATTGGCACGTTCGGGAGACATGAGGCTTTCTGAATAAGTTGAATTTTTGTTGTGGTATAAATCCATATATCATGAAAAGAGCCATCTATCTTTTTTTTGGTATTTAGAGCTCTACATCTCATTTCAGAAGTGGGAACACACAAAATCTCAGGGCAGATTTGGAAATCTCAGGTTCTCCTGAAAACAAACAATATTTAGTTTTCCTACCTAAACTACACCCCTCCCCAAGTAAAATAAGAGAGCACATAAAATCTAAAAAACGTCTGGCACTGAGGGGAACTGAAATGTGTAATTCTGCTGGCACTTAAAGGGTTAAACCAAGGCAAGTTAATAGTGATGAGCAAATCTGTCCTGTTTCGCTTTGCCGAAAGATTCTTATAACTGATTAAAAAGTGAAAAATTGGCGAAACGGCTTTCTCAGAAGGATAGCGAGCAATTGAATAGCAAATACATTTACAAGTAACTTTAAAATCAGTGAAAGCCTGTGATTAATGTATAATAGAAATCTGCCTAGAGAGCCTTTCATTCTGCAAAATATTATATTTGCATTTACAACCCCTTTTAAAGAATGTATCAAGATACTACCTTCATACATATGTGTTCAGTTATACTATGAACTCTGTAGTATTCCTAGGAAGCAATGCAATCATACAATAAATTCTTTAGCATTCCATACAATGGATAGCAATCATTAGAAATATGGATTTTAATTAGCAATCAACATCAATGAGGGTTGGAGGGCAACAAGGGTATTTGGGACAATATACACTTCAATGCCAGCATGTAATAATAATGAATATGGTATGCTGAAGGACAGACTGTAGAAACTGATATCCAATGGACATCTATGCACGTACTATAAAATCAACTGTGTAAAACATCAATGCTTATGCTAACCAGCAGTTATTATCCTTTCCCTTTGAGGCCTCCCTCCCAGAAACCCTTGCATCCAAACTGGCGTGCCTCTCAGCATTCTCACCCAACATACTGCTAAGGCCCCCAAACTTTGCAGAGCTAGTCACCTGGTAACTGCGGTTCAGAGTTAGAAAAAGTGGGTGGAGCCACCAACAGCCAATCAGATTTTAACAATTGATTTTCAATGGGGAAATTAAACCTGCTGCCATTCTCACAGTATTAACACCAGGGTCACTAGGGGGCTGCATCTTTAGGTTTTAAAAGTGGGTGGAGCCCCCAACATCCAATCATTTTGGTTTAAATTTAAAATGCTGCCTTTCTCACACTATTTATGTCAGGGTTCCCAAACTTTGCACAGTCAGTCACTGGCTGACCACGTATTCAGGGTTAGAAAAAGTGGGCGGAGCCACCAACAGCCAATCCATTTCCACCCATTAAATGTCATTGGTGTATATTTAAACTGATTATTGAAGTATTAATTCTAGGGTTGTTTAACTTTCCAAAGTTAGTCACCCGGTATTTGTGGTTCAAAGTTAGAAAAAAGTGGGCGTGGGGAAGTGTAAAATGCTGTCAGTAGTTGAGGTTGCAAGCAAGTGGTTGCTTTGGGAGGAACAGAGTGGTAAGCCATATATAGTGACACATCAAAAGAGATGTAGGGGGGGCTTGGCTAGCTGAGAATGAGAGCGAACGCAAAATCAGGAGCTCTGCCCACCCTAAACCTAAATCTACTTAATCGCTCCAACAGAGACCTACAAAAAGTAAACAATAGACACACTGACAATACACCGGAGCCCTGCTATAAAGAAAAAATGAACTTCAACTAACTAAACTGAAAACACTATGGTTAACCTCAATACAAGATATTAATCAATAGATCTCCAATAAATAACCATACATCACAGTACCATGAGTAAAATCTACAACAGTATCCTTAAATTGTTTGAGGAAACCAATACAATTTATATAGTTGCTAAAGTGTATAGTGCTAAAGGAGAAAAGGCCACATACGAGATCTAGGATACCTCACCCTCCCTTCCCCCCAACCTTACCCCCTCCCAACCTCTTATACCCACTTTCTCCTCAGGTACCCTAAAATAACTCAATATGATGGGTGGTGGCCCCCTGGCACCTTGGATTCCCTATTACTCCCCTTTTAATACAGTAACAATAGGCGTTTTTTGCCTGTGCGAAAACGGTAAAACGTTGAATGCTTTTGATTCTTATTATGTTCAATTTACAATGTACCGATTTGTAGCAATTTGACAAAATTAGAAAACTGGGCAGCAAACTGGAAAATGAGGTTCAATGTGGACAAGTGCAAAGTTATGTAATTTGGTAGAAATAATATAATTGTGAGCTATCTACTGAATGGTAGTTTGTTGGGGGGATCCTTAATGGAGAAGGATCTGGGTTTTTTTGTAGTTGTCTAATTCCTGGCAATTTCATTCGGTGGCTACTAAAGCTAATAAAGTGCTGTCTTGTATAATAAAGGGCATTGACTAAAGGGATGAGAACATAATTAATAATTGCCTCTTTATAGGTCCCTGGTAAGGCCTCACCTTGAGTATGCAGTGCAGTTTTGGGCTCCAGTCCTTAAGAGGGATATTAATGAGCTGGAGAGAGTGCAGAGACGTATAACTAAACTGGTTAAGGGGATGGAAGATTTAAGCTATGAGGTTAGGCTGCTGAGGTTGGAGTTGTTTTCTCTGGAAAAAAAGGGCACTTGCAAGGGGACATGATTACTCTGTACAAGTACATTAGAGGGGATTATAGGCAGATGGGGGGTGTTGTTTTTTCCAATAAAAGCGATCAACGCACCAGAATCCCCAGGTCCGGATGGTTTTTCCTCCGAATTCTATAAAATCCTATGCAATGATATAATATAATACAAGCATATAGAACAATGTTAGCATCTTTAGATATACCACAATATCAAACAGAGACCTTACCAACGTAACTATATACAGGCCTATTTCACAATTAAATATGCATTACAAGGTCCGGAGCAAGGTGTTTGCAGATAGACTCAAAAATATTTGGCCAAGAATCATCTCCCCAGAACAGACTGGCTTTGTTCAAGGCCAATACTCTAGTCTATCCAAAACATAAGAAATCTTAAGCAACTGTACTGAAAGCATGGACTTTCCGCACACCACGACAGCAGTTAGTCTAGATGCCGTAAAGACGTTTGACCGAGTCACCTGGCCACACCTGCTCGGGGACTTGGAATTTCAAAACTTTGGCCTAGGATTCCATCAATTTATACAAAAAATATACAAGACACCACAAGCCTTCGTCTCCACTCAAGGGGTAAACCCAAAACCATTTACCTTACACAAAGGCACTAAAAGCCCCTTATCACCACTGCTCTTTAACTTGGCACTTGACTCTCTGATACATAATTCAAATTTACTACAACAATTCCAAGGCATCAAAATAGGAACAGTAGAAACAAAACTTTCAGCTTAGGCCAGATATATTTTGCTATTTGTAGCAAACCCAGAAATAGCCATCCCACACATAATAGATACGCTAAAACAATTTGGAACTATCTCAGGGTTTTGTGCCAACTTAGACAAATCCGAGATACCGTGGTTGGGTGCGTATAGTGACAGACTGGTTATTTTAAGAAAGTACACATTCTGGTACTAATTCAGAATGGGTTTCCCTGTCTTTCTACTCAAACTACAGAGTTGCAATGCTTGCCCAAAATTGGCGGTTGTGATGAAATATAGCAACAAACCTTCCACTTTCGAGAACCTTATCTCACACATAACATTAGGTACCAAAAAAACACATCCTAAATATGAAAGCCAAGGGTCCACTGAACAGTTTGATGGCCATTGTGCATAGGATCACTGATGTATCTGGCATTTAGAGACCCCAAAAGGAATTTGGTGCATAGAAATTGCATACGCTGCAATATAAGCTCCCGGCATGTGTATTATGTGCCATAAGACCCCCTAACAGTATGGAAACCCTAGAAAACCATATATTTTCTGAAAGTACACATTCTGACAAAACAAAAATGGGTAAATACTTTTTTCTACTACAAACTATTAAACTACAAAGCTATGCAAAACAGAATGGTTTTAATGACATTTCTGAAACCTGTCACAAAGCTTGCATTTTACCCCATTATGTACCCTCAAATTTTGTAACATATCAACATAAAACACTCTAAATATGAGCGCCAGGGGTCTACTGAACAGTGTGAGTTAGAATCTGCGTGCTTGCCTTTTCCTATGGGGTCCCTGGGCGATAGCGCCCCAGGGGCCACTCATTCCCCGCCTCTGCTCATTGTCTAGGAGCTTCATAACCCGGAAGTGCTGCACAACGTTGAATCTACATTCTGTGGCAGTTCGGTACTTTTATATAGAGAACATAGATTCTACATTGGGTTTTTAAAGGGTTAATGGTGAGAGACTGCCCAGACCAACAACAATTTTAAAGGCATAAGACCACTATTAAAGGGACAGGTGTGGGGGTGCTACAACCACATTGAAGTTTAACCATTCTTCCTGCAAATAACTTGGCTAAAATACAAAATACACAAATAACGGGGGTTGTGAGAGCACTCCAAGGCTAAGTAGAATGTGAGTCTGACTGATCCTCCAGCCAAATTATCTAGAGGCATACATAATAGAGAGGATTGATTAATGCACTCCCCCTGGTCCCCTGTTGCACTAGTCATTTAGTATGAATGCAAGTTTATGTATTTAGTAAAATAGAGCTTTTCATGACAAATTTATGATCATAAAATTGACAAGCCACCATACCATGTCAGGGTAAACCCCCTATATAGTGGTCTCAACTATTTACCTAAGTTATACATGTATTTGTCATAGCTGGCACCACCCTGACCTGGGCACTGGTTAGTGTTGCAGGGCTTGATCTCCACCCCCCGCCATTAGATTTTAAAGAGAGAGAAGTGCTGAATGGAAAGTGAAAGTTATTGACTGTCCTGACTCAATGCCTGAAACATAGAGGCGGGGCAGGCAATGTATGATTGACAGCTCAGAGTTTTAAACATATTTATAACAGATATCAATGTTTTTATTTAAAAATAGGGTTTTTCTTTTTGTTGAGCATTAGTTGTCATTAGTCACTATTGTCTGTAGTGTCTTCTCTCAGTAGCAAATAAAGATGAACTCAATGTTTCCTCGCTCAGCAGCAGCTCTTCACTTCCAGTGTCACCATCTGTGTTTGTCTTCAACTTCTGTAGTCTTCACTGTAGTATCTTCTTCTTTCGGTAGCTAATATAGAGTTAGAAGAATTAGAAAAACTCAAAATTCTATGTATGCTTGTTCAGCAATCTCACTATAACTTTCCAACCCCCTCCAATCCTGACTTCCCATTCTCTGCATACAGTCAGTGTGGTGCACCTTTGGCAGATGCCTAGCAGTGAACAACAATTAGGCATGTTGGGATTGGTATTTTGAAGGTTTGATAGGAGTCCACCCACCCATCCAATCCCTGTGCAGCTCAGTTGTGTGATGATAATTATCTGGGTGTGCCTAGATGGACGGCACAGTTATACAGAATAATGTCCCTTACCAGCTTCTGGGTCCTCAGTTCCAGTGTCACCACGTAGCACTGTTACACAGGTTATCAGTACGTTTCCTTATGACTTCTACCACGCGTTTCGTTCCATACACGGGAGCTTTATCATATTTGAGTCCACCCTTCCACCCTCCCTCATTATTGACTCTCCGGCCTCTCTACAATACTGTGCTTCTTGTTCACACAATCAGTAGCATCTTTCTCGGCTTCTGGTGTCACTTCCCCAGCAGTAAGTGAATCATCTTGGCTGAACTCCTCAAAATAAAGTATGTCGGTATTTCGTTCTGGGAGCAGTTCTTCAGCAATAATGACTCATATTTGATATCTGTAGCCAACTCTTCAACTTGGCTGCTAAAATGCACGTTTGCCTTCTAGAGTACACTTTTCCTCTTTTATTTGTAGTTCCACAACAATAGCTGATCTTAACTGACCTTCTGGATCCAGACTCTCATCATTACCAAGGCTTCCTGAAAAACCTTTAATTGCTGAAATTGCTTTCTGATATTGTGAATTCAGCATCCCTGGCTTTATTAATCCTAGAGATTAGATTTTGAATCTCTGTTCTGACCGTCTTTACATTCTTTAGCTTTCTCACAAATGGGTCTTTGAGCAGCTGTCCGGCACTAGGTCTAAGCTTTGGGTCCTTTTGAAGACAGCGACCCAAAAATGAGTTGAATTCTGTAGACCTGTAAATAAAATCATGGTGCAATAATTTACGTGTGTACATAAGTAAACCTTTTCTCTCTCTCTCTATATATATATATTCAATATATTAAATCATTTGTAATGGACAAGTATGGGAACTATAATCTAGAACAGTGCTGTCCAACTGGCAGCCCGCGACCCCCCTCTGTGTGGCCCCCCACCTGTCTGGCTGCTTTGATGGCTTACTCTTGTGGAAGCTTTATATGGTATCAGAACTGTGATTAACTGCCCCCCCTGCATGGTTCTCACCTCAGATTCAGGCTGTAACCCCCCTGTATTGTTTAAAAATGTAATCCCCTGTACTGTTCACACCTTTTAATCTCTGCATTGTTCACCCCCTGCAGAGTTCACACCTTAGGCTGAGACTGTAATCAACCCCATTGTTCCCCTGTTCACACCTCAGACTGTAGGAGCAGTAGAAACCCACAAATAATCCCTGCACACTACAAAAAGAACATATACTGAGGTGGTACTGCAATTAAAAAGTTTTTTAATATATAGTTATTGTGCAGACAGTAGGAGCAGTGCCAGCATTGTGTCACTGTATGCTGCCTGTGTGTTCCATACACACAGGCAGCATAGAGCAAGCAGAGTATGGCACACACAGGCAGCATAGGGCAGGCAGAGTATGCACACACAGGCAGGGTAGGGCAAGCAGAGTATAGCACACACAGGCAGGGTAGGGAAGGCAGAGTATGGCACACACAGGCAGCATAGGGCAGGCAGAGTATGGCACACACAGACAGGGTAGGGCAGGCAGAGTATGGCACACACAGGCAGTGTAGGGCAGGCAGAGTATGGCACACACAGGCCAAGTATGGCACAAACCAGCCAAGAATGGCACACACAGTCAAAGTATGGCACACGCAGACAGGGTAGGAAAGGCAGAGTATGGCACACACAGGCAGGGTAGGGAAGGCAGAGTATGGCACACACAGGCAGGGTAGGGAAGGCAGAGTATGGCACACACAGGCAGGGTAGGGAAGGCAGAGTATGGCACACACAGGCAGGGTAGGGAAGGCAGAGTATGGCACACACAGGCAGGGTAGGGAAGGCAGAGTATGGCACACACAGGTAGGGTAGGGAAGGCAGAGTATGGCACACACAGACAGGGTAGGGCAGGCAGAGTATGGCACACACAGGCAGGGTAGGGAAGGCAGAGTATGGCAGGTTTTTGCTGTACTACAACCATTAATATGGGTATGGTCATGTGATAACACGGGTGTGGTTTCAAGTGGGTGCGGTTTCAAAAAGGGGAGTAGCTTTCATTATCGGCCCTCCACCACGTAGGTCGGAAAAATTCCGGCCCTCGGTACCACAGAAGTTGGACAGCACTGATCTAGAATGCTTTGGATCACCATGCCTAAAGTCAACTTAAAATCATTTAAACATTAAATAAACCCAGTAGGATTGTTTTGCTTCCAATAAGATTTCATTTTATCTTAGTAACAGCCAAGAGCCACAGCGCATCATTAACTGATGATACATGGTAAAAACCATATCAAGATGACTTACCATTTGCTTGGAAATCTTAGTGTGGGAGGATCATCATAAAGGATTTTTATGCACACTTCTTCAGGTTCAATAGAGTGCAATGCTAATGGGAATACAAAAAAAATATTTCAGAACCAATAAAATTACAATAAACTAACAAAATGTTCACTAGCAAGGACCATATATAGTGTAGTCCTCCAGCTGTTGTAGAACCCAAATCCCTATATCCTTAGTCATTCATTAAAGTTATTATTAAATATGCATGCTTATATATTTGTGTATAAATGAATAAACTGAAAATATCAGGGTTGTACTTACGGCACATTCCCTCTGCCATCTCTATTGCTGTGATCCCCAGTGACCATATGTCACACTACAAATGAAAGAGTAAAGGAAAATTATTAAATAGTGAGGCCTATAAATGATTTCCAAATAACTTGTTAGGAATTTGTCAGGACTCTCTTATCCTAAATGAATTCTTATGGGGAGGGAAAGCGAGAAATAAACTGCATCACCATCACTTTGTTTTGTACAGTCTCCCTAGTACCAATTTCTATAAGTAAAAGCTATGTTGGATGTTCAGTTAACATTTAATCTTAACATTTTATTGCATTATTTTGGCTTCTGTCACCCCTTTTGTTTTGCTATACTATATTATGCAGAATCAAAGCACCCATACTTGAGACCAGCAGACAATAATTTAATTAAATCAGACTGCTAGGAATTTAGATAACATTAAATAATTCTGTTACCTGCTAAACTAAAAACAAATTACAGGCTTAATGCAAAGGTATTATGGCATTATAGTAAGCATCTTACCTTGTAGTCATACGTTGCCGTTTCAAATCCTGCGGCAAACCAAACCTCTGGTGCAAGCCAATGAGGTGTACCAACTGGGTCTTTGCAGGTATCGCCTTGGTTCAGCTTCTGACTGACACCAAAATCGACTGAAATCAGAAATCACAACATAATTATATATTCTCTCTCTCTCTCTATATATATATATATAAGATGTTCAATGGAAAATAAAAATAAAAAATGTTCAAAAAACAAAAGGCAAATTCCCACAATACAGTGGTTAACACAGGTAGTTTCAAAAGGGCATCAGCCAATTATTCTTTCTGTATATAGAAAGAATAATCAAAATAAATTCACTACACAAAAACACTAAATAGCATACAATATTGCATTAAGTTTAGTGCAGTGCTCTTTTAGCACAATTTTACTTACTTAAACGAACACGTGCATCTTCTGTAAGTGCGATATTAAGACCCTTTATATCGCAGTGCACGACTTGCTGTCCGTGAAGGTATTTCAGGGCCTGGAAGAGCAAAAAACAAAATGTATCTATTAAAAAATGAATTTTCTTTTACTTGAATAAGGAAATATAGACATATTATACAGATTCCAAGAATAATCTAAAATGGGTGAAAAATAACATACCCTTAAGACTTCCCGAATGATGTAGGCAATCCAAGTCTCGTGAAATGACCTGTATGGCGTGTTGCTTACCAATTCAACAATATTGCCGCCTCCACAATATTCCATTGCAATCTGCATTGAAAATAAAAAATATACACATTTTAGGGCCTGCATCCTAATGTAGTTAGAGCTTAACGTAACACAAGGCAAAAGGTTTTAGCCAAACAATATCAGGGAAGCAGCACTAGGCTTCTACCTTCCATAAGTAACTTATTAAAAAATAAATTCCTTACCCATAATTTCTCCCTTCCTTTCGGGACAGGGTTTAAATATACTCCATGGAATGTTGCAATATTCTTATGCTCAGTATAACTTTGGAGGATTTCAATCTCATTTTTGATTTCCTTATCTTCAGCCTAGGTCAAAGAAATTCCAGTTAGTCCAAATTTATCATATTTTGATGTATAGTAATGGGTCACAAATCCAGTACTACTTAGAGCTAAACTATATAGCCCAATTACTTATTTGATGAAAAACTAAACCCAATGTATCTATGTTATTAATTTAAAATTCATACATTACCTTTTCAGCATTGATAATTTTAATGGCCACTGTATCATTGGTTTTCAGATGGCAACCCTGTAAAGAAATGTTTATTAGTATACTTTAATGTTTTGATGAATACATTTGCTTCATTTTTTTTAAAAAATGTGTCCGGTGATTAATAGTGATGTGCAAATTTTTTCAGCAGGCATGGATTCGCTGCAAATTTCCACATTTCACCATCGGTGAAACTGCTGCAAAAATTCACAGCGGTCGCATGAAAAATGCCCCGCTTGCATCAAAAAGTTGGGCGCCGTGCTGTAGCCGCATTTTGTGAATATTTCGCATATTTTTCAGCAGTTAAGCAAATTTTTTGGCACAGTAAAATGGGACCGATTCGCTCTTCACCAGTGACTAACAAGAGGATTTATGGGATTTGGTAGAAGGAAAAGGGGCGATAGGTTGCATGTCTTATTCCCAGCTTCAGGTAATCTCATATGATAATAAAATGGTTTACTCTTTTTAACTTTAGAGCCCACACAAATATGCATTGCTGTATAGGGCACAGCCAAGCTGAGAAAAAATTAGTCATTATTATGTAATTACTCTTAATAAACACTCTTTAGCTTAGATTCTTGCTCTGGAACCTTACCTTGCAAACAAGGCCAGTTGCACCTTCTCCAATAGCCTCACCCAGCTTTAGTATTCCTCTGGGATCCTGGAAATGTAATATTAATAGATTAATGCAAAGCAAAACTATGACATGAAAAACAAAAAAAAGTTTTGGTAGCATGATGGCAGAAAAACAACACAGGGAGACATATTAACCAAATATCGTATACAAGTATTTTTGATTTTTTTTTACAAATTGAGATAAAACTTGGGAAAACATTGAAAACTTGTCATACTCAAATGTGCATATTAATTATTCATACTGAAATCTATGGTCTAGGTGTTTCACTGAAACTGAACCCTAAGGATTTTGCTACCTCCTGTAAAAATACTAGGATTGAGCCAAATCCCTAATGGAATGCCGGGATCACTGATTTCCTAATTAAAACACACCATTTTGGGTTTTTAACAAACATTTGCTTACCTCATATTTGCATGTTTTTGGCTTTTCTTTTTTCAATGCTTTTGGTGTTTCTGGTGTTTCTGGTATTTCTGGTGCTTCTGTTGTTTCTGGCTGTCTGCAACAAGGCAGACAGCTACAGAAAACGTCTCTAAGTTTCCTCAACATTTTCACTAGGAAAGTGAAAATAAGAGACTGTAGACAAAGATTGAAGATCTGTGGAGAAAAAGAAGCTGAAACCTCAGTTTATGTTTAAAATGTTATACATTTAAACATAAAGGGATTGATTCACTAAAGTGCGATAAATTTTATTGCACGTTTTTTTGCGTTAAAATAGACGCAAAAATGAGCGTGTGATTCACTACAGTATTACCGTGTGCGTTAAGTCGTGTATCGCATGTGCTATTTTTCACGCAACCGCATGCGTTAGTTTTAACGCATGCATTATTTAGCACGCTGAAAAGAATACGCATGATTCACAAACACTTAGGCTCGCTAAATATCGCATTAGGCTATGCGAAAAATAATACCTACTTCAGGCAGGCGATAATTATAGAAAAGTACAGTAAATGAGCTTTTGGCAATAAAATATTGACTTTGCAGTGCTATTTATTCAAGTATGTGTTGGCCCTAGAGTGACGCAGCCGCCAGTTTGCAGGGAAATGGTCATTTTTAATACAGTAATTTTACGAAAGTATTGACATGTATGGCTAACATGGCGTGCGTTTATTCGCGTGACTATTTATATGTGGCTACAATTGCTGAAATGTTTCGCCAGGCATGGATTTGCGGCAAATTTTTGGACGTGCGGCGATTTTTTCCGCTGCAAATTTTTTCATGCATTTCGCAAAACAATCCGCCAATGGCAAAACGCATGAAAAAATTTGCAGCGGAAAAATTCACCTTACGTCCAAAAATTTGCCACAAATCCATGCCTGGCGAAACATTTCAGCAATTGTAGCCGCATATAAATAGTCGCGGGCAACAATTTTTTTGCCCGCATGACATTGTGAATTTTTCGCTAAAGATAAACGGAACAGATTCCCTCATCACTAGCGGCTACTATTTATAAGCAGCTACTAATTATATGCTACCATTTATATGCTACCATATATATGTGGCGACAATTCATATGCGGCTACTATCTATTTGCAGTGACTATACGCGGGCGTTAATTAGCGCATGTACCGGCAAATACCGAACGAAAATAGTCTTCGCGAGTTCAATAACACATGCAATATCGCGCGTAAATTAGCGCAAGTATGCTTATAGTGAATCGTGCAATAAGTCGCGAAGATTTAGACGCGCTAAAATTTTTAACGCACGCTATAAATAGCGCACGTTTTATTGCACTTTAGTGAATCAGCCCTAAAGTCTCACAACCAATCTTAGATGAGTGATTAAATAATGCTGAGTTGTCCAAACCAACAGCTAATCATCATTACCATAACATATTGTACAACATGTATTGTGTATAACATTCAGGTATTGCACCCACCTCTAAGTTAAACAACACTATTACTGTATTTTGCTCAATGACAGTCAATCTGATATAATATGACTGAGAATTAAATTGCAGGCCCACCGGCTAAATTTATATATCTATATACTCTGTATATATACACACACACTTTATAGATGAACAAAAACAAAACAAATAGTCATTATTATTTTATCACTCTTAATAAACACTCTTTAGCTTAGGTTCTTGCTCAGGAAACTTACCTTGTAATCATTGTCATTTGCATCTTCTTCCGTAGTATTCCCCAGTTCTACTATTGCAATGGGGTCCTGGAAATGTAATATTAATAGATTAATGCAAAGCAAAACTATGACATGAAAAACATCAAATGTGCATATTCATTATTATATACTGCAATCTGTGGTCTAGGGCTTTTACTGAAACTGAACCCTAAGGATTTTGCTACCTCCTGTAAATATACTAGGATTCGGCCAAATCCCAAATATAATGCTGGGATTGGTGATTTCCTAATTAAAACACACCATTATGGGTTTTTTAAAAAAAACATTGGCTTACCTTTTTGCGTGTCTTTGCCTTGATTTTCTTTGGCTTGGACATTTTAGATATTTTTGATGTTTTTAATGTTTTTGACATCTGTGGAGAAAAAGAAACTGAAACATCAGTTTATGTTTAAAATGTTATATTTTTAAACATAAAGTCTCACAACCAATCTTAGATGAGTGATTGCATAATGCTGAGTTGCCCAAACCAACAGCTAATCATCATTACCATAACATATTGTACAACATGTATTGTGTATAACATTCAGGTATTGCACCCACCGTCTAAGTTAAACAATAACAATACTGGCTCAATGACAGTCAATCTGATATAATATGACTGAGAATTAAA
Organism: Xenopus tropicalis; assembly: GCF_000004195.4. NCBI lineage: Eukaryota > Metazoa > Chordata > Amphibia > Anura > Pipidae > Xenopus > Xenopus tropicalis. Next base: position 43,176,953 of record NC_030681.2, on the reverse strand, counting down.
TTGCAGGCCCACCAGCTAAATTATATATATAGGTATGGGATCCCTTACCTGGGAACCCATTATCCAGAAAGTTCCAATTTACGGAAAGGCCATCCCCAACTATGATATAATTAATCCTTATTGGGGGCAAAACAAGCCTATTGGGTTTATTTAACGTTTATTTTTATTTTTTTAAAGTTAACAAATGAAGATCCAAATTATGGAAAGATCCCTTATCTGGAAAACCCCAGGTCCCGAGCATTCTGGATAACAGGTCCCATACCTGTATATATATATATATATATATATATATATATATATGGCACATTTTTATTAAAGAATCATGCTTCACTGGATCTAAAGTGTAGGTCTGAAGCATTGTATATGATTTATTGACCCTGCACCAACATAAGGGGAAGACTGAGGGGCCGATTTACTAATCCACGAACGGATCGAAAGCGTCCGAATGCGTTTTTTTCGTAATGATTGGTATTTTGCAATTTTTTCGTCGCCATCGCCATTTTTTTGGAAATTGTTGCGACTTTTTCATAGAAGTTACGACTTGCGCAAATTGTCGCGACTTTTTCGTAGCCGTCACGAAAAAATTGGAAAGGTTTGCCCACCGTTTACTAACGCTCAATACGGAAAAGTCGTGACAATTCGCGCAAGTCGTAACGGCTACGAAAAAGTCGCGACAATTCGCACAAGTCGTAATGGCTACGAAAAAGTTGCGACAATTCACGAAAAAGTTGCGACAGCGACAAAAAAATCGCAAAGAATACGAAAAAGTCACAAAATGTTTATTTCCAATCCGATTTTTTCCCATTCGGGATTCAGATTCGTGGATTAGTAAATCAGCCCCCGAGTGTGGGTGCTTTGCTATATACATATATAAATATATATAACAAAAAAATGCTCAGTGGCTGGCACACCCTTTAAAAAAACCGTCATACGTTTATTTAGACATATTGTTTTAAAAGAATCCGACGTTTCTTTCCTCACTAGGACCTTTTTCAAGGATTCTTTAAAAACAATATTTCTAAATAAACGTATGACGGTTTTATTAAAAGGTGTGCCGGCCACTGAGCATTTTTTTGTTGAATATTGAAAATTTGGCTGTGCACCCCGCATGGTTATAAGCCTTGGAGTGCAGACACTAGAAAGACCTAAATATATATATATATATATATATATATATATATATATACACTTGCTTATTAGAGAAAATGCCTAGGATTTATATAATGTCATATAAATCAAGGCACTCACTTAAGCTTGACAAAGGTCTGAAGGAATCCTGAACATTGAAATAGCAAATAACATTATTTGGGTCATCAAATTTTGATGCCCTGTTATGTAACATTCTATATATATTATACAATATAAATAGCAAAAAGGGACAGTGGTGCTCACAATTTCAAACCAATAGGTAGGCAGAAAATGAGGATGGGACCACTAAATTGGTATATATACAAACAAATGTATTGTGCAAGGGGTTACTTAAGGTTATAAAAGTATATTGTTTATCCTAATAAATAATAAAGTTTCCATACTTACAGATAATTAAATTGGCTGATTAGCACACGATGCGTAATGCTCGATAGCTAACCAACAAATGGCACTGTCTTGGAGATGAAGTTATAAGCCAAGATAGATCATGAGATTAGAGCATTATGACATCACAATGTCATTCTTGTTGCCATAGGAACCCAGCCTGAATCACTAACCATCAACTCAACTGTGATGTTGAGTTCTGAACATAGATCAAATGACTGAGCTTCATCCCCCACTAGATAGGAAGTGCAACTTCATCAAACTTATATTAAGATAAACTAAAATCATTTAGATTTCAAATACATAATACACAATCCTATGTCCCAAACTGAGAATGTTTCTTTTATTGTACATCCTAATAAATAAAAGGTTACTTAAGGTCAAGAAAGGGAAACGTTAAGGTTACTAAAGGTCAATTAAGACTACAAATGGTAAAGGGTTCCATAAGTTAACAAACAAGGGTTCCATAATGAAAAATCCCATTGACTTTAATGCTTTTGGAGTAGGAGAAAACACCAACTGACTTTAATGTATTTTAAGTGAGAAAAAAGTTTTGCACGTAAAAAAACAAAAGGCAAATGGTCCAGGTGCTTTCTAATGATGGAGCATTTGTGGGACTTAAATGTATGCAAATATTAATTGCTGTTTAACACCAATTAACACCGATAGTCCCATATAGTGACGAGGGAATTCTTTCCCCAGGCATGGATTCGCAGCAAAAATCCTAAACAGGCTCAAAATTTTACCAATGAACACAATTAAAAAAAATAACTGTAATCACAAAAAAGTCACATCAAAAGAGCCCATTAAAAAACATTGCAGTCGTGTCAAAAAAAATTGCGTGGGTTGAAAAAGTAGCGTTTGGGAATTTTTTTGCGCATCATTAGTCCCATAAATATTTCATCATTTATATATATATATATATATATATATAAACGAAAAAATGACAGCACTCACAGGGGTTTTCACGATAACATCACACAAAAATAGAGAAAAAAATAAAGTTATCTAGCAAGGTTTTTTATTACTCCAACATTTCAGTTCCTTCCTGGAACTTTCATCAGGGAGACCAGTACAGAGTGAATGCAAACGGTTTAAATGTGCATGATGGCACCAAAAGGATGTTGCTAGGCAACCACCAAGTAAATGTAAATAACAAATAAACCACACAGAAACAAAGAAAAGTAAAAATGAAAAAAACGTAAAGAAAATAAGTGCAGAATCAAATAAGACAATAAAAGGGAGAAAGGCTATAGCACAATATACAGCATGGAGACACATGAAAGACCCAAATTATCCCTCCGCCCTTAGCTCACTGGCCCCACCGTAAATCGCTCATGTCTTACAATGATGCGGGGTGGAATGCATGCGAGGAGGCAGGGAACCACTTTTTTTTTCATTTATATATAGTATATATATATATATATAATTATGTTATATATATATATTTTTTTTATAAATACACAGGTATAGGATCTGTTATCTGTTACCTGCCATAGACACCATTTTAATAGAATAATTCAAATTAACTTTACCTTTTTCTCTTTAATAATAGAACAGAATCTTGTACTTGATCCCAACTAAGATGTAATTTATCTTTATTGGAGGGGTTTAATGAATGTTTAAATTATTTTTTAGTAGACATAGGGGCTGATTTACTAAGACACGATTTCGAATCCGAATTGGAAAAATTCCGATTGGAAACGAACATTTTGCGACTTTTTCGTATTTTTTGCGATTTTTTTGGCGTCTTTACGATTTTTGCGTAAAAACGCGAGTTTTTTCGGCGTCTTTACGAAAGTTGCGCAAAGTCGCGATTTTTTCGTAGCGTTAAAACTTAAAAGGCGCAACGTTTCGCGCAAGTTTTAACGCTACGAAAAAATCGCGACTTTGCGCAACTTTCGTAAAGACGCCGAAAAACTCGCGTTTTTACGCAAAAAACGTAAAGACGCCGAAAAAAATCGCAAAATTACCGATCTTTACGAAAAAAACGCTATCGGACGCATTCGGCCTGTTCGTGGGTTAGTAAATGTGCCCCTTAGGGTATGAAGATCTAAATTACAGAGAGCCATTATATGACAAAACCCATAATTATGTTGGCTTGAAAAACTTAACCCAACACCCCCCATTTTCTAAACGCTTCTCCTCCTACAGTTTTATGGGTACAACACCCAAACTCCCCACACTTCTTCGCCCTATAGCGGAGCAGGTTGCTTGTGCTTTTCTAAGGGATCCGGCCTCCCGTCTTTTTGTGGCGCCGCTCTGAACACCCCAATTTTCCCATTGACTTTGACAGGGAAGATTTTTAAACTGCTGCAACTCTTACAGCTTTAAAACTACACCCCCCAAACTTGAATAACGTATTCATGGGGTCACCCCAATGAAACAGCGACATTTGTTGGATGACCCAAATTAGGAACAGCCAATCAAATTTCACCCATTGACTTTAATGGGGAAATTGAAACTGCTGCCAATCTTACAGCTTTGAGGCTACACTCCCCAAACTTGAATCACATAGTCATGGGGTCAGCCGGAATGAAAAAATGATGATTGTTGGCAGCCAATCAGATTTTACTTTCAATGGGGAATTGAACATGCTGCCTAGTAGGTCACTAGGGGGACTGCAGTTTTAGTGGGTGGAGTCACCAACAGCCAATCAGATTTCACCTATTGAATTTTACTGGTTTAATGCAAGGATTCCCAAACTTAGCACAGTTTGTCATTGGGTGACTAAGTGGGCAGAACCTACAACAGGCAATCAGATTTCAGGTTCAGGCACCAAGGAACTGCATTTTTTAGGTTTGGAAAAGAGGGTGGTGCCACCAACAGCCAATCAGATGTTGCCTATTGACTTTCAGTGGGGACATTTAAATTGCTGCCATGCAGACACTATTAAAACCAGGGTCCTTTGCACAGTGGGTTTTACTATATAATTGTGATCCCAGGTTAGAAAAACTGGGTTGAGCCAACAACAGCCAATCAGATTTCATTCAGTGACTTCAGGTTTTCAAAACAACATGAAGTTTGTTTTCAAATTCCCTTTCAAGTTTATATTATACATTAATCACAGGCTTTCACTGACTTCACTGTATTTGCTGATCATTTGCTTCCTATCCTTTACTCACTACTGCAACACTGTTTCAATATTACATGTAGTCAGAACCAGCAGTTCTGAGAATGACAAATGACAGATAGCTTCTGCTTTTAATAGTAACTGCAATAACTGTATCAATAAATACTCTATAATGATATATACTGGAAGGCTACTTAGAAAAAAAGTTTGCTGTTTTTTTGCTGGGATATATTGTGATGGTGATATTAAACAACCAATCCTATAAAATGGATCTGAATACTACGGGGCCCATTTTGTTTTTTTTTGGAGATTACATATGTGATTTGATTTTTATGTGTTTTTTACAATTGTTTTGGGTTTTTTGCTCGAGAATTCTGCATTTCAGAGTATTTTCTCCAAAAATTAATATAATTTTTTAAAAAACCACAAATATTCGAGATTTCTAAAAACTTTATGTGACTTTTAGACTGAAAAAGTTTAAGCTGCCAAGAACCATTTAGTCCTATGAAAGGCTTTTAATACCCACATTTGTAAAGTTTTATTGTAAAAAAAAATACAAAAATTGTAATAGACCTATCCTTGACACATTTTCAAGGGGACGTTAAACGCATTTTTAAAAAAAACTTTCATGGGGAAGTTAAACACAAGCACATTTTTCACACACTATTTCATGGAAAGTTACACATTGTTTTACACAAAATTTAAAGGGGAGGTTAAACGCACTTTCAAGGGAAATTGAACACGTTTTCACACACACATTTTTCAAGGGTAGGTTAAGCACATTTTTCACACACACTTTAAAGGGGAAGTTAAACACATTTTCACACACACACTTTTAAAGTCAACTTAAACACATTTTTCACACACAATTTCAGGTGGAAGTGAAGAACATTTTTCACACACATAATGTCAAGGGGAAGTTAAGCACATTTCCCCCCACACATTTCAAGGGAAACTTAAACACATTATTGTTTTATATTGCACAGACTTTCAAGGGTAACTTAAACACATTATTATTAAGGGCAACTTAAACCCATTTTTCATATGCAGTTTTAACGGAAACAATCATATTTTTCACACACACACAATTTCAAGGTGAAGTTAAACACATATTTCACACACACTTTCAAGGGGAAGTTAAGCACATTGCTTTCTATTTCACATACTTTCAAGGGAAACTTGTATGAAATGTCATTGCTCTTGTTCCCACCAATCAATGGCACTGACTTACTGACTTGTCTAGTAACTTATACCTCTATACATTCTTGACTTTCACAAATAAATGTATCTTTTTTTTTTTTTTACTAAAAAACAATAACTATTAAATCAATAATTTCAACATTCATACAGATGTATTGATAACAAAAACTTTAGACATCCAACAAGATGTAGATGGCCAGGCATTATAAACAGTATGATAAAAATGTAAAAAACATTTAACATTTATGACCTATGTAAAAATATTGGGTGCCCTGTTTAAAAACAACAGATACATGAAATAAGTGCTGGGCTGCTGCCTTAAGCCCTGGAAGGCCAGCTATTAGTAAAGTTTAGAGTAGTACAACATTCAGTTGCCCTTTAAGGCTTTTGACTTTCATTGTGGAAAGCAAAGGAAAAGGAAGGAATATAAAGTGTCTAACATAAGGATGTTGGAATTGCTTCTCTAGTGTGTGTTTGTTTAGGTAGGCCAACACAAAGGCATGGCCAAATCTGTAAATAGGGAAATGCACAATAAAGAGGTTGGAGCAAATGCACTTAGATGTTAAAAGTGCTTCCCAAATGTTATTGGGGATGGAACCACAAGATTGTGTCAACCCTCAGTGAGAAGAATTCTGTTTTGGTTGAGGAGGATTTTGTAAATAATGGGACTTATTGTTTTGTACCCATTCCCATCAGATCATGTAGTGGATAATGTGAGTGAAGAGATGCATTCAGAAAGTTTGTGACCAGAGAGCAATAAGGTGAAGGGCTCTGGCCACTAGAAGCGGCAAATCAACAGCAGGGACACAGATACGACACCTACTTGCACTTTTAAGTAGACCCATAGTTAGGGTCGAACCCGCTTCCATGCCCCCTTGCCCTAGGCCTGTGTTCACCAACCAGTGGCTCATGATCAACATGTTGCTCTCCACCCCTTTTGATGTGGCTCAGAGTAGCCACAAAGTAGGTGGCCATTTTTAAATTTTTGGCTTGCAAACAAGTTTTGGAAGAACAGAGACAGTTTTACTCCAAGCAGAGCCTCCTACAGGCCAGCAGTCCACATTGGGCTACCAAATAGCCAATCACAGGCCTTATTTGACATCCAGGCCGTGACCCTTTATCAGACCCTCCAGAGACAGGTGCATGCATTGCAAGCCCCAGGACTGCCAGCTGGGCATTTGTGCACTTGCCAGCCATTCCTGGTGTTGTCGCTCTCTCTCTATCTTTCTCTCTCTCTCTCTCTCCAACCTACCTTTGCCAAATTCCTCCCTCAATTTGATGGTCATCAATGGGGGCCATCACTTTATTCAGATAAGAGGCTTTCAAATCTTTAGCTTAAAATGCACTGCACTCCAGTTGGAGGAAAGAATATTTTTTAAAAATAATTCTCCGCCTTCCACCAACCACTAGGCACCACACCTGCACCAGAAGGGAGCTCCTAGTGCCAGCAGACATATTATGAAGCATGCATGCTTGTAATGAGAGTATGACATAGGTGCCTCACAATCTGGCTTCACACATATGCCTATAATGAGCAAGTTGCGACACTCGCTCATTCTGATAAATTTAAATTTTACAATTCAATTTAAAAAGTGTTGGCAAGCCTATGGGCCTCCCTGTGGGAGGGTGGGAGGGAATGAAGGAAGGAAGGAATGGGGGAAGGAGGGAGGTAAGGAAGGAAAAGAAAGAAAGATGTTTTCAAGGGCACTGAAACAGTCTATCTGAAGCCAGATCTACATAACATGTATCCCTAGCTATAATAAATTAACCTTTATCAAACTCCAAACTGAAATGCCAACATAATACCTTTCTGTTATCTACTATGAAAACAGATCCACTGAGAGACCTGATAAAATTCAGCTGAAAATTCAATATTCTCAAACAGTTATCATTTTGATGTTTTTTAGTACAGGTATAGGACCCATTATCCAGAATGCTCGGGACCAAGGGTATTCCGGATAAGGGGTCTTTCCGTAATTTGGATCTCCATACAATAAGTCTACTAAAAAATCAATAAAACATTAATTAAACCCAGTAGGATTGTTTTGCATCCAATAAGGATTATTTATATCTTAGTTGGGATCAATTACAAGGTACTGTTTTATTATTACAGAGAAAAAGGAAATCAGTTTTAAAATTCTGAATTATTCGATTAAAATGGAGTCTATGGGAGACAGGCTTTCCGTAATTCGGAGCTTTCTGGATAACGGGTTTCCGGATAAGGGATCCTATACCTGTATATGTGATGGCATATGCTGAAATTTAGAAATCTGTATTAGCTTGTAAAATCCAGGCATCTTGATAAAATCATTGGATATAATTACAATGTGGAACTAAAAAACATTAAACAAGCAAAATACTTAATTAAAAATCTAGTGTTATTAACATTGATTTAATCATTTGAAATCTAACTTGAAGTATACTAACTAAAACCAATACAAAAAAGCAAATTATGTTTGTTTATTAATAATATTATTAATAATATTCATAATTGTGTCTGTTTACATTCAGTCACATTTCTATATAACCTAATATTTTTACTAAAAATACTTTTTTTTGTCATTAATATGTCTTTATTCAAAGCAGGAGACAAGCAAATACACTAAAATGAATATCAGGATTGTTCCATAACTGAATAAAAAATATGATGACAAAGCAAATTCATTATTTCTATTCTCCCTTACAATATTAATTTTTAAGGCAAAGAATGGATCTGATTTGCTGTAAAAAGTTAGTTGTCTGGGACGTCTAAATGAAAATAAGATGAACAATGCAAATCTTGCCAACATAGTTACATAGGGTTAAAAAAAGTCCAGAATCCATCAAGGTCAACCCTTCCAACGAAAACTCAGCACACACAAACCTATACTTACCAATCTATACACTCACATACATAAACTATATATACCAACATCAATACTAACTGTAGATATTAGTATCACAATAGCCTTGGATACTATGCTCGTTCAAGAACTCAGCCAGGCATTAACAGAATCTGCCATCACCACATCACTAAGAAAGACATTCCCCAATGAAAGTTCCATTCCTCTAATCTAAAGGGGGGGGGGGGGGCTCTGGTGAGCTGATCGTTTTTATGGGAAAAAAGTACATCCCCTATCTGCCTATAATCCCCTCTAATGTACTTGTACAGAGTAATCATGTCCCCTCACAAGCGCCTCTTTTCCAGAGAAAACAACCCCAACCTCGACAGTCTCACCTCATAGTTTAAATCTTCCATCCCCTTAACCAGTTTAGTTGCAGTCTCTGCACTCTCTCCAGCTCATTAATATCCTTCTTAAGGACTGGAGCCCAAAACTGCACTGCATACTCAAGGTGAGGCCTTACCAGAGACCTATAAAGGGGCAAAATTATGTTTTCATCCCTTGAGTCAATGCCCTTTTTTTATACAAGACAGTACTTTACTTTTGAGTTTCACTTTAGATACAGTACATATAATATGTACTAAAGATGCACCAAATCCAGTGTTTTGTTTGGGATTTGGCCAAATCCAGACACTTTTTGCATTACTTAACTGAACCTTAGAGATTTGTTTTACATGAGAACTTTATTTTTATTAATAAAGAAATTAAATTACTCCACCTAAAACCTGACAAGATGGGACTGATGTCAATGGGACCTGTATCTTTAGCATTTAGCCAAGCTGATATCCACATTTTTTTATGCAAAACTTGGGATTTTATGGTTTTTCATACATATGTAGAAAACCTAAATAAAAATCATGAATATCATGAAGAAATAAGAAAACTCGAGGAGATTTCCTTTTTAATACAACACAAAAGCCAATACTACAAAAACATATGGACACCCTGGACAAACTACCTACAGAAACTGAGCCAATAAGGGCACGCACTCCAGAAGGCCTATAGCCCATCCACATAAAAATTCCCAAGCCCTAATAGATTATCAAGGTACAAAGGAATGTTAAAGGTGTATTATGGAATCCACTGATAAGCTGGTTAAAATGCATGACTAGGCCGAAGGGAAAATATGAATATGTACTAGTATTAGACAGTCATGACTTGCTGACAGATGATGCCTTAATCTTATTGCTAAATATGTATGTGTAAGACTGTTATTTACTCCCTTCCCCCTCCTTTTCCTTCTGTACCCTACCCCCCTTCCCATTTCACTTGAAAATCAAAATAAAGAATTTTAAAAAATAAATAAATAAATAATCATGAATCTCTGTAAAATTGAACAACAAAAAGTTAGACAGCACTTGGAATTATTTACTGCAAGAGTATATTGCCTGTCATTCAAAACAATGTTGGCTAATGGTTGGAAACAGTTGTTTATCCATGTAAATCTGTAATCCCCCTACCATGAATATGGATTGTGATGGTTTTTAGTAGTGACCAGATATATTGGAAGATTACTGTTATTATTTATTTTTGCAAACAGGAATTATAAAAGGTAACAAAAACACAAACAGTTCAGAACAGAATTGTCACATAAGCTGTCCGTATGCCTGCACTAAAAACTACAGAATCCGCTTCAGTGCAGCCACACGCAGAGGAGCAGAGCATAGGCAGGTCCACCTGTAAAATGGGTAAGCAGGCTTTTTTGGGCAGGCCACGTGTGGCAGCACTGAAGTGGATTTTGTAATTCTCAGTGTAGACACACAGATAGTGTAGGAAAGCAGAACCACTTCTTTCAGGCTGACAGAACAACGCAGGGCTGAGAGAAGTGGATTTACGGTTGTGTGACCTTGCCCTTATACTGTATGTTGCTGGCATTTGATTGAGTTTTAAAATAACCAGACTCCCCATACATATACAAAATATTTTTACTGCTCTTAATTGACTGTATGGAATATTATATATCGACTTGTTATTAATTTATGTGTGAACATATCAATTATTTGCTTTTCATGCACTTTACTTAATTGCCACATTGATTCACATGGTTGTTTCCACACTGATAATGTAGGAAGAGTTCCCTATTTTCCACATCTAGGGCAGAGGAGAATGGAGTAGCACCTGTATCCTCCTGTTTTTTCATTCTTTTTTTTTCTCATAGCTCCCTTTATTTTGTGAGCTATCCCCTCCTTTGTTTCTCCTTGCTTGTGTTAAAGGTTCATCTCAATATGTTTACGGTTGTTTAAAAAAAATTATTTTCAAATTGTTCTAAAATGCCAGAAAACATAGCAGCAAAGCAAAGATTGAATTTAAAGAAATAAAACCTTACTTGCATTTTGAAACATTAAACAAAAAGCAGAGCAGTAGCAATGTTCATTTTACATCCCTATAGTAAATGTTGCCAACACATAAATTCAAATTATAGTTTACAAAGTCTGGCAATGGGATGATTTTGTGTGTTTGCAGAGTACATAACACAAAAACAAAAGAATTCACCACTGGATTCCATATCTTCCTTGAAATTAAACTAATAAAAAAGAAGTCTTAGCCTACAGCTTAGTGTTTTTTATTTCAAGGCTTCATTGCAAAATACAGTAGAAAAAAAATATGAAACATGACTTCATAACCCCACGCTCAGTAAATAAACAGTGCAGAATTCAGAAAACTAATTCTTTCAGCAAATAATAGCAAATTTCTATTATAAGAAAGGGAGAGCTGGAGAACCTCAAGCAAAAAGTATTGCTATTTTCTTATAACTTAACAAATTACAAATATAATTCACATTTTTATAACACAGGTATAGGATCTAATACAGTGATCCCCAACCAGTGGCTCAGGGGCAACATGTTGCTCCCCAACCCCTTGGATGTTGCTCTCAGTGCCCCCAAACCAGGGAGTTATTTTTAAATTCCTGACTTGGGGGCAAGTTTTGGTTGAATAAAAACAAGATTTCCTACCAAATAAAGCCCCCTGTAAGCTGATAGTGTGCATAGAGGCCCCTAATAGCCAATCTTAGCCCTTATTTGGCACCTCCATTAACTTTTATGGTGCTTGTGTTGCTCTCCAAGTCTTTTATATTTGACTGTGGCTCACGAGTAAGAGGCCTCTGATATATCAAATCCCATTATCCAAGATTATCCATTGTGCCCCCTTAATTTAAAAAAATTCTAATTGTTTAATGATTTGCATTATTTGAATTTTTTGTTTAAATACTAACAATAGTTTGAAGTTAAGAAGTTAACAAAATCTCTGATGATGGCAAAACAATTGTATTCACTTTTGTGTGTGTTTATTTATATACTGTTGTTATAAATTACATTATAATTTATACATTATATATATATATATATATATATATACTGTATATATATATATATAAAATAAAAAATAGTGACAGCACTCACAGGAATTTCACAGAAAAATGTAGTAAGGTAAAAATGAAGTTTATTGGGTCCAACATTTCTGTTCTTGACTGGAACTTTCATCGGTGAACTGAAACATTGGACCCAATAAACTTCATTTTTCCGTTACTACATTTTTGTGCGAAAGTCCTCTGAATGCAGTCACTATTTTTGATTATAACACCTTTATAAACATTTATAAACATTAATTTTTCTTATTGTTTTGATTAGGAAATATCCTATAAAATATTTCTTGCACCAAACAGGGCAAAACGTAAAAACAAAGATAAAGCCATATTCTAAATTCTAACTCCAACTAGCAAGGTCAAACAAGCTAGCAGCCCACTAATTTTCAAATAACAGAAGATGTTGATACTTCCTAATAATAACAAAAGGCAAGAAATATTCCAACTATAGCCTTAAGTATACCTGTTCAAGAAGTAATTCAAGCCACTTTAAAGGCATTAATAGAATATGCCGCCACAATATCATACGGCAGGGCATCGCACGTGCCTTTTCTTTAGGGACAACAACTCAAACTTTTATAGTTTTACTCATAGTTTAATTATTCCAATCCATTTACCAGTTCAGTTGCTCATCTCTGCACTCTATCCAGCTCATTCATTTCTTTATCTGGGGCTAAAGAGAACTGCAAGAAAGCACTTTAGTCACATTACCCTTGTATTTATTAACATTTAACCTCATTTGCCATATATAAAATGAAACAAAACAACTGATAGTGTAATAACGTTTTAAACCTTTGTTTAGCTAACAAAGCCAATCACCTTATTGTGAATAATAAATATTAATATATCCACCAGTGTGCAATAACTCTAAAGGCTCACCGGAAGGCGATGAAATCAAGCTCTACAGCGGGAGATCGAGGTTATATGTAGGCGAATCCACAGTTCAAACAGAAAGAGGAAAAAACGCCAACTAGTGTAACATCGTTTAATATAAAATTTCTGCTAAAAATAAAACTACTTACAAAATGTAGAAGTAAGCAGGCCTGCTTACTTCTACATTTTGTAAGTAGTTTTATTTTTAGCAGAAATTTTATTTAAATTTTAAAAACGTTATTACACTATCAGTTGTTTTGTTTCATTTTATATATGCGCTCCCTTCACACTTTTCTACACAACCCATAAACCCTGTAAATCTGCTATATATCCTGTATATTCACAATAAAACTGACAGAATACATGTGAAAATATCACCTCTTATACGCGTGGTAAAATGATTGCAGAATGTCAAATTATCCATCTTAATTAAAAATGCTAAACGTCAGGATTCTATGCTTCTCTAGACAGCTACTATAATGTTTTACACAGATATTAAGATACTGCATTCTGAGAAAATCAATTTCCCTCTACACTAGTCATGTATTGATTGCTACAGTAATATACAGATCTGAAGAATAGCACTAAATATCTAACCCACTAAAAGCCAATTCACAGAGTATCATTCAGTATATAAATATATATATAAATATAGCTTAATTAGCCTTTCTGTCAAGCAACACTTCTGTGTGCAAGCAAACCATTTCAACTTATTATAAACTGATTAAAAAATACGCATTCTTTAATGAGCTATGTCACAAAAAATGAAGTTTGTGCCTTAGAACTATGCACATAGTTAGAGCAGCACTGACAAAAAAGGTAGTAATTTAAAGCATTTAACTTGTATCATTAGCATATAGAATGTATTGCTGCTATTTATGGCTCTGTGTGTGTAGTTTTTGTGTTTTTAAATATTTTAGGGTTACCCTCACATGGGGGTTGTGGTCTTTCTTTTGGAACAGACACAACTCTTATTTCATGGCAGAAGTGAAAGAGCTTGGTATTAGCAGAGAAAATACAGTTTTTTCTAGAGCTATATTTAAACAGTAGAAGTAATAATGGAATCATGGGTAACAGTCATTTTACTAAATTGGCTATTAAAAGACAAGGTACAGTTAATTAGCTGGAGAGAAGCAAAATCTTTTCCCCAGGCCTGTGCAGTACATAATAAAATGCATACAGATTTACTGTTAGAGAAACAGTGACACATCAGACCATATCACATTTTCCACGTCTTACAAATCTATGTTTTTAAATGTGTGTATTGTCCTTAGTTATACACAGGTTCACATAACATTAACACCTTAAATTTACAATAAACATTAGGGATGCACAGAATCCAGGATTCGGTTCGGTATTCGGCCAGGATTTGGCCTTTTTGGGCAGGTTTCGGCTAAATCCACGGTCCTGGCCGAACCAAATCCGGATCCTGATTAGCATAAATTAGCATGTGTTCATTAGCATTCGAAAGGGTTAAATGTTAGGGGGACATTTTTTTGCTGATTAGGATTTTGGTTTTAACCACTTTTGACAACTCCCCCTTGAGTATATGCTTAGTATTTCTAAGGCTAATGCCACACTATCCGTATGGTGTATATTTTTGGCAAGCCGAAAAACGCTTGCCGAAAGTATGCGCCATACGCTCCTACGTGTGCCTGCACCCGAATGAATGGAATACATTCAGGTGCAGGCACATGTAACCGATATCCACCAAAAAACACGAGACTTCATATTTGCGGATATCGGCTACATGTGCCTGCATCCAAGCTAATTCCATTCATTCAGGTGCAGGCACAGGTAGGAGCGTATGGCGCATGTGGCATGGTGTGGCATTGCTATTCCGGCAACATGTGCCTGCACCCAAGCTAATTCCATTCATTCAGGTGCAGGCACAGGTAGGAGCGTATGGCGCATGTGGCATGGTGTGGCATTGCTATATCGGCTACATGTGCCTGCACCCGAGCGTATTCCATTCATTCAGGTGCAGGCACAGGTAGGAGCATATGGCGCATGTGGCATGGTGTGGCATTGCTATATCGGCTACATGTGCCTGCACCCGAGCGTATTCCATTCATTCAGGTGCAGGCACAGGTAGGAGCATATGGCGCATGTGGCATGGTGTGGCATTGCTATATCGGCTACATGTGCCTGCACCCAAGCTAATTCCATTCATTCAGGTGCAGGCACAGGAAGGAGCATATCACGCATGTGGCATGGTGTGTCATTGCTATATCGGCTACATGTGCCTGCACCCAAGCTAATTCCATTCATTCAGGTGCAGGAAAAGGTAGGCGGATTTGACAGTGGTGGGGCATATTCTTGGCAAGCGTTTTTCAACTTGCCGACAATACGCCCTGTGTGGCATTACCCTAAATGAATAATACCTCATTTTTATACTAAAGCTGAAAAAGAAAAAAACCTACTTAATTCCAATGATGTAAAAAAATGTACAGATCAGTATAATATTAATAAGTTCACACAAAGAGAGAAAATGGAGTATGTGTATATCATATTTATAATGCAGGTAATGCATATAAATAATACAGGTATAGGATCCGTTATCCAGAAAGTTCTGAAAGTTCAGAGTCTATCTCCTATAGACTCAACTGTAAGCAAATAATTCTAATTTTTGAAAGTGATTCCTTTGTCTCTGTAATAATAAAACAGTACCTTGTACTTGATGGGAACTAAGAAATAATCAATCCTTATTTGAGGCAAAACAATCCTATTGGGTTTATTTAGAGATTAAATGATTTTTGTAGCAGACTTAAAGGGGTTTTTACCTTCAAGTTAACTTTTAGTATGTTATAGAATGGCCTATTCTTAGCAACTTTTAAACTGGTCTTCATTTTTTTTTTTTTTTTATTATTATAATTCTTTAACTAACTCTGCACTTACCATCACTTTACAAACCAACAGGAACTCGACCATCATACTGGTTACCCCAACCTTATGTGTCAATCACTCTCCCTCTTAGAATGTAAGCTCTTGCAAGCAGGGCCCTATTGTCTCCTAACAATATCCAAATGTATCCAATATGGTCTTGGATTCATACCCCTTTATTCTGTAAAGCGCTGCGCAAAATGATGGCACTATATAAATTGTAATAATTTGCCTTCCTCTTGAGACTCTTTCTAAATTTCAAATGGCGGTCACAGAACCCAGCAGTCAAAAACCTATTGCTTTGTGAGGTGACTATTTTATTGTTATTGTTACTTTTTATTACTTAACTTTCTATTTAGGCCTGCCTTTATTCATATCCCTCTCTTTCTTTCAAACCACTGCCTGGTTGCTAGATTAAGTTGGACCCTAGCAACCAAACAGAGGCTGAAATTTTAAACTGCAGACCTGCTGAATAATTTAAAAACTGCAAATAATACAACATGAAGACCAATTGCAAATTGTCTCAGAATAGCACTCTCTACAGCACATTAAAAGGTAGCTTAAAAGTGAACAACCACTTTTAGGTATGACGATCCAAATTATGGAAAGATCCGTTATCTGGAAGACCCCTGGTCCTGACCATTCTGGATAACAGGTTAATTTGATATACTGATAGTTAATAAACTGTCCCATACTAAACATATTTATATATACAAATTACATGTTTGAGAAGCTGATTTTTAAGAAAACTGAAAGAAAACTATTAAGTATATTTAGTATCCATACTATGTTACATACAGTACATTTATGACTGTATGAGATACTGGCAGAACTATTTTCCCTGTATTGTCTTTGATTTCTGCTATTATTTCTATAGTCACGCTTTGATCCAGCATGTGAATTATAATTCCATTCAATTCACTCAGGTTATATAGAAAACACCCATTTTTTTTAATGATGAATCTTATGATGTGGGTGTTGGAGCAATAATGAAGACAATGAGTTTCAGTTTGAATTCATTCTTCTGCAAAGGCATTAGCTGGAATGATTGTTTAAGCTTAAAACACATTTCGCTCTTTCTAGATGATTCACGCAATTGCTATTTCCTCCCAGGAAAAGGTGAAATTCTAAAGTTACATATCAGAGGGAAAAAAAATCAAAGATGAAAAAAGTCAAGGAAAATCATTCTCACAATTGTAATGTCTTAATGAATGCTATTAAACTGCAAGTATTTTGTTCATTATTATATTGCATTGCACATTGCTAGAATTTTTTTCCCTCTGTCACCAACTAAAACTCAGCAGAACTTCTTTCAAAGTCTCAAAAACAATACCCCAAAAATAGTTCCTACGTGTTTTGAAGGAGCAATAAACTGGTAGGTATGGCAACCTCAGTGAAGCTTTTCAAACACAAGAAAAAGAGAACAAAGATCTATAAATATATATATATATATTTGATGACATTAACGATCATCATTTCAGTAAATTCCAGACACACTCATTTATCTGAATAACATGTGTAAATCCAGCTGTGGTTTTTAAACACTTGCCACCCAAGATATACAAGTTGTCTGTTCCATATGAGAAGTCAGACAAATACAAATTTGCTGTTTATTTAAAGATTTTTGGAGAATGAAAATAGTCTGAAAACTCCAGCTGAACCCAAATAATAGAAATGCATTGACATTGCTTAGTGAAATAAATGCTATTTAAAAAAGGTGAACTATCTGTGAAACAGTGGTGGGAGTAGCTGGATTATGATAGCTTTTAAAAGGTTCCCATTTTAGGTTTCATATGCCTGCGGCAATTACATCCCTGTATGTAACCACAAAATGACTTTATAGTCTGTTAGTGCCAGCAGGCCCTTATTGTAATTATGGAATGTGTTCAGCTGCGGCCATTTACAAGCAGACCTTCCTGTTATTTAGCAGTTTTGTGTGATTTTGCAATCCACAATAATTGTTAGTAAAAGTGATGTGTTTGGGGAAGGGATTGCTATAAATGACAAAGGCTTAAAAGGCAATGAAAGAACTAATACTTGCACCTATGGTTTACACTATAGTTATATAGTTAACACTGTAAAAATTATAACTGGTGTCTGATAATATCACTTGATAAAACTAATGGATCATTTACAAAGGCCTTGGACAGAAACAAAATGGGATTATATAATAAAAAGCACTAAGTGTGCACAGGAGCAGTAACCCATAGCAACCAATAAGATGTTTGCTTTTAGGCTGATGCCACACGTGGCGTAGGGCTGATTTTTTCGGCAAGCGGAAAAACGCTTGCCGAAAATTCAGCCCTACGCCTGCTACATGTAGCCGATATACGCATGAAACGCAAGACTTTGCATTCTCTCGCATTTTGACTTTGTCTTCTTGTCTAAGTCACTAAGTTCAACATGAAAAAACTTTATCATTATTTCCTCCTGTTTTTTTGGTCAAAAGTATAGAATTAAAAGGACTTTTTTTTGGAGACTGATGAGGTGGACCGCCCAGCTTAAGGGGTGAAGGCTTGCCAGGTGGGGATGAATAAATTGTTCTGGAAATTGTTATGGAGTGTTTTTTCACTAATACGAATATAGCTATCAATGTCATGTGACTTATGTGATATGGAATAATGGTCTGCATTTGATGATGTACCTGGCAATGAGTCTCCCAAAAAAAAGAAGAAAGTCAATTATGAAGTGGAGTGTTTAACTTATGGGACAGAGGGTTTGGAATGCTAATCAGGTGGTGATCCATCATTATGGAATTTTTTGCTTATGGTAGCTTTGGGCACGGGATGCCTGGAGCAGAAGTCTAGGCTGTCCAGCTATCACATGCCAAACTTTGCAGTGAGTTGGGGTAAAGGTGGCTGGCACAGCAGGTGCTCAAAAAAGAGGGGGCTAGTATCTCTGGTCTGGTTTTTGACTAGCATTCCTAGTAACAAATTGTTCATGTTAATAAATGAGAACGATTGTTTATATTACAGTTTAATTCCATTGAACAGTGACTTTTGACTGTTTTCACTAATACTTTTAAAAAACAGGGCCATGGTAGCTATTGATGGAGGAATTTTTGCCAACAGTAGCTCTTTGGGCACAGGGTACCTGGAGAAGAAGCCTAGCCTGTTCTGCTATCACGTGCCCACCTTTGCATTACAGTTGAGGTAAGGTTGGCCGGCACAGCAGGTAATCAAATTAGAGGGGGCTAGCCCTTCATGTTATGGACCTTATATTATTTGGAATAATGGTCTGCATTTGATGATGCACCTGTCAAAGAAGATGGGAAGCTACTGGGGCATCTTTGGAGGCACAGATGCTCACTACTAAAGCGCTATTGCTGCCTTGGGCTGGTACAGAGTTTTAAAAACTGATGTATGGCATTTCTAGCCTACTTCCTTGTTAAGCCTTATCACTTTGAGTGTTAGACCCCTTTAATTATAATACTGATCTTTCCTGCTGTTGCCATAAAATTTCATGCAGGTGCAGAAAATAAATATATCAATGCAGTCAGCTCAGTAAAACAACTGGAGAAAGTTATTTGATGTTGTTAGAATATGTGCTATGTCTGCAAATAAAAACACAATAATAGACAGCTAGCTGAGACAATTAACACTTGTTCAAGAAATTATAATTGCCTACCAGGAGAGGTGAACAGAACTCTTTTCCAAAGTAATTTTGCATTAGGGAAAACTGTCAGGAGCGGCATTGTTTTATGTGATTTTGAATAGGTTATATTGATTTGTAACCATTGCTTTATTAGAATACTTAGTGATGTATTAGGAACATATAGTGACATTGAAATCAATGCATATTATTGATAAGCATGTGGAGCCCAGATTGCAAAATCCTTAGCTTAATGAATATAATTAAAGCAACATGACAAGAAGAAAAATTCTAATGCAGGTTTTGTTAACAATGAATATTTTATTTCCATTAGTCACTCAAATGTGACTATTTCCAGCAATTCTTTTCTTCTAATAGAGATAGCTGTTGCTTGTGTCCAATACCTGTTGGACGTTGTTAAGGATAAGGAACAGCAAATGAATGTGAACCCTAAATGTCTGCTTCAGGAAGCCCAACAATGACATAACTATAGAGGAAGCAGACCCCACAGCCATGGGGGTCAGGGGGTCTCAGATTCTGCGTTCTCTATAGCAGGGACCCCCAACTTATTGCAATATTAAAAAAAATTGGGGAGCAACACAAGCATGAAAAAGTTCCATGTATTATAAATCTCTTGTACACAATAAAAGTTTCTTCCTTTAGATAAGCTATTGATAAAAGATCAGATTGGCTTACTCGTGTCATATATTTATATTTCTGGCCTGGTCTAGAAATTCTGTTCTGCTGAGAACCGGCACTGAATAAAACACAGCTTTTATCAACAACTGAGCATTATATCTTTTAGATAACTTCATGTCAATCATATTGTAAGTGTATTCAGACAATAACTAAACTGACAATGTCAACAGTGATGAGGGAATACTTGACTGAACGCTTTATCAGAGTATATATCATGTTTTATTATAAATCACAATCCATTTGTTTGAAATTCCTTTGTTATGTTAAGCATTTGTTTTTATGGATTGCACATCTAACAGATTTCAGCATTTGCCTGTGCTTGTGATTTTGCCTATTTTTCCATGGTTTAACCCTTTAGGTTTGATTGGCTTATTGCAAGAGCTACTACGTGTTTTCATTTTATTTGAAAAATGTAGGTATTCATGCAATAAGTCTAGTGCTATTTCATCAAATAATTTCATCAAACTATTTTGTTATATTGCTTTGACAAAATAATTTGTTGGTCAATACTGCTGTTTTAAGCATTAATAAAATTCTATTGGGGTCTAAGTAAAGAAGGAAAATTAAAGTGGCCATATACTCACCATACAACGTAATGTAAATGTGTCCTAAATTTGCTTTTTTGAGACCTTTTTCAATTTCCATTTTCTTTTTGTTTTTACAATACAGGTATGGGATTTGTTATCTGAAAAACCTGTTATTCAGAAAGCTCTGAATTATGGGAAGGTTATCTCCCTTAGACTCCATTGTAATCAAATCAGTTAAAAGATATTTCCTTGTATTTGATTCCAACTAAGATATAATTAATTCTTATTGGTGGCAAAATAATCCTATTGGGTTTATTTAAATTTTAAATTATTTTTTAGTAGACAAAGTGTAGAGATCCAAATTATGGAAAGATTTCCTATCTGGAAAACTCCACGTCCTGAGCATTCTGGATAATAGATCTCATAACGTTGGTAGCAGTAGTACTGATTTAATATCATGGATATGTAACAGGAGCATCCCCTTCTACACTGATCGTTTGTCTGGACAAGTGAGTGGGTACAGGGGGGACTGCCATTGATGTCTAAAGAGTGATGCAAGTACCTATTGTGTTTTCTATATAATGTGCTATAGATACCAGAGTTTTTGATTGCCCTGTATATGAATATTCACTATACATTCCAGTGACTTTTGCTGTTACAATATAATGCACTAGAGATGCTCACACTGTGCTATATTTTATATTTGTGCGATATTTTATCACTATAAAGTATATTGTGCTGTAGAATATACACTGCTGTTATGATACAGTATGTTATCCCTTGTCTGAGCATGTAGATACATGCAGAAATGATTTGCCACAAGGTCATTTTCCATAAAATGCACAAATGAGCTATGCAGCAAGTAAGTGGAGTTGTATGTCTAATGCATTAGATATGTGCTTCTTATTCCCTTTTAGCACTTTATACTTGTTCTTGGATTTGTAAATGAGCCCTTGAGTGTGTATACATATGTATGTGTGTCTTGTATGGATATATTTTTATTATGATTTAAGCTTTCCATGTTGCTAACAGTTAAAATCAACTGTACATCAGCATTAAAGTTACATAATATATGTATTTTAAGCTCTATTAAGAAATGTGCGCTAGAGAATTTCTAGTCATTGCTGTAATTACACATAATTTACTAACCACCTGTTCCTTAGGCAGCTGGAACACAATCCATGGTAGAGAAAGTTGGAATCAAAGCCACAGTGTCATGGTTACTTATTGCAGCTTTGGCAATAAACCCAGATAAAACCATAAAATACATAAATATCTTCATTTTTCATCAAAATTACTATTTCAGAGTATTTAGGCTTTTGCTCCCAGTAATCTCCAAGCACTGCCTATAGCAAAACATACTGTGGCCATGCAGTCACTGGGCATTTGTCCCTAGTGACAGGTAAAATAATAATTGGGGCCCCCTTTGGGAAGGACTCATCTTTCTAACTTACTAGTAGTGGCCCCCATGATTACTGATGGAACATTTACATCTATTTGCCCCATTTACCTTTCACACTGGCCAAGTTCTACAACCAAACAACCCCCATCCTTGTACCTTGTCCAAAAATGCCAAAAGCAACCTTGGCATACTTGTGC
Organism: Xenopus tropicalis; assembly: GCF_000004195.4. Lineage (NCBI taxonomy): Eukaryota > Metazoa > Chordata > Amphibia > Anura > Pipidae > Xenopus > Xenopus tropicalis. The sequence continues at coordinate 43,154,729 of NC_030681.2, read as the reverse complement.
CTATCCCTGGCAAGCCTTCCACTACCAGGATATGGCAACATAATTCACCCATTCTGATTAAGCAACCCAAAAAAGGTAAAACGGGGTGGTGGGAAGGCTCCTGCTTGTTTCACACCTCGCTACAGAAGGAGACTGAGGAGTTAGCATAGGGGCATGAGAAATTAGACATTAAGATTAAGGTTTTTTTCAGAAATGCACAATCCTACTGTACGTTTATTTTTAACCTCTACCTACAAAAGAGAACTGTGATTTTAAGCGTAAGTAATCCCTTTCTGCACAATTCACACACACAATTTACACATGTTTTCTGTCCTTTGCACAGTGCAGTTCAGAAGCAATTTCCCTTCGCTGGAAAGTTTGCGTAACCGCTGGAATTTGCAAAACAGTAAAAATCCACAAAACACATTGAAGTCAATGGCTGGGGGATTTTTGCGGTTTTGTTTGCACAACATGAATTGAATTCAATGACATTTTTTTTTACACAGACCACAGTGCCATAGTGGGTGAACAAGTGGTAGGGAGGGAAGGGGAGAGCTATGAGCTGGCTGAGAGCCGGAGGCACACTGCATTTGTGTTCCTGAGTTGTGTGGGCATCAGTACAATACAGACCAGCTAGTCAGTATAATCCAGCAAACCAGAATCTTGCCACCTTTTGGGACATTTTCTGCAGACACCCATGCTCTTACAAACACTGTTAAATAAGTGAAGTAGCCTAAATATCTACTTAATGGAATTTATTATTTATTATATAAATACAATGTATGGATAGGAATCCAGATGTAAAATTACCTTTTAATGGCATGATGGGAGCACCCAATATCATTATAGCTTTATCTGAACTCTGTCATTAATCTAGATGTCAACAGTAGTGATTTCATATCATTACCCTAAGTATGCTTCTTCTGGCACTTATAATGTATGAAATTAACCAGGTAGAATAAAGGTACAGGAACAAAACAACATTAATAACATAATATTAACTCATGAAACATGCGGGTTCCATAACATGTAAGGAAGCATGAATGCATGCTGGTACACTAAGTTCAGTATATAATTCAGTATTTCTAATAATATACTTTCTTTCAGCTTTAGTTCTCCTTTGAACTTTAAATTGAAGGTCACCATTTAGGAACTCTCGTAGCATTATTAAAAACTAGATAATTCATATGTATTCAGGGGCCTTTTACATCTCTTAAAGGAGACATTTTATATACAGTTCATATTCAGTTATAATATTCATCCTCCCTCAAAATGCAAAATGATGCAGAAAGAAAGATGTTTTGAAAGCATTTTACCCCCTAAAACTGTCATTATATGAGAGCTGCATACACAACCTCTCTATTCAGAAGCCAGAGCAAAATGTAAGATGGGAGTGTCCTTTCAGTCTCCCACAGGAAGTGGTCACAGAACTGACTGACAGGCATTACTCAACAGCAGCAGGGAAAACCCCTCCCAGTTTCCTCCTTCTGTGTCTCTCTGCTTGTGCTGCTGGGGGGGGGGGGAGAGGAGCGAGTAGAGCAGGAATGGACTGCCTGTGACATCGCTAAGCCAAATGGATATTCACTGCACTTTAAGCAGCTCTGCTGTGTCTATCAGGGCCAGCAGCTCTGAGCCCCATACTGAAGAGTCTAAACCGGAAGCTTGCAAAGGATCTGGGTAGAGCACAGTTTTCAAGAATTTATGGACATATTTGAACCCAAAGGTATTAAATAAAAGCACTTCCTTCTATTTTACATTATTTTACAAGGTTTAGTGCATTATAAAAATGTATGGTATATGTCCCCTTTAATATGTATGTGATAGTTTGGACCTCATTTAAAAACCCAAATGAGTATGAGCCATTCATACTACATATACTGAGTACAGGTATGGAAACCCATTATCCAGAAAAGTTCTAAATTATGCAAAGGCTATTTCTCATATAAGCAAATAATTCTCATTTTTAAAAACTTGATGGGAACTAAGATATAATTAATCCTTACTGAAGACAGAACAATCCTTTTGGGTTTTTGATGCTTAAGGGCCGTGACACACAGGGAGATTAGTCGTGCCCCCCACAATGCCATCCCACCAGCTAGAATGTAAATTGCCAGTGGGATGGCATACACGGCGCCGTGATTTGGCAAAGTTGCCTTGAGAGGCGGAGAGATTAGTTGCCCACGACAACGGAGATTTGTTGCGGCACGACTAATCTCCCCGTATATCACAGCCCTAAAGGACATGTAAACCCCAAACACAAAAATCATTTAACAGCCTCTTTGAAATCTTTCAATACCTGCCACTTGTCCAGAGGTTATTAGTAAGGCTGCAGCATCTCCTTAATCACTTAGATTTCCTTCTCCTCCTGTAACCCACTCGCCCCCCCCCCTTCATGAATTTGCTTTGACTTCTGGCTTGTGGGCATGCTCAGTTGTTCTATGCTCAGATTACTAAACACACCCTCCAGTCTAGCAGCCAGTGAAGAGATGGCATTGCTGGTTCCCATAGAAACTCAGCTCTAGCTGTCTGCTTCATTTTTTTTCTCCTAACCGCCTCTCCTGAGCTCAGCTTGCCTGTGTGAGCCTGTATTCTTGATAAAATGTATGATGAACAAGTGTCTGTGTGTGTGTCTGCTGTTTGCAGATTTAAATGTAACTGATTATGTATCAGAGAAAAAATTGGCCACCTCGTGAAAGCTGCTATTTGCTTTAGGAAATGTGATGGTGCTGGCAAGCGGAGGGGATTTATGCAGTATAAATAATTCCATTTGGGTGGGGTAGATGTGCCTAACAGATATACATTGTAGGCAAATGTAGGCTTTACATGTCCTGTAAGTAATTTTTTAGTAGGCTTAAGGTATACATATATATATATACTGGTGTGTGCCCCATTGGATAAAATCGTTTTCAGCACCTCTGCGCTCCCAAGCTATTTAGTCAAGAAAACGTTGGCAAAAATGTGCTAAAATTACAGAAAACTCTAAATTTGCAGGAGAAACTTGAGCCAAGGGAAAGTCTCAATCATTGCTAAATCTGTCCCATAATCTCCCTCATAAACACTGCTGTGATTGCTTCTCTATTTGGTGTGTATTGTGTTCTCGGTGAATGATTATATGTACATATGTATGGTATCTCTCTGATATTTGTAGATCAAACATTGCACTTTATGTATTTAAATTAAAAAAGACATTTGATATGGCTTAGTTTTTTCCAGTATCTTCAGATGCAAGTACTTGTTTACTTTGTGTGTTACTGTAATGTTTTCTGCTGGTATAGTAACTGAATATTTCTGAACTAATCCTTTATTGGACTTTTGTAAATAAATGTAAGGTTTGTCTGAGGTTTATGCAGGCTCATTGGACTCAGGTTCAGTGTGTGCTCAATGGAGAATCACAGGAGTGTGTGCAAATAAAACCATCCATAATGAAAAAGATGACAATGCTTTAAGTTGTTACATAGTTACATAGTTAAGTTGGGTTGAAAAAAGACCAAAAGGGTTGAACTATCAAGTTCAACCCTTCCGAGTAAACCCCAGCGTGCTCTGCATACACTCACATATACAGGTACGGGATCTGTAATCCAGAAAGCTTTAGACATAATGTATGGAGATACAAATTACAGAAAGACCCCAGGTCCTGAGCATTCTGGATAACATACTTATATGTATATCTATCTATATATCTCTCTATATCTATCCAATATCAATACTAGTTGTAGATTTTAGTATCACAATAGCCTTTGATTTTATGCTTGTTCAAGAAATCAGCCAAGCCCCTCTTAAAGATGAAGTAAACTTTTTTCAATGTCTAAAATCTAAATAGTGCCCAGAATAACATACCTTCCCCCTAAAATAAATCTAAATAGTGCCCAAAATAACATACCTTTCCCCTGGCACTAAGTCTCATAAGTTTCTGTATCAAGCAAATCACCTTCTTTTATTTGCTGAGGTCTACTTCTCTCTCTCTGACTGTGAAGATGGTCAGAGAGGTGCCTACTGGGCATGCTTGCTGTCACTGCTCCAATGGAAATCCAACAGGCACGCGCAGTAGGCAACTCTTCAACCATCCTCACAGTCAGAGAGACAAGTAGAGCTCAGCAAAGAAAAGGTGAGGTGAGTCGCTTGTGATACAGAATTTGCATGAAAGAGTGAAAGGAGAAAGGTATGTTATTCTAGGGGCTGTACAGTATATAGTGTTTTAGGGGCTTTCATGATAAAAGGGTTACTTATCCTTTAAAGGCATTAACAGAATCTGCTATCAACATTACCCAGCCAGGCATTCCCAAACTCATTGCCCTCACTGTGAAGAACCACCTATGCTGTTTCAAAGTTCTGTACCTCCAATCTAAAGGAATGGCCTTTGGCGCGCTGATCTTTTTATTGGGTAAAAAGAGTCCCCGCTTTCTGTCTGTAGATACAAAATGATTAAAAAAAAACAAATCAGTTTTCAGCATGGATCTAAATTAATTTGTACTGCAAAAGTTGTTTTTGGTAAAGCACTGACCAACTGAATGGGACATTTTTTTTTTGATCTTTGTAAGGGAATTTTTCACATTTTGTGGCTGAATCATTTGTAAAGGATTTCGTATTTGGCTAATTCTTAGGGGCCTATTTACTAAAGGTCGTGTCTTTGTTTTCACGATTTGTATGTTTTTTTTTTGCACAAAATTTTTTTTTTTCCCAAAAAAACACCATATTTTTGCGATTTATTATGTATCGGAACTGCAACAAATCTGCCATTGTCAGCTGCCATGTGACCTCCACAGGTTTTTTTACCTCAAAAAATGCAAATACCAGTTTTAGGCGCAAGCAGACAGCACATTCAGGTATAGTTATTTGTTTCCTTTTTGAAACACAGATAAGCAATTGTTTGTACAGTGTATTCTAGATTTCTTTTTACAGATGAAATCTCTGGAAAGTCATTTTAACCTCCCTATACTGAAGGTGGTGCAAAACTTTATAAAACACCTTTATTTTAGAAGGAAATTTATTACTGTCAAGTTTAATGAAACATTCCCAATTCTTAAAGTAGAAGTTTAATTAACAGTATAAATGTGCTGCTGGATTTATCTGTCTTATAAATGAAGAGATGCTAGCAACGCTGGTGAGATATAATCTGCTAGCAAGATAAAGATCTCTAGTGCCAAACCTTTCAAGTGTGCAGTGTCGCTTTCCATACATATATATTCATATTATATTGATGATATGTCTGCATGGTTTATACCTGTTCATTCCGATCTCAACACCGAAGGCTACAAGGGCCGCAAAATTACAGCTATAGTCTGAGTGCTATCAATTTAGTTTAAATGAAAGTTTTTTTTTAAAAAAAGTAATTACATTTTGACTTTTAACTTTTCATTAGAAGATCCACAATGTTGAAATGGAAATCACTAATTCCAGGACAAATCCCAGTTTAATTAGAGAGAAAGTGACAGTTGCTTTCTGATCATCACCTCTCCAGTTGGGTGTTTCAGCAACTATGTGGTTGCTAGGGTCTTATTTTCCCTATCAACCAGGCAGTGATCTTAATGAGAGACTAGAATATGAAAAGGGGGGAATGAATAGGAAGATAAATAATAAAAACTTGCTATAGCAATAAAATTGTAGCCTCACAGTGACCCCCATTTGAAAGTTGAAAAGAGGCAGAAGAGGAAGGCAAATAAACAAAAACCCAATGTTACTGTAAAAATACTTAGGGGCTGATTTACTAACCCACGAATCCGACCCGAATTGGAAAAGTTCCGACTTGAAAACGAATATTTTGCGAGTAGTACTTTGCGATTTTTTCGTATGTTTTGCGATTTTTTCGGATTCTTTACGAATTTTTCGGATCCAAAACGATTTTTGCGTAAAAACGCGAGTTTTTCGTATCCATTACGAAAGTTGCGTAAAAAGTTGCGCATTTTGCGTAGCGTTAAAACTTACGCGAAAAGTTTTAACGCTACGCAAAATGCGCAACTTTTTACACAACTTTCGTAATGGATAGGAAAACTCGCGTTTTTACGCAAAAATCGTATTGGATCCGAAAAATTCGTAAAGAATCCGAAAAAATCGCAAAACATACGAAAAAATCGCAAAGTACCGATATTTACGAAAAAAACACAATCGGACTCCATTCGACCCGTTCGTGGGTAAGTAAATCAGCCCCTTAGTTTATGAAATTTTGTGTAATTAAAGAATATTATGAGCTTGCTGGGTGAGGATGGATAGTTCTTTAAGTAAACATTTAGTATGTTATAGAAAGGCCAATGCTTAGCAAATTTTCATCTGACCTTCGTTATTTATTTTTTCATAGTTTTTTAATTATTTGCCTTCTTCTTCTAACTCTTTCCAATGAGGGGTCACTGTCCACAGCAGCCAACTATTTCTCTATGAGGCTACAATTTTATTGGTATCATTACTTTTTTATTACTTATTTTTCTCTTAAGTCCCTCTCTAATTCATATACCAGTCTCTCATTCAAACTACTCCTGGTTGCTAAGGTAATTTGAACCTTAGCAACCAGATAACTGCTGAAATTCTGAACTGGAGAGGTGCTGAACAAAAAGTGAAATAAATAAAAAAACACAAATAATAAAAAAATGAACAACAACTGCAAACTCTCAGAATATTACTTTCTACATTGTATTAAAAGTTACGGTAAAGTTAAGGTGAACAACCCCTTTAATGCTAAAAGTTGGAAATCACACACTCAGCAATGCCACACAGGCTACATAGCCCTCCTTGGGTTTCTGGAAACACATAATTATGGATGAATATCCTCTGCTAATATACATGTACAGATGCTAAACTGGACAAGTGCAGCTATTTTGCTTGATGTTTTAAATAATGCCTTTGTGTCTATTACTTTTTTTATACTATTATTATACTGTTAATTGAAATGCCCCATACTGTACAATGCATGTTAAAATTACCAAAATCTTGAAGAAATAAACCTCAAAAAAACTGAATGTAAAATTGCTCAGGGAGCTTTCTAAAAGTTTTTGTAATTTACATGAATCTTTTTAGTTTAGATCTATTTAAGTTTTACAAACTGCCAATATAATGAATATCATAACAATAGTGCTACACTGGATTTTAAAATCGTGTGCCCCTAGGCCGGCTGCCTCCTGCATCCCTCAATCCCCCCACCATCACGCCCTAAAAACATGCCACCCTAGGCCCAAGCCTTTGTGGCCTTCCCACAAATCCAGGCCTGAGCATCAGAGGCCCTTCCATCTCTTTCCTGAGCAGTGCTGTTTTTTCTGAAGGTATATCTCTTTGACTGTCTTTGACAGTTACTGACGGAGGGTACAATTTTACATTCATTGTTTTAAGGTCTACTTATCTTTTATTCTAAAGGCCCGTGACACACGGGGAGATTAGTCACGCCGCAACAAATCTCTGTTGTCGCGGGCAATAAATCTCCCCGCAATGCCATCCCACCGGATAGAATGTAAATTGCCGGTGGGATGGCATACACAGTGCCGCGAGTCGCCGAAGTTGCCTTGAGAGGAAACTTCAGTGACTTTGGCAAATTGCGGCGCCGTGTATGCCATCCCACCGGCAATTTACATTCTAGCCAGTGGAATGGCATTGCAAGGAGATTAGTCTCCCGCAACAACGGAGATTTGTTGCAGTGCAACTAATCTCCCCATGTGTCACGGCTCTAAATAGCTTATTGCAAACATTCTTTGTGGAATTATCTATGTTAAGCAAGGTTTCTAAGGCAAACATCTTTTTGCGAATGCTTTATTGTTTATATATAAAAATTATATTTCTTACAAAATTATAACTTTTCCCTCCAAATCACCTCTGGCATTTTAGATTATGTTTATTCAGATCTTTTGCTTGTTTGTTTCTGTATCAATGCCAACTGGATATCCTGAATCAAAATTGAATTGTTGTACCTGAGGCATTTTCCGAATTCAATAGTGTTGTAAACTGCTGTATGGTTCTAAAACATATCTCATAAAGCTTGATTGGAACACTCTGTTTCCTTTTTAGTATTCTGTGTATTTCTCACAGATGGAAGAAGAAAAATCTAACTACAAATCCCTTACATTTAACAGAATTTTCAATTTTATATATGATAATCAAGCAGTTTATATGTCAGAAATTAAAAATCATCATCAGTAGACAAGCATGTTTAACAGTAGGAAAAGTTGGGGGCCTTCCTGTTTAAAAAAGGTTTGTAAAATTAAACAGGAATAAGTTACGCTGGCGGGCCTGGTTTATGAACAACATCTATGACTGTTGAAAAAAGAAAGATTGATTCAACAATGCTGAATGTTTCCCCTTCTCATTAAGAAAATGTTTGCTTATTACTAACAGACAACTATTAAGAGGTTAAAGGAGAAGGAAATCTACTGACACTGTTTACTTCCAATAGATTATCCACAATAGTGCAAGCTAGAACGCTATATTTATTCTGTAGAATGCTTTACATTTAAAGCACCTAGAAGCTTTCTCTGTTTGTTTAAGAAAGCGGCTGCCATATTAGCTTGGTGTGATGTCTAGTGATGAGCGAATCTGTCCCATTTTGCTTCACCATAAAACTTGCGAATTGGCAAGAAAATTAGCGAAACTCATTTGTCGTAAGGTTTTTTTTTGTCGCCCGCGTCTTTTTTGTCACCCACAGCTATTTTTGTCGACCACAGCACCCTTTTTTTTACGCGACCGTGCCAAATTTGACGCACGACCAAAAACATTTTGCGGCGGCGAATTTTCTCACAGCGAATTTTCACGGAAGTTTCGCGAGTCAATTTGCCAAAGGTGAAATGCGGAAATTCGCTGCGAATCCATGCCTGCCGAAAAAATTCGCTCATCACTAGTGATGTCACTTCCCTCTCCTGCTTGTTTCTCTTGCACACTGTAGGCTGGTAGCTCTGGGCTCTGGGGAGGGAGAGGAGTGAGAGGGAAGGAGGAGGACGCAGAAGGGAGGGGAGAGGGAGAGAGGAGCAAGCTGTGCAGTCTCTTGCCTGGGCTGGGAGGTTTGAGCTAAGAAAGGAAATATGATTCCGAAGCCCATGTGTAAACAACAGAAGCAATGTAATGTCATATTTCTTTTCACAGAGGATTTAGAGCAGCATTACTGCGAGTGTTTATTGGTATATTTACATAGACCTTTCTGATAAAGCTTACTTATAAGTTTTTTTTTTTTACTTTAACAAGCAATCATCCTGATTGCTGTTGAGTGATTCTTTTGACAACTGGCAGTCTCTGCATATATATACATTTTAGGTCATATTTATTAAATGAAAACTCTGATGGTAATATGGTACTGTATGGGGCCCATTTACTTACTCACGAACTGGCCGAATGCGTCTGATTGCGTTTTTTTCGTAATGATCGGTATTTGCCGATTTTTTCGGAAAATTATCACGACTTTTTCGTTGCCATCCGAATGTTGCGTAAAATCTGGCGATTTTTTCGTAGCGTTAAAACTTGCGCGAAAAGTCGCGCCTTTTTCGTAGCCATTCCGAAAGTTGCGCAAAATGTTGCGATTTTTTCGTAGCGTTCGGATTCATTCAAGCTTCAGTATGGTGACTTTTCTTGGGCCAGGTTGGAGCTGCAGGGTGCCATTGAGTCCTATGGGAGGCTTCCAAAATCATGCTAAGTCTGAAAATTTTGCCCGCCGCTTACGAGCGCTCAATACGAAAAAGTCGTGACAAGATACGAGCGAATCGTAATGGCTACGAGAAACTCGCGGTTTTTCGCGAAAATCGTATTGGTAACGAAAAAGTCGCAACAATTTCCGGAAAGTCGTAAAGGCGCCGAAAAAAACGCAAAAAATATGAAAAAGACGCAAAATGTTCATTTTCCAATCTGAATTTTTCCAATTCGGATTCGAATGCGTGTCTTAGTAAATCAGCCCCTAAGTGTTAGAAAGTATATTTTTAAAACAATAGCAATATTATAACATATGTAAAACTAGCATTGTCAGGATTCCAGAGTGCCTTGTCTTGACATATTTTATTGGACAGGTACGGAAAATCTGTTGCACAGAATTTTTTTTTTGTCACACGTCAAATTGGGCGCGGTCTTGTCAAAAACGCTGGCAACAAAAAAAAAAAATGTGGGCGACCAAAAAAATATACGCGGGCGACATAAAAATGACGCGAAAAATGCGTTTTGCGAATTTTCCGCCATTTCGTCATTTTTCTTGCTGTTTCACGAGTTTTATGGCGAAGCGAAATGGGACAGATTTGCTCATCACTAGACGGGTGCAGTTAGGAAACCCCATCCACATTTCAGCACAAATTTAGTATGGTACAAAGTACTTCATTGTTTTAGTTTCTCTACTTCCCAAAGTGGATGTTACTCTCTCTTGTGCCCTCTGGAATGGCTTCTCTGTCTGCAACAAGCCTACCGTATATACTCAAGTATAAGCCGAGTTTTTCAGCACCCAGGCCCGGATTTGTGGAGAGGCCACAAAGGCCCGGGCCTAGGGCGGCAGAAGTTTAGGGGCGGCATGCCGCCCCGCCGCAAAAAAAAATTTGAAATTTGGCTCCCATACGGAGCAGTCGGGACCTCTCCCCACTGCTCCGTATGGGCGTTTTAAGGAACGCATGCGCACTGATGGGGTCGCTTTCGCGCATGCGCACGGGGGGGGCGCGCTTTCGCGCATGCGCACTGGGGGGGGCCTCGCTTTTGCGCATGCGCACGGGGGGCCGCGCTTTCGCGCATGCGCACCGGGGGCGCTTTCGCGCATGCGCATGGGTGGGGAGGGGGCGACCGACAGGGGCGGCCTCGGGGCGCCCAAAACAGAAATCCAGCCCTGTCAGCACCCAAAATGTGCTGCAAAAATTAACCCTCGGCTTATACTCGAGTACTCCAGCTGCACCCTCTGCTACCTGATTCCTGCTGCCGCTACCGCTGCTCCCGCCAACCCCGGACCACTGATTTACTTGGCAACAGCGATGTGGTGACTGCTTGACTTCCGGTTTAAACCGGAAGCCAATTTGCAGCATTCTTTAGAGTCTTCGCAGTCCTTGTTCTAAGTGATTTACAGGCTTTTATTGCGATGGCGTGGGGAGACGGATGGGGACGGAGTGTTTACACTTTCTATCTAGGAGTGCCTGCCCGTCAGAACAGATCGCTGGCTTATCCTGCATGGGGAGAGGGAGGGGGAGGAGGGTTGAGCTGCCTAGAAGCTTGCTACGAGAGTTAAATGAGATCTGCTACCTGAGCTCAATAAAGTAATGGTAAAGTAAATTTTCTAAAATTAACACTTATATTGCTGAACTTTTTCTGTGATACATTAACTGATAAAGGCATTTAGAAAAGATTTCAAATGTTAAAAAATGTTGTTACTGTTCCTTTAACTGAACCCGGTGCTAATAGAATCTTTTTGTGACAAGTGCGCTCCTGAATTGTGGTGGTTTTGTGTGTAAATATAAATTAATTGTGTGTAAATAGAAATGAACTGGGTGTAAATTACTTACTATGAATTTAGACCCAAAGTGATCATTGATCATTGAACTCCCATTATGTATAGTAAACTTCAAACTGGCCTGCTATTTATTTCTTTGTGCGGAGAGCAGAGAGTGGGGAGAGCTCTTTGAAGCAGGCAGGCAAGCTATCTAGTTCACAATGTCATGAAGAGGGAGGGAGGGGGAGCTCCTTGAAGGAAACAGCAAGCTGAATCCTGTTCAGTAAAATTAATAATTCCTAATTTTATTGGAATTTATTTTGATTAGTGAAACTTAGCAGAAGCTGCTGCATTTCCCACCCTAGGCTTATGCTCGAGTCAATAGGTTTTTCCAGTTTTCTTAGGTAAAATTCGGTACCTCGGCTTATATTTGGATCGGCTTATACTCGAGTATATACGGTACTTATTTTTACTACCTTATTGATACTCTTTTGCACCTGGACAGTAAACCACTGAAACCCATCAGTGCTTCGCTTTTTTCAGCCAGGTGAAGGTAGAACAATGAAAGCAAACATTTAGTTGCAAATGGTAACTACTTAGGTGTACATTTTCCCAGTGTTAATAAATTTGCCCCGTTGATCTTTTGGCTGTTTTAACCCTGTTGATTCCAGTATCCTCTTCCAGTCCCCTTGCTCACTTGGCCTTTCATGAGACTGCCTAGTACTGGTCTTCCTGATTAATTTTGTTCTTTTAGTGTCTCTTTAAATGGAGTATATTCTTGCATACATCATTTGGGATTCCTCAATGCTGTTGACACAACCGACTACAATCTCCTTCTCCAGTTTACCCATTCACTTGGTCCTGTCCTGCTTTGTCATAGTTTTCCTCATCATATATATATATATACTGTATATAATTGTTTTCATATATATTTTTATATAGTTTATATTTAATTGCTATGTCAACAGTAATACATTGCATAGTTACCAGACATGTATGTCCATGTTTAGAAGTTAATAAACAAAGATAGAACTTCAAGGTCAATATAGCACAAACAATGCTCTAGAGAAAGAACAAACAGCATGCTCAGTTTGTATACAGTTGTTAGAATTCTACAGGTATCATTTGTTTGAAGAAGAGATTGCTGTAGAGAAATATGCTTGACTCTATTGGCTCCCAATAGAAATGTGATACCTGCCAAAAAATAAGTAAGAAATACAGAAAAAATTGTGTGTGTTGATGGAGCTTTCAACTGGGCAACTGTTTGTTCCTTGTTCTTGGGGTGGTAGCAGAACACCCATCATCCATGAATCCATGGTGTGCCACATATCCTCTCAATGCTCTGACATATGGGTATAGGTATGCCTGCAGTCAAATAAACTAAGTTTATATTATGCCTCATCTCCCTCAGGTCAGACTGCACTGGTAGCCATTTATTATATTTGGGAAAACAATGAGTAAAATGTTTCAAGGAATGCTAAGGTGTAAAACTGTAGCTACCAGAGCTTGAATAGAATCTAGTGCTGAATCATCTATGCAAGCTGTCAGCCTGGGCTGAGTACATGAGCCTGGTGTTGAGTTGGCGAGCTCTTGTTTCACAACATCATTTTAGAAGGTTGTGGGATGTATTCTGGTCTAGGTTAGCCTAACTGACACCATATCACTGTACCATATCTACATTGCCATTCATTCATGTATCTGTTTCTCCATCAAACTGCACAGTAGGTACATGTAACTTACATTTTTACAGCTAAAACTTTTGATTGTTTTATTTCACGTCCCACTGACATATACTAAAAATGTATTATCTTGCTTTGTACAGTGTTCATACATCTTCTGTGCTATTTGTTTCTAGTTCTACAACTCAGGCTATAAATTTTGAACTGCAGAATGTAAGTCTTCCCACAAATGAGTCCTTGTGGATCTCATAAACGTTTGTCTGAAATGAATCTTAACTGAAAAGATGTGCTCTTTATTGCTCTCTAGCTTCCCAACTGTTGGTGTCCTAATTTATGGTGGTAAAGGGTTCCAATGTGTACTTATTTTTGAGGTTAATCCAGGTAAAGAATTTGGACCATATTTAATAAATATTTATAAAATACATTTCTGCACCTGCTTGGTTTTTTTTTTACAAAGCTCTTCAATGTGTGGAAACTGGAAAGGGTAAAACTGAGAAGTGGCTGCAAACTTCTAGAAAAATCTAGTAAACCTGCTTAAATGGGTTGTTCACCTTTGAGTTAACTTTATGTATGATGCAGAGAGTAATATTCCAAGACAGTTTGCAATTGATCTTCACTTTTTATTATCTCTAGTTTTTTAAATTATTTCAGTATTTTCAGCAGTTTTCCAGTCTGGAGTTTCAGCAACTAACTGGTTACTAGGGTACAAATTACCTTAGCAACCAAGGAGTGGTTTGAATGAGAGACAAGAATATGAAAAGGAGAGAATTTGAATAGAAAAATAGGTTATAAAAAGTAATAATAACAATAAAACTATAGGCTCACAGAGCAATAGTTTTCTGGCTGCCGGGGTCAGTGACCCTCATTTAAAAGCTGGAAAGAGTCAGAAGGCAAATCATTCAAAAAATAAAATTAAAAGATGCTTAGAACTGGCCTTTCTATAACATAGTAAAAGTTAACTTAAAGGTGAACTACCCCTTTAAGAAATGTAAGTTAGATTTTTGGATCATTTCTTCCCATACAATTTATTGAATTAGTCCATTGAAATGCATGACTCTGAAGTAAAGCAAAACTCTAAATAGCCTACCAAAAATCATTTCATTAACATGTATTCTAAAAATGTACCTGCGGCATAGACACTGTGGGTTTACAAATAATTATTTGGATATATATATTGAACATTTTTTTCATTAAAATATTTTAATAAAAACTAGCTTTATTTACATAGTTTATTTTACCTGAACAATCCATTTAAATTAACATTCAATTTTACTGAACTATCCATAGTGACTATCCAACGTCACTAACAATTATCACATGACCATTTCATACTCCTAAACAGCCTGAAGCCTGATCCCCAATTTTTCTGAAGATTTTATTTAAATAAACATTTTTATTAAACACTCTGCTTACCTAGAAATCCTTTCCGCTACATGTTTGTTTATCAGAATATTTCATATCATTAACATTGCACTGATATGAACTTTCTCATTCTAAAACTCAATATTTCCTTCTAAGCCTGTTTCTCATACAGTGACGCCAGGCCCGGATTTGTGGTGAAGCCACAAAGGCCCGGGCCTAGGGTGGCACAAATTTAGGGGCAGTATGCCGCCCAAGCCGACCTGTAATTGTTCTCACATACAGAGCAATGGGGACCTCTCCCCACTGCTCTGTGTGTAAATTTAAATGAATGCGCAAATGCGCATGCACACGGGGGTAGGGTGTTCGGGGGGGCACTAATGGTTTGACAAATCCAGCGCTAAGTGACGCATATACTGGTATAGGACCTATTATGCAGAATGATCAGTTTTCAGGATGAGGGTTTTTGGATCCCAATACTTTATGTCTACTAAAGTATCATTTAAACATTAATTAAACCCAGTAGGATTGTTTGCCTCCAAAAAGAATTAATTATATCTTAGTTTTATTATTTCTCTCTCTCTCTCTCTCTCTATATCTATATATATATATATATATATATATATATATATATATATATAAATATAGCGAACCCAGGGTGGCACTCTGCTTCAGCTCTTAGCTCGGGTGCAAGGTAAATGATTTAAATATCCAAAAAAGACCAGCAACACCGAGTTATATTCCAAAAACAATCAACTGTGTATTAAAAACGCATGAACAGCCAACGTTACGTTTCGGTCCCCATCGGGACCTTGAGAAAGGTCCCGATGGGGACCGAAACGTAACGTTGGCTGTTCATGCGTTTTTAATACACAATTGATTGTTTTTGGAATATAACTCGGTGTTGCTGGTCTTTTTTGGATATATATATATATATATATACATACACACACACACACACACTGATTGAGGGCAGGAATTCCACAACTTCACAGCTCTCCCTGTAATAAAAACACTTTCAGAATATTTAGACAGACCCTCCTTTCTTTTAATCAAAATGGGTGCTCGCATGGCTGCTGGAAGGACCTCTTACGAACTGTAGAGTAGAGGAGCCTGTAAATTACCTGGAGTACCTTTTAGGTGTAGCAGGAGAGCCCTGCCAACTGGTGTTCACCGATGCCCTTTTGAGGGATTCTGCGGCGGAGTAGACAGGGATCCTACACAAGGACAAGGTATTTCAGTGAACGCGGTACAAAAAGGGATCAGGCAGGGGCGAAGTCAAGTCAGGCAAAAGTCAGTGGCAGGCAGCAGAAATTCGGGGTCAATATTCAAGCAAAAAGTCAAAAACCAGTAAGCCAAGCAAAACAAGGCTTTAGCAAATCTATAATCACAGAACCAGCCTGGGCACTTAAAATAAAGCGAAACCATCATTTAAATTTGGCGCCAAAAGTGACCCCAGCACAGTCGCTGATGTCACAACATAGCCAGTGTTACTGTGCATGCATGTACGCACCTAAGGGAAGTGCGCACCAAAGATCAACGCTCTTCAGCAGAGGAAACCGCTACGCAACAAGGTAGGAACATGTGCCAGTCTCCTGGTGCTTCTTACAGGACCTACTGGTAAATAAAGCATTACAGAGATTATTATATGATCCCTTATATATTTATACATACCATTTAAATGCCTCTTCTCAAGTGTAAACAAACCTAACTTGGCCAGTCTTTTCCATACCCTTTATCAGCTTAGTTGCTCTTCTCTGGACCCTTTCTAACTCAAAAATATCCAGTTTGAGCACTGGAGACCAAAACTGCATGGGATATTCCCTAAAATCTATGCCCCTATGTCCCTACAGAACAAAACCTTGTTTGCCCTTGCAGCTGCTGCCTGGCATTGCTTGCTACAGCCAAATTTATTATCTAAAACTCCAAGGTCCTTCTCCATTATGGATTTGACTAATGCAATCCCATTGCTTGCATATATTTACATCCAAGGTGTATGACCTTACATTTATTGATATTAAATCTCATCTGCCACTTAGCTGCCCAAATTGCTAGTTTGCCAAGATTCTGTTGCAAGGATGCCACATCCTGGATTGAATTAATTGGGCTGCAGATTTTTGTGTCATCTGCAAACACTGATACATTGCTTATAATACCCTCCGCTAAGTCATTCATGAACAAGTTAAATAAAAGTGGACGGAATACAGAACCCTGAGGGACACCCACTAGGAACCTTACTCCAAGTAGAGAATGTACCATTAACAACCACCCTCTGTACCTGATCCTGTAGCCAGTTTCCTATCAATGTGCAAACGACTTCACTAAGACCAACCAAAGCAGTCGTTTGTGGGACATGCTATGAAATGCTTTGGCAAAATCCAAATAGATCTACTGCATCCCCACTGTCCAGCTTCTTACTAACATCATCATAAAAAGCAATCAAAGTGGTCTGACATGACCTCTCCTTCATAAAGCCATGCTGATTATTGCTCATAATGCCATTCTCCGGAAAAAAATTTTTAATGTGATCCTCTGTGCCCACCACAGATGTCAAACTTACTGGCCTATATTTGGCAGGCCAAAATTTTAATTTTATTTTAAATATAGGAATTATAGTGCTTTCCTCCAATCCAAGTACCACAACAGATAAAAGAAAGTCTGAGAATATCAGAAACAGAGGCCTGGCTAAAAATGAACTTAGCTCTCTCAATTACCCAAGGGTGTATTCCATCTGACCCTGGTGTCTTGTTCACATTACTTACTAAATAAACCTTTATGTTGTCAGCCACTGACTAGATTGGCTCCTCTATTGCATTACTGATTTATTAAAGGAGAAGGAAAGGTAGAATCACTGAGGGGGGACTCAAAATGTTAGGCTCCCCCCAGAGATTAAAAGTGCTTACCTGATACCCCAGGCTGGTTCTCCTAAAATTGCACCAAAATTGCATCAGCCCGGGGTACATGCAGGTGACTGATCTTCAACTTGCGGCTCAAACAGATCAAACAGAAGAGGATTGCTGCCTGTGCATTTCAGGGGTATCAGGTAAGGGAATATATTCACTAGGGGGGTGCTTAACATTTTGGACATTAACTAGCTGCACAAAAATATTTCTGTATTGTTTGTTCTATTTTATGACATAATAAAAAATGTAAGATATTAAACCAAAAGTCTAAGCTACAAGGGACAGGACTCACCATTAAACTGGGAAACCCAGAAAATATTTGCTGGGAAAATTCACAAAGTTTTTATTTGCCACATAAAAAACCTTTAGCCAACATCTAATTTCGGTACAGATTCTGTTATTTTACTTATTTAAACCTGCTACAAGCGGCTCAAGTAGATGGTCCTAATCTTACTCTAAAACAGTAATGCTAGATGCCTGACTTTGAGATGAATTGGCAAATCAAAACCTATAAAATCTACATTCCTTTGAGAAACAGAAACCAATGCTGCTTATTCTTATTTTGATGCTAATTGATGAGTCATTTTTTTACCAGGCATGGGTTTGCAGTGAAATTCCACATCTTCCGCCCATTCCCTTGGAGCGAGAAGAAAACTTGAGAAAAAATGCCCATTGACTTTAATGCCTTTGGAGCAAGAAAAGAAAAGTTGCATGGTAGCTGTGAAAAACGACCTACTCACTTCAATGCGTTTCACAAATTTTCTGCCATTTTGTGACGTGAAATGGGACATATTCGCTCATCACTAATTCTAATTATTAATCAGCCTTGTAACATCAGCTTCTTTGACAGATGTTACTTGACTTACTTCTGTTATGATAATTTACTAAGACCCTTAAGGTTAGCCCCCCAACAGCAGCACAAGGCACACTGAGCATGTGCATTGTCACCAACCACTCGGAAAAAGAAATCACAAAATTGAGATCTTCTCTGGACAATTTTAAGACGTGGATCAGTGTTACTAAACTTCTTAAGCTCCAGTCTGGTACAGTTAGTCCAGATTGTTTATGTTCAGAATACAAAATAAAGCATTTCTAGCCATATATTTTTAGGCTATAATTCCATTTTATTACATATGTCTCTTATATTTTTTGCTTAGAAGCCTTGCTGCATATATACATTTTAGACTGTTTGCACTGCAAAAAAAATTCCTTTGAATTATGTGGGGCAATTATGTACATTTAATTATTTGTATAGTATTTTCATCCACTTAAACTCATTACTTCTTTAGTAAAATAAATGTTTCCATAACATCTACTTACTAATGTTTTTTGCAGATAAATTATATCGTTTGTATTCTTTTAAATATATGTATTATTATCCATCACTTTCAGCTTTCATAAACTACATCTGTACTTTTCTTTCCTCTTTACTCTATTGCCCAAAAGGAAATTGTTCATGCAATTCACAGCATGAATCTGCAGTGTAATTGCTGTTGTCAACTGGTTTAAAATGGTAATGATTTAAATTCCACATTTAGTCACATAAATATATGATTCCACAAATAAATGATATGTTTATTGTGAGTTTGATGGATACAAGCAAGATTTCTCTTATTTACATCAATAAATTCAAGAAACGCTATTAATAGTGGGTCTTGCTATCACTGTAGATGCTGCCATCAATAATAGCCAAAAGAGAAATACCCATTTCATTAGATCTGAACTTTTTGATTTATGTTCGATCAAAATCCCACACATACATGAAAATATTTGAATAGCTGTTGGTGAATGCGGTACCCATATCCATCCCATTCCAAACTGCCTGTTCCTGAAGTTAATTGATAGTTATAAGAGGTGTTACAGGTAGTAGAACTTAGATAAAGACTGTAACAGTAAAAACAGTCAAACTAAATTATATCACCTGGACCCTCAGTGTTGAAATGTTCAGAAGCAAAAAGCTAAAGAAAGCTACTTCATGAAACAATATATATACCAAGATATATCTCAAGATTTCTTGCCTACAAAGTGGACTTTAATCAAAAGGCAGAGAAAAGACAAGATTTACCATGTCCTAGATTCCTCTATGTCTTAATAAAAGCTTTACTTTCTCACTTTTTGGCTGTAATATATATTATTATTTTTTTTATTTATCTACATCATTTCATGGGGTATAGATTGTAACCAGTTACTGGACATTTCTTCTACGGTTCAAACAGCAGTCATACTGAGCAGTTTCTTTACAGAGGCGGTTCACCTTCATATAAATGAAGCTATTTTAGCAGATTAGGTGATTTTAATAAAATATGTACTCTATCTCTTTAAGAAAATGTCTAGTGTTTTAGAGAAAATTACCTCTGAAGATAGCGTTTCTGTATAGGGCAGGGGTCAGTGGAGGCACCAGGGGAGGGAGTCGCCGACCCCTTTCTGCACAAGCCTGTGTCAGTGTGTTGAAGCTCTGTGTAACACTGAGTACTGGCAGTAGGAGCTTCTAAAGCTACTGTACATGTCTGCTTCCTGTCTCTTTTCTTCCTGCCTCTCCTCTGATTGGCTGTTAAAGTTACAGGCAGGTAACATGATCCTGTGCTGCTGCTGTCTCCGGCTATAAATGTTTGGGGAGAAAAACTTTCTCTGATGCCTTAAGCTGGCCATACACGGGCAGATCGCCAAGCGAGCGGATCTTCAACCGATATCCCCACCTACGGGTGGGCGATATCGGGGAGGCATGTAGGCCCTGGAGCCAAATGATCGAATTCTACACGCGGCAATGGGACAGTCGGTTCGGGGACCATGATCCTGTGCTGCTGCTGTCTCCAGCTATGAATGTTCGAGGAGACAAACTTTCTCTGATGCCTTAAGCTGACCATACACGGGCAGATCCGCTCGCTTGGCGATGTCGCCAAGCGAGCGGATCTTCACCCAATATCCCCACCTATGGGTGGGCGATAACGGGGAGGCATGTAGGCCAAACGATCAAATTCTACACGCGGCAATGGGGCAGCCGGTTCAGGGACCACATCAACGAGCCGATGCGGTCCCTGATCCGACTGGATTTTGTAACCTGGCCGATTGATATCTGCCCAATTTCAGGCCAGATATCGGTCGGCCAGGCCCGTCGGTTCTGCCCCTACACGGGCCGATAAGCTGCCAAAACGGTCCAAGGGACCGATATCAGCAGCTATAATCGGCCCATGTATGGGGACCATTAGTGTGAACTTCAGCTATTACAGTAAGTTTTACACAGCTTATTCAGACACATAGATACGCAGTATTTGCATGGCACATATTATCATATTATCCACTCAAGGGAACATACTCATACCATTTTTTGGGTAGAAGTGAGAAAAGGTGGACAACCCCTTTAATAGTGGTAGTTTACAGATAAGGGGAACAGCCTCATATACCCCTGACCAATGTGAATTTTCAATTAAAGAACATGTAAAACCTTATATTTTCCTACCATGTATATAAGTTGGGCACATCTCCCCTACCCAAATAGCATCATTTTACTGCATATATCCCCTTCGTTTGCTGGCAGCCATTTTGCCTTTGACGCATCTTCCGCAAACATCACATGTGCACAAAGACCCTTATTCGATTGAACACTGCAAGGGTTAAGCTGAGTTTAGGAGAGGGGCGGTTAGAAGAAAAATAGGAGCTGACAGCTAGGGTAAATCTCCGCAGGATTTAGGTAAGGATTTTAAACCAGTAGTTTTTGATCCATGCTTGAATTTTTTTCAAGAACAATTATACCAAGATCAGAAGAAGATTGGTGCCAGAGCAGGGGATCAGGTGCAAGGTACTAGGTGTGCAAGAAAAGAATGGGGGTGGTATGTGGGTGCAATCAGATGCACTGACCTGGGACACTCCAACACACAAAATCCTTACTATAGAGAGCTACAACTACTACAGTGACAGCTATTGTTTATTTTGCTATGTGACTTAATACAGCTTCTGCAGTTGTAGTACATTAAAATGATCTAAACATATCCAGCATGCCTTATGAGGTAATATTGATTTTTGTAAGCTATTTCAACTGAAAGCCGTAGTATTGGTTTTCCTAAATGCAAATTTAAAAATCTAAGTAAAGTTTATTTCCAGAGTTGGTCAAAAGGATTAATGCTTATTCTGACAACCACAGATTCAAGTCTAATCGCTAAATCACAATTCGTAAGTAAATATAATATCCCCATTTCAATTTCCTAGAATAAACTAAGCAAAGCATTCCTACTGATGTGCCAATCCAAAGATGATAATCCTATAAAATAAAAACAAACATTTTTATTTTTCCATGTGTATCAGAAAGAATAACAAA
Organism: Xenopus tropicalis; assembly: GCF_000004195.4. Taxonomy (NCBI): domain Eukaryota; kingdom Metazoa; phylum Chordata; class Amphibia; order Anura; family Pipidae; genus Xenopus; species Xenopus tropicalis. Next base: position 43,133,147 of record NC_030681.2, on the reverse strand, counting down.
ACAGAAGCAAATGTTTCAGTGTTTGTGTATTCTGCTTCATTGATTCTGCTGCATAATGGGCCATCGTATCAGGCTGAATTCACCATACACAGTTTTTCTTGTCTTGGACTAACAATGTCAATGCTTTAAAAATAAATAATATTAACAATATTGCAGTTTTCTATAAACTAAAATAGCCCAAAATGATCCACTTAGTGGGGTTCATTTTCTATCATAATTGATAAATGGTACCAGTACAGTAACCCATAGAAACTGGTCAATCATCATAGAAACTGGTCAATCATCATTTCAGCATTTGCTGTCACTATTTCATTTGACAGACTAGCTAATTGTTGAGCTGGATGATATGGATTGCTAGCACGTAAAGTGCTCCAGTATAATTTTTCTTCCTATTCCCTTCTATTTAGCAGTGGTATTTGTCCCACATAATAATATTAACTTAATACTGTAACCTGTTGTCAGATTAAAAATGTTCTTTCTCCTGAAAACAAAGTAGTTATGTGCAAGATGATAGGGCAGTTGGCCGTTTTTTTGCACTTTGCCCACTGTGTGGGGCATTAAGCAAATAGGTGCAGGCATCTGCATTAGGCTATGCCCAATTCAAAAAGGTTAGGCGGGGGGGGCACATAGGCATCCTCTCTTCCTGCCCCCTACCCGCCCCTATACTGCATGTCATTCTGAGGCTCAAGGTAGAAATGGTAGAGCATTGAGCCATTGGAATTTTAATATTTTCATTTTCTGTCCTTAATGAATCTCAAAAATTATGTTTTGCAAACTTCAATCTGAATAGTTTTCATTAGTATTGGTGAGTTGTTGCAAATGTGCCCGCTATTGTCCTCTTGGCTCTATTGCTGCAAAGGTAACAGAGTCTTCTTGTATATACAATTTGTGTAATATGTAATACAGGTATGGGACCTGTTATCCAGAATGCTGTGGACCTGGGTTTTTTGACTAAGGGGGTATTTCAATTATTTGAATCTCCATACCTTAAGTCTGCTAAAAATTATTTTAAACATTAAATAAACCCAATAGGATTTGCCTCTAGTACTAAGTCAGGTCTCACTGTGAAAAAACGCCCAATTGGTGGTAACAAAATGTAACCCATTGACTTCAATGTAATTTACTCATCAATCAATTTAAAAAATGTTTATTATTTGATTAAAATCGACTCTATGGGAGATGGCCTTCCTGTAATTTGGGTCTTTATGGATGACGGGTTTCTGGCTAATAGACACCATACCTGTATGTGAAAAAAATTACTGGAGACACACAGAACAATAAAATGACTACAAACTATATAATTAATTAAATGTATGAAATTAACTTAAGCAATGCATGACACTCCAAAAATATGTTCTCTATTCCCCAGTGTGCCATATTGCTATCTTGCTTTATAGGAAGTCAGTTTTTCAACATAGAAGTTTCTAGCCCACTTTTGACCTAAATCTATTTTGACTTGAAATGAAAATATTTATTGCAGTTAATATGGAAGTTTAAAAGTAGTGCACATGCTATCAGGAATAATTAAATACACTCAAGCATACAGATTCCTGATCTTCATTAAACGAGAATTTGCTAGATTTGACCCAACAGATGACACCAGTATCCCACCGCATGATACTCTGAGAGTTAAGTGTATATATCTCTATGTAGCTGTATTAAAATAAATGGCAGCATCTAATTGGTATAATTACACATTTGTATGCTGTTTATTCACGCAAGCCGCAAACATGCATGATTAGAATTTAATATCTGTGTGATGTAAAAAAAACACTCAACAGCTGGTTACAAAATATAATCTGATGAGCTGCAAGGAAATCATATTCAGTTGATATTATATGTCTGAATTAAAGGGGAAGAAGAGATTAAAAACACATATAATTTTCAAATAACATTTTTGTTGATTTAGTTTTTAAAAACAAGTCCTCCTCCTCTGATGTTTACCTCATATAACACATAAGACTGCTCATATGTAAACCCCTGCTTCATCTAAACCAGTAACCCTAACAAGTGGCTTGTGAGCACCATGTTGCTCACCAACCCCTTGGATGTTGCTCTCAGTGGCCTCAAAGCAGGTGCTTATTTTTGAATTTTTGGTGAGGAGGCAAGTTTTGGTTGCATAAAAACCAAGTACAGATATGGGACTTGTTATGCAGAATGCTCGGGACCTGGGGTTTTCCAGATAAGGGATCTTACTGTAATTTGGATCTCCATAACGTAAGTCAGCTAAAATCATTCAAACATTGAATAAACCCAAATAGCTTGTTTTGCCTCCAATAAGGATTAATTATATCTTAGTTGGGATCAAGTACATAAAAGGTTCTGTTTTATAATTACAGAGAAATTACAGAGAAAAGGGAAATCATTTTTAAAAATGTGAATTATTTTCTTATAATGGAGTCTATGGGAGATGGCCTTTCCGTAATTTGGAACTTTCTGGATAACAGGTTTCCGCATAAGGGATCCCATACCTGTATAATGCCAAACAGAGCCTTCTGTAGGCTGCCAGTCCACATAGTGGCTATTAAGTAGCCAATCATATTTCTTATTTGCACCCCCAGGAAACTTTTCCATGCTTGTGTTGTTCCCCAACACTTTTTTCCATTTGAATGTGGCCCATGGGTCTAAAAGGCTTGGGATCCCTGACCTAAACAAACCATATTCATAAAAATTTACTTTTCTAGTAGTATGTGCCATTGGATAATCCTAAGTAGAAAAACTGCCATTTTAATTACTAAGGGCCGCCCCCTGGGATCACAATTCGCTGTGTTTACTTACAAACCAAGCACACAATGTCAGAAGAAGAAGACCTTGTTGACCTGGACTTCTTGATTGCTGCCTGTCTCAACCACTGCCATGTTTTCTGATTACGTAACCCTTGGACACCATGATATTGGGTCTTATTAGCTTGCTCAAATGCTTCACTTTTCCATATTCAAACTAAATAAAGGAAAGAAGACCTGACTTGTACCAACATCAGATTATTAAAATACTCCTGGAAAATGTTATTCCTCGGGGGTAATGCAAATATAATTCTCATCATCAAAAGGGACTCAAAGAAAACTCTCTATTGGGCCAGATTCTCTGTAACTAAAATCAAGTGCTTGTGTGGGTATATGAGAATCTATGGCTGCAATCACTCAGCTTCTTCCAATAAATCTTAGCAGCTCCTTAACATCTGCTCATTTTCTTTCTTTGATTAAACTCAGTGGCCCCAGGCCAACACATGTGCACACCTCCATAATATAAGAGCACCACCAATAGGACGCTAGGAGACGCAAGGTTCCTAAGCTGAGCAAAGAAGTAAAAGACGCAATTTTGCACATGAGTATAATGAAAGAGAGCCAGAGGCAAAGAACACCATGGCCAAGAGGACCAGACACATCAAAGAACATTAACGTGACCATTAATAAACCTTAAAAGGGTTAATTATATCTTAGTTCAGGCACAAGGCGCTGTGTTATTATAACAGAGAAAAGGGAAATAATTTTTAAAATTTTGATTTATCTGATTAAAATGGAGTCTATGGGAAATGGCCTTCCTGTAATTTAGAGCTTTCTGGATAACTGGTTTCCAGATAAGTTTAGCTATATGTCTCTTTGATGAATTATGATCTTTAGTTTGTATAACAGTTTAATCAAATCTTGGCCTTGCAATTTATTTTGGGTTACATATCACTTCCCAGGCTCTGCCCGCTACAGCATAAAAAAATGCTAAAACCAAACTTTTTCAACCACTGCTAAATTCCGGAATACTTCAAATATTTAGTAACACAGCATCAGGCTCTGAATATAAGTCTCAGCATGAGCGAATATGTGCAGATTAAGAGCAAGTTTTTATTCATTGAATTGCAGATCACAAGTTCTTCGGTAAGTTCAGCCAGACATTTATGGATTTGATTTTAATAGCGGAATTTTCCAAACAGTGCTCATTTCATTTCGAAAGTTAAATTAGTTTTTCGTACAGATAAAATTACATTTACAAAAGAATCCTACTTTCTGTCCTACCGGTTCATGGGTTTTCTAAAAGAAGCAAACAAACCCTTCCACCTTTAATTTTACAAGAATGAAAACCAATTTCATTGTATGGATAATTGAGATGTAGATTTCCTGCATTTTTATTTCTTATTTAATCCTTAAAACAATTTATATGCATTCTCTACATTATGTACTAAACTGATATTTATAGATTAGTATAAAACAGAGCAGAACCAAGGGTTTTTTGTTGCCCTATGCAAACCAGGCACAGGGTACTGTATGTCCCCTTCCCCAAGCATAGTAACCATATACAAAGCATACTATCAGACCAATAGTTATGAGCAAAACTGTCATACCTAAGTGGTGAAATTTTTCAGAAACTTTGCCAAATGCATTGGTCAAAGGGCATTTTTTTGCATTCTTGAGCAAATGCATTGAAGTCAAACAGAGTTTTTTTGCATTCCAAATGCATTGAAGTCAATGGGAGTTTTTTCTCACCTACAAATGCATTGAAGTCAATGGGAGTTTCCTTTTCAACTACAAATGCACTGAAGACAATGGGAGTTTTTCTCATGTTTTTCTTCCTCCATATGCATTGAGGTGAATAGGAATCTTTTCTCAAGTTTTTTATGTCAATAGAAGTTTTTTTTTCATGCCATTTGTAATGCCATTAAGCATTTTATTCTTGCATTTTTTCTTGTGCAAAATGCATTGTATTCAATGGGTGTTTCTTCTCATGCCAAGTACATTTAAGCTGATGCACTGTTTTTTTTTCACGCAAAAAAAAAAAAATAATTCCTAGCTAAACAAAATGCATGTTGAAACACTAGAGCATATGTGAGTAAATGTTCTGTTCTCCTTTCCTCTGTCACCCTTCTCTTCCATTCCCCGTGTGCCATCGTATTTCTTTATGAGTCTTTCCTTCCTCCTGTCAGGTATAAGGTTGTCACCTGTGGACAAAACTTTGGTCATATGATCCCTAATTGGGTAAATCCCAGCCCACCACGTCTTTGACCCTCTGATGTCATCTGCCCTGCTTCTGAAATCATCTTCCCCGCCCCATCTGTCATCTGCCCATTCTGATGTCACACACTGAATAAACGGAAGACAAAATGTGACAACCCTAGTCAGGTACAATGCTACCCTTATTTCCCCACATTCCATTCTTCCACCTTCGGCCAGGCTGTCTATGGTCCATTATCACATTTCACTCTTAAAGGAACAGTAACACTGTTCTTTTACCCCATTTAACATATTCTTTGTCTTTCACCCCTTTTTCCATGCCCTTCTTCTTCTCCCTACTTTCCAAATGTATTTCCCTTCCCTATGTCTTATTCTCCATTATTTTTTTCCCACCCAGTATGCCAGTTTCTCCTGCTTTCTCCTCCTTTCCCAGTGGCAATCTGCCCATAGTCACCTTCTCTCTCTTTTACAGCCCCAGGCTCGCAATAGAAAGACATCACTAAGGATAAACACTTGGGAAGCCCTTAACCAGAATTAATTATTGCCAGAGTGCCCTTGCCTTCAGTGCCTGTACCTTCTGGGCCAGTTCTGCTTGGCAACATTGTGCAACTCTCTATGAATACAATCATGAAGTGCAGGTCTTTAATCCCCAGTGAGAAGGTGTTATGTTCTCTTAGATTTCTGTATTGTTTGAATCTTTTCTTTAAAACCACTTGACTACCACTTTAAAACCACTTGACCACATGACTAAAGTTACGGTAAGTACAAGGCTCCCTTGCACCTGACAGCACTGTGCTCTGCACCTTGCACTAGATTATTTTTTGCGCAACAGGGGCACAAGTGCTATTTGTATGAGCTCTTTGGGCACTTCTAGCACTTTCACCTATAGTAAATGAGCACTGTGGTATCTGAGTTTTTATTTGGACAAACCCTTTTTCCAACATCACTCTTTCTTACATTCACTGGAATTCTAAATCCCATAAAGCACTTGTGCATTTTTCAAACACTTGTCTCCTGTCTGGACATCTCAAAACATAACATTTCATGACCGATTTTTGCTTTACAGTTCCAGTCTAGCAATGCTCTGTTTTAATCCTTGGGCTTTTTTTCAACATGTCATCAGTGGTTTTTTGTTTGTTCTTGTATTTTGCCACTAATGAGTACATTTGCCCCCAAGGATTCTAAGCTGTTTTTCCATTACTAATATTCCTTCATTATTTGCCTTTAATGATGTACAAGACAACGGCAATACAGTCAATAAAAAGCCAAAAGAAAAATACAAACATTGCTAAATTTACTAAGACTCTCACCCATGAGATAAGTCACAATTGCTTTTTCTTTCCATATTTCTGTGGTTTTGTCAATTGATGTTTAAAGGATCAATACACTGCTGAAACCTTCTTTTATCAGGCTCTTTAAAAGCTCCTGTGAATTTAAGTGGGTATTGTTACTTAAAGGAGAACCACAGCTACTATAAAAAAAAAATCCATTGACCTACAATAGATGTTAAAGAAATGTGTTATTTCTTATCTATTTCTTAATTTATAAACTATTGTTTTCTGGCTGCAAACAACAGACTCATGCTGGGAGTTACTGAGACAAGCTACAAGCTGCGTGTTCTATCATCAGTACTTCCCAATGCACAACTGACAAACAACAAGGTTAAGATCACAATGTTTAAGTAGGAAACTGAAACGATATATTTTTTTATTTACACAGTGCAAATATATCAGTGGTGGCTCCAGTAGAACTAAATAACATTTGCATACCCCAAAGCACACTTCATCCAACTTTATCAGGAGTCATCTATCAGTATGTTTATGGAATGAAGAACAAAACTATAACATCAGGAATAAACTTGTGCAAATACAGGAGAACATTCCATGAAGATAGTGGTAAAGGTATCAGAGGTGCCAGGCAGTAGTGCTAATTACGAGTGGTTGCAGACCCACTTGTTACGTCACACCTTCCCTCCAGCCCCCTCCAGTGTGCATCCCCCACTCAACCACAGCTGCTGGATTCATTTATATACTTGCACCCTTACCACTGTGCCCCCTGGTGACATATGGGTGGGTCAGGCATGTTCTGCAGAAAGGCAAGTCCTGTGTGTTTGGCTTGATTTATATACTTGCACCCTTACCACTGTACCCCCTGGTGACATATGGGTGGGTCAGGCATGTTCTGCAGAAAGGCAAGGCCTATGTGTTTGGGTCGAAAGAGGGAGGATTATGGCCACCCTGCTCATCACTATAAGCAGCCTGTATAATTCCTATCAACTAAGGGGCACATTTACTAACCCACGAATCCGAATCCGAATTGGAAAAATTCCGATTGGAAAACGAACATTTTGCGTCTTTTTCGTATTTTTTGCGATTTTTTCGGCGCCTTTACGACTTTTTGGAAATTGTCGCAACTTTTTCGTTACCAATACGATTTGCGTGAAAAAACGCGACTTTTTCGTAGCCATTACGACTTGCGCGAAAAAGTGCGACTTTTTCGTTGCCATTCCGAAAGTTGAGCAAAATCTGGCGATTTTTTTCGTAGCGTTAAAACTTAAAAGGCTCAACTTTTCGCGCAAGTTTTAACGCTACAAAAAAATCGCCAGATTTTGCGCAACTTTCAGAATGGCTACGAAAAAGTCGCAACAATTTTCCGAAAAATCGCAAAATACCGATCATTACGAAAAAAACGCGATCAGATGCATTCGGCCCGTTCGTGGGTTAGTAAATGTGCCCCTAGGTATAGGATCCCTTATTCAAAAACCCATTATAGAATACAGAAAGCTCCAAATTACATTATCTCCAATACAGTCCAATTTAAGCAAGTACTTAATTCCCTCATTGTTTTCAGTTTCACGCTTTTCAAGGGGAACTTAATCCCTTCATTGTTTTCTATTTCACACGTTTTCAAGGGAAAGTTAATCCCATTATTGTTTTCAGTTTCACCCAGTGAAACGTAAACACATACATTGTTTTCCAAGAGTACCAGTGCTTCTAAAATGGCTGCTGGAGGAATTCCTGTTTGGGAAAAATAAAGAGGATTCATGGAAACGAATGTCTGTTTAAAGTTAATTTTTTTGAGTTTTAACAATGCTTTCAACTTGAAAGATTTGATATTTTTCGAATGTAAACTTTTGTTTGAACGATTCAAGCATTATCGTGACATTTTATAAATACAGCAATGATTGAGTTTAATTTGAATTTTTACCATGTCAAATTTATATGACTTTCAAGGCAAGAAAAAAACAAATTAGGGTTAGTAAATGTGCCCCTATGTCATCAGTTGGGTAGCTTGGGTTGCATACATTGTTACCTGATATTTTAAAGCAAAATTAAAACTTTGCTTCAATTTTCATTTCGGTTAGCTAAATAGAAGAGTAGTTTAACTTGGCTGACACAATACTTTAACAAGGCTTACACAAGACTCTTTCAATTAGTTAGGCCCTTGTTGTTTATCAAAGGGATCACACAGAACACTCAATAATTTGGGCATTAGTGATAATAATTTATAGGCTGGTGGTACAGGTGTCATGTATTTAATATCTTTAGTAAGATCTTTAGTAAGTTCTATCACACAGAACAGTAAGGTACAGACTAAAGTACTCACTTTGTGGTTCCAGCGACAGCACACAAATCCCAACAAGCTGAACAAATGAGCAAACTGCTATTCTCTTAAGTCCCTGCACAACTTAAACACTAACCCTCTATACTCCTCAGTGGGACTTTCACCTATATATTTAATAGTGATGTCTACCATGGCACTGAATGACTAGACTTTGGATCTACCACTCACCAGTATTTGATTACTGAGTCCCTCCTCCATTATTTTTACAGAAATCCGATATTATTGCAGGGCTCTATTTGGGCATGTGGGTGGACAGTTTTGGAGGGGGCACTATAAAGAATACATATTTTTTATACATTCGTGCCTTGTCTTAATTGTTTACATTGATTATCCATATATAGGCTGATTTTGTGATGGGTGTCCTGTACCTGTAGTTGAATAATGTTTGAACTGGAAAATATTTAGATGCTAAATGCTCAGTGCAAAAGAGAAGAGGATTGCTTCTTTTTAACCAAGCTGATCTTTGCCCTTTTTTTCCTGATTGTGCCCCTAGCATTTCTGTATGAGAGGAGGGGAAGTGTTCTTCCTTATAATGCTAATGACACAACAATCATTTTGTAATTTCTTATTAATATGAAAATTACATTTTAAATAAATATGATCATGCTTCAAACCAAAGTTTTAATATGGTCTATAGCACCCTTAGTTTTGTAATTATTTTTTTCCCCTTTTGTTTATTAAAATAATATATTCAGCAAACATTTTTGCTATATCCAAGACAGTTTTCAAATCTAAACCAAAGTGGAGCAGATTTAAGATTTCCCAAGGCTTTCAGTACTGTATTCTAGGGGCAAGCAGCATTGTTTGTTCCTTGAGTAGTAGATATTTAGATTCCCAGTGTACATGTAACCCTTTGCATAATAGGCTCCTCCTAACAATACAGTCACAACAAAGGGGGAGGGAGAGGATTTTATACTGGCAAAGGCCAAACATGGAGTAACTTAAATATGTTTAGCTCAAGAAACAACAAAAGAACAAGCAAAAAAGCGTTCAGCACAAGTGTTATTCACTAAACTCATATTGAATGAGGGAGTATACGTCCCCTTTAAATAGGTAGTTCAGATACAGCTTAATTTTTATCTAAATGGCAGTAAATAACGTATGCACTATTTATTTTTGTCATTTTCATGAAGTTGTGGACCACTGGACCATCCTCCCGCTGAAATCCATTTTCTTTTATTATTCAGTCTTGACCCTCACAGGGCTTTTATTTATCCCTCTGCTGCTTACTTTGCTGAATATAATGCCCACGCTGCAATTTTAAAATATAATATGTGTTAATGAGTCATATTGTGCACAGTACATACTAGGAGGCTACAGTATATTACATGCAGGGCAATTTACTATTGACAGATATTGACTCTCTGAAATCCTTATCCTTATCACGTAAACACATAACAAATACTGTATATTGTAACGGCAGCAGTAATATCGTCACACTATCCAAGGAAGAAGGAATACAGAAAAGGTTTTTCTATAACTTCAGGTTGTAGTTCAAGCCCAGAAGCGCAAATAAGAAAAACAGTCAAAGGAGAAGGAAAGGCACAATCACCAAAATGTTGCTTACCTTATACCCCGGGGTTGGCGCTCCAGCACAAGCCCTTGGTAGCTGCGAGAGAGCAACTTTTCCTACTCCTTTAACACCATACTGACCAGCATTTTAACGTAAAGGAAAACATACTTTTATGGGATTATTTATAGTTTTTTAAGTTTGTGAATTCAAGTTTTCTAAATTGAATAAACTCACATATTGAATGCTTGCTTATTTATTAATAAATAAAACTTGTTCAAATAAAAAAACAATAATACCTCAAAGTTTTCGAGTTTACAAACTCAAAAAATTTGAGCTTGAAAATATGGTTTGACTTTCCCTAGGACAACTCCCATTGACGTCTATAGAAACTCGAAAGCTTTTAGATGGCAAGTTTTTACACTTAATAAATACAATTCCCAGACATTCAAGTTTATGAAACATAATTCGAATTTCAGTTTTTATAGTGCAAAAAAACTCAAATCGTGAAAGAAACTCAAAATCGAAAGTTGATAAATCTCCCTCTTAGTGTGGAGTGGAGTATACCATGAAGCATAAGCTTCTCTTTAAACTCACAAATTCTATATCACTAACATTTTCTTTTACCCCGTAGTATGTATATACACTGGAACCTTTAATACAAAGCTGTTGGGAACTGAGTTTTCTGGATCAGTTTTTCTTGTAATTTGTTAAAGCTTAACAAAAAAGTAGACTGGAAATGCTGCAGATTAAGTTTTGGGTTTCTTTTATTAGTACAACTGCAGCTCTTCAGTTGTGTAGATCTGTGCCTCTGAAGATGCCCCAGTAGCTCCCCATCTCCTGAGCTTAGGGACAGCACCAAATATACAGCATATATAGAATATGCCTTATGCATGGATTATATAAGTACACACACACACACACATATATATATATATATATATATATATATATATAGTACACAGAGAGGAGCACACCCTATACAAGTCCAAATGCCCTTGGTGCAGGTTAAAAATAAAAATATAATAGAAAGAGTGCCGCACTCACAGGGACTTGATACAAACGAAAAAGTGTTTTTAAGTGTATTTATTTTTCAATAAAAACAGTTTTTCTTTTGTATCAAGTCCCTGTGTGTGGCACTCTTTCTATTATATATTTATATATATATAACACAGTCCACACGACAGCACCACACTCCAAAATCCGCTGCTCTGCAGCTGCCCCTGTGCACGGGATATCATATAAATATCAAAATAAAACAGCCAGCACCAAGGGTCTTTGTGTTTCAAAAAATCTCTTGTGTATTATAATTGCATGTACAACCGACGTTTCGGTCCCTTTTGGGACCTTTTTCAGACCGAAACGTCGGTTGTACATGCAATTATAATACACAAGAGATTTTTTGAAACACAAAGACCCTTGGTGCTGGCTGTTTTATTTTGATATATATATATATATATAGACAAAAACAGTCCTGCACTTTTTAGTTGCCTTATTGTTAAAGGAGAAAGAAAGGTAAAAACTAAGTAAGCTTTATTTATCAGAAAGGTCTATGTAAATACAGCCATAAGCACTCACAGAAACGCTGCACTGAGTTCCCTGTTAAAAGATTAGTTGTGTCTGTTTTCCTCTGCCAGAGACATGCAGTTCTCTGCTCTCTCCTGCTCCCCTCTCCCTCAACAATGCTAAGAACTCACTCCCCCCCCTTAGGAATGTGGTTCTGAGCCAATCAACAGGAAGCTGACTCATAGGGGCAGATTTACCAAAGCATGAATTCGAATCCCGAATAGCAAAAATTCGGATTGGAAACTAAAATTTTGCGACTTTTTCGTCTCCGTCGCGACTTTATCGTATTTTGCGCGATTATTTTGTCGCCGTCGCGACTATCGTATTGAACGATCGTAAACGGCGGAAAAACCTTGCATGATTTTGGAAGGCTCACAGAGGAATAAATGGCACTCTGCAGCTCCAACCTGGCCCAAGGAAAGTCATGATACTGAAGCTTGAATGAATCCGAAACTTTCATACTCGGCACAGTAATATGATTTTTTCGAGACGGCGACGAAAAAGTCGCAAAAAATATACGAAAAAGTTGCGATGGCGACTAAATAGTTGCAAAAATACCGATCATTACGAAAAAAATGCAGTAGGACGCATTCGAAGCGTTCGCGCCTTAGTAAATCTCCCCCATAGTCTTACTAACTGAGCATGTACACGGTCTTGCTATTGGTGCAGGAGTGAGGCATTATGCGAACTTTCTTTACACAGCTCAGCATTTTTTCTTCCTGTTTGGCTTCTGATCATCTAAACAAGTGAAATATGGGGAGGCTTAAGGGCACTATTGAGACAACTGAAGGTATGCCTGCATCTTAGGATTAACTCTTTATTAGCCTTTCCGTCTCCTTTAAAAACTGTAGAAAAATACAAAGCTATCATTTTAGAGCTTTCCACTCCTTTATCAAGCCACAATAATTGAAAAGCAGTCGTTTAAATCCCAAGTCCACCTTCAACCCCGCCCTCCCACTCCAACACAATAAATTAACCCTAACCTTAACTTTTTATACCAACCTCTGCATTTTGGTTAACCCATAAGTTACTGTTCTCCTATCTCCCAACAGATTATGTACAGTATAAGAGCCGATCCCACGAATAATCACTAGTTATATCCAAACCATAATACATATTTCTCACTCTACTGCTCCTATAAGTAATTATATTAATGCCATCAGATCATATTTCCGGTTCATACCTTTCAGTTCTAATGTTTGTGTAAAAGTGTGTATCCAGAAATTCTCCCATTTATTCTATCCCTATTCCCCCCTTGTCTCAGTGGGGAAATGGCCTTGATCACCAAAAACTGGTTAGATGCAATAGAGTGTTTATGTTCATGGAAATGGGCCGGAACTGGTAGCTCAAGATTATTTGTATGAATAGTAGACTTATGTTGACTTAATCTATATTTAATGGCTTGTACTGTCTCACCTACATGGGCATTAAATGAAATGTCTGAATAAGGAAGCCTAAAGTAAGTAGCTCTAATAGCATGATAACATTGCAACTGTATCTTTTTAGTAGTGAAAATCTGTGACTCCAAAGATGTCCCTAGTAGCTCCCCATTTTCTTTTCTGCTGTGCCACCCAACCCACTCCAGACGCATGCACACCTTCAATTCTGTGTCAATCTCATGCTCATTTACCCCCGCACAGTACTGGTGTCAATCTTGCCCGCTGTTGCAACTGTGGTGGCGCCACAGGTGTGTGCATATGCCATGCCTGTCAATACACTTACAGGAAAAGTGTATGGGAGCGGATCAGTTTGGATTGCCTTTTTCTATGCCTGCATTGTATCCTGTGAAACAAAACCAAGGTTTCTGAAGGGTTCCGGTGCCCCTAGCTAGCCCAAAAATATTGAGATATAATTGCAGTATATTTGATATGTTTCATCTTTTACTACTCCAGACAAGACAGCAAAAGTTCAAGCAGCACTGCTCATCACTTCAGAAGTACCACTAATCTTGTTATTGACTGGAGAAAATTAAAGGTCACGTTCATCCATAGTCACAAAAATAAATGTTCATTCTAATTTGGTCTCTTTTTCTGCACATAATCCTATCTGTTTTTTTGATTTCCACAGTTTTCACAGTCTCATCTTGTCAGATATAAAACAGTCAATGGAAGTAAAAATATAAAATATAAGCCTCTCATTAAACTGAAAAGATGTTCATTTTGCATAATAAAGCATTCGGATCATCAAAGGCACTTTTCATTGTAAAAACTGTAACACCTTTCCCATGTCTCAAATATGATAAGTGCACTTTAGAAAGCATTCTTTTTTTTGCATTATCACTTCCTTATGAGCTGGAAATTTGGTGGGCAGATTACATTCACATTCTATTTAATTAGCTTAGAAGTGGTATAGGCAGCTGCAGAGCAAGGTCTGAGAATAAATAATGCAACACAATGATTAAACATTAGCACATCTGCTTTCACATATATTTCCATAGCATAATCTATGTGTTATATGTGGATTATATAAGTAACCTGTAAGGCTCTGTTTTTTATAATTACCATCAATATCTGGAAACCTACTAGACATACTAACAGAGGATTATACTATGTAGGTTCCGTCCACAGTGCCAGCGGATTGTCCTCTGAGCATGAGCTGAAATCCATAACTCAATAAAGTCCAGTAAAATTTGAGGTAAGAATCTGAATATAGGCTGCAGAATTTACTATATCTACAGAAAAAATGTGCAATGTACAGACTTATTAAAGCAAAGTATGGGAAAGTTACTGGATTCGGACTTTGCCCTATTCCTGACTAAGCCCCACTGCCATCTCTGTATACTCAAACTATAGCTCCCTGTATACTAATTAGTTGCAGTAGCAGCAGCTCAATGTTACAGCCTGGATTCCTATATATAATACAGAGGGTGCCTTTTTGGCCTAGGCTGATTTCCATGCTGCCTGAGAGACTACAGTGTCATTAACTGCTGTAACAATAGCAAGGAAACAACTGCAGGTATAGGATCCGTTATCCAGAAACCCGATATCCAGAAAGCTCCGAATTACGGAAAGCCTGTCTCCCATAGGCTGAATTTTAATCAAATAATTCAGATTTTTATAATTGATTTCCTTTTTCTCTGTAAAAATAAAACAGTGCTTTGTATTTGATCCAAACTAAGATATAATTAATCCTTACAGAATTCTATTGGGTTTGATTAATGTTTTATTGATTTTTTAATAGACTTGAGGTATGAAGATCCAAATTAAGGAAAGACCCCTTATTCAGAATACCCTTGATCCTGAGCATTCTGGATAATGGGTCATATACCTGTACTAAGCAGCCTGCCCAAATAGTTCTACCCCAAAAGCCAGCAGTATAGTGAGGAGTTAGTGTGTATATACAGCAGTTAATAACATTATGTAAAACAGAGAGGTCTGCTACATGGTCCATGATACTCACGGTGCAACTGTACAGTAATCCCTCTCTCTATATATATATATTTATATATATGTGCCTAAACACTACTTCTGCCCTAGGCACACAGCCTGAACAAGGTTCTTGGGGGTAGCAATAAGAGCTATAATTGGCTACTTAATAGCCCCTATGTGGCCTGGCAGCCTGCAGGAGGCTCTGTTTGGCATTATCCTCGTTTTTTATGCAACCGAAACTTGCCTCCTTACCAGAAATTCAAAAATGAGCACCTGCTTTGAGGCCACTGGGAGCAACATCCAAGGGGTTGGGGAGCATGGCTAACCTGCAGGTTCTGCACGGGTTAATCATGTATACATAGATGACATCCGCGACTTGATAAGGCCCAGCAAAATATGGGGCCAAACTCCAACAGCAGGCTGCTGAATCAAATACCTATATATATATAGAACTACTGTGCAATACATAGTCTTTGTAAAGCAAAGCCCAGGAAAGTTACTGTACTGAGCACCTATCTGTATTCTCCAACTACAGCTCTCTGTATACTGTAATAAGTTGCAGTAACAGCATCTCAATGTTACAGGCTGGATTTCTATATAATATAATACAGCAGTGCTGTCCAACTGGCGGCCCGCGACCCCCCTCTGTGTGGCCCCCCACCTGTCTGGCTGCTTTGATGGCTTACCTTTGTGTAAGCTTTAAATGGTATCAGTACTGAGCTTAACTGGCCCCATGCATGGTTCTCACCTCAGATTCAGGCTGTAATCCCCCTGTATTGTTTAAAAATGTAATCCCCTGTACTGTTCAAACATTCTAATCTCTGCATTGTTTACCCCCTGCAGTGTTCACACCTGAGGCTCAGGCTGTAATCACCCACATTGTTCTCCTGTTCACACCTCAGACATTGTATGTGCTGCCTGGTCTATGCTGGCTGTGTGTAGGCAGCATAGGGTAGGCAGAGTATGGCACATAGGCAGTACAGGGCAGAGAGGGTATGGCACACACACAGGCAGCATAGGTCAGGGAGGATATGGCACACACAGGCAGGGTAGGGCAGGCAGAGCATGGCACACACAGGCAGGGTAGGGCTGAGTATGGCACACACAGGCAGCATAGGGCAGAGTATGGCACACACAGGAATCATAGGGCAGGCAGAGTATGGCACACACAGGCAGCATAGGGCAGGCAGAGTATGGCACACACAGGAAGCATAGGGCAGGCAGAGTATGGCACACACAGGCAGCATAGGGCAGGCAGAGTATGGCACACACAGGAAACATAGGGCAGGCAGAGTATGGCACACACAGGCAGCATAGGGCAGGCAGAGTATGGCACACAGAGGCAGCATAGGGCAGGCAGGGTGCTGCCTGTGTGTGCCCTACTCTGCCTACCCTATGCTGCCTGTGGGAGGTGAACCTGGCAGGGGTTTGTTTTGGGAGCAGGTGGAAATAGCGATGAAATGGTCCCTAAGGTGTGTAATTATATGCTGGGTTGCTGTGTTATCCACAGGGGAGGTGGAGGCATATGGATTTAAGGGTACGTTTTAATATGACATAATATAATTCTCACATATGAATGATGGTGTGAGTGAGGATGAAGCATTTGGAATTTTGCTGCACTACCACCATAGTGATAAAATAGGTGTGGTTTGAAGTGGGTGTGGTTTAAAGGGGGAGTCGTCAAAACTGGCTTCCATTAGCGGCCCTCCACCATGTATGAAAGAGAAATTCCGGCCAATTGCAGCTAATAAGATTATATTACAGAGAGAGCTCTGCCTCATGTTTCTGCCTGTAGGAGGAGAAGGAAGTGAGTGCTTCTTTTTCTGACATCACATCCCTCTCTTTCTCCACCACCAACCCAGCCTTCTCCTGCCTTAACTCTTTCCTTCTCACCTAATCCCATCTGACTCTTCCGATCTCTAAACATAAACCAGTGTAATCCGGCTGCTGGTCATTCCGATCCCTTGTCATACAGCCCCTGCGCTTATAGCTCCAGGGCTTTCCTGGGTTTTGGGTTACTGCTGTTGGGCAGCAGCCCAGATGCTCTCTGCAGTAGAAAAGACAAACTTCCATTTTAAAACATTCAGCTTTTAAAATTACCACAGCAGGTAACTGGCTGCTGACTGTTGACTGATATAAGGTTCTAACTTTGCCTCATGCCAGGAGCAGACCTGGGTTTTTTGGGTTTTTTTTTTAATAAAAGCAAGCAAATATACTAAAAGTGATTTTTTTTTTTTTTTTTTTTTTTTTGCAAGACTCTAGCATTAGAATGCATGGCTTAATTAGGTCAGTTTGAACTTCCAGTAAAAAAGACCAATAATAAAATCCTTGCATTGCACCTTTGGGATTTGCTTTTATAGACTTGCAAAATTAAAAGCCACAGTACAAATGCCATGTAGTAAAACAGTTATTGAAAAGAGCTAAACACTTTGTTAGGCATGGAGATTACTGACTATAGGGAAAACTGGCACATTACAAAATATTAAAGTCCCCTATCAAAACAGCAAAAGCAGAAACAATACTGGACACAACTGCTAATTGTATGTGGTTATATACTGGTTCCATGAAGGTATGTGGTGTGTGTATTATCATGGCCTGTAGTTGCTCCCAGACAGAGTTCCTTTGTAGGTTATAATTATCATTAGAACATATGAATTGTGCAATCTGAACCATTTAATTCAACCCACTGCTGATATCTTCTAGCAATGTTTATAGGAAATTGTGGTTCAGAATAGCTAATAATAAAAAAAAAGGGGGGGCAAAATAATCAAATATCAAATGGATATATGGCTTTCTATGGGATTCTTAGCCATTTAATCTTTGTAGAAATGTCAGTTAAATCAATCAAATTAGTATATAAATTTGATCAAATTGATATACAATATTGCTACATAACACTATCAAAGCCTTTCACAGAATCAATCCCTCTGACTTCCAAAAGAGGTATAGAAATGAGGTATAGAATCCCACAGTAGGCATTGGCCAATTTTATGTTTTTTATATTTTTTTCCATTAGGTTTAATCAATATCGATAACAGACGCAGTAACGGTGATAGAATTTTGATTTACAATCAGGGATGGTGGAGATGTCTATCATTATGCAGTAGCTTCTTTTAGAAAAGGCAGGACTTGTATTTCCTTTATTTTGTCAAGGAGTGGACTTGCTGGGTCATTGATGGAGTGCATGTCATCTTATTATTAACATTTATTTATTATTAACATTTATTTATAAAGCGCCAACATATTCCTCAGTGCTGTACAATAAGTGGGTTTCATACATTGGACATACAGAGTAACATATAAAGCAATCAATAACCAATACAAGAGGTGAAGAGGGCCCTGCCCAAAAGAGCTTACAATCTACAATTTACCAACTCAATGTGTCCACTATAAATGCATGTTTATTAATGGTTTCAAAGTGTTTATGCTCTTGTGTTGGATCAGAGATGATGGCCTAGGGTGGCTCCAGACCTAATTACAGCCCTGGTTCTATCTTGTGGTGGGTCAAGATTAAAAACCAAGTGAGCAAAATAGAACAGTTAGGGAGACAGGATTTTAAAGCCCTGATTGATAGTCAATCTATCACATAGCTGGTTCATCCAGGCAGGTGCTTATAAGCAGGGATAAACATGTCTGCCAAACTTTAGTTTGCTAAAACACACCATTGGTTCTATTAGTTGCCCATTTTGGGTGGGGGTGTAACATCTAGTTACATGCATTTTATTTCTACTTTCTTCCTGCTATTCTAAATGTGAACACAAAATGACCCAGGAGTGTGAAAGTAAGCAATTTAAGCTGCATTCAGAAACTAACTGAATAATATATTTCAATCCTTTGAAACAGGTCTATGGAAATGACTAATGGGAAAAAATCAGACAAAACCAGATTATTCTCTTTAAAAAAACAGATCTTTGTTCGGAAGGCATTCTTTTTTTTTGTTAGGGTTTTGTGCTGTAATTGTCTGCAAACATGAAAAAACATGACATAATAACATCATGAGAAATTTATTTAAATGATTTGTGTGTTTAAGTCTTTTCAGAGTCTAGTTAAATCATATTGAATTGACTCAAATATATATAATGGTGGGGCACACACCCACACTTTCCTTTCTGCTTTCTCTTTGAAAACATGGCAAGCACTGTGTATCCTTTTATGCTTTTTATGCTGAAGTATAGTTTCACGTGGGTTGATAAATGTTAGATTTATTATTATTTAACTTTGTAAAAAAATTAAAACCGATACACAGAAAATGGTTTTTGATAGTCTTGCTGCTTTAATTTGTTGCCCTTTTGCTTAATATTTGATCACCAGAAAGCATTCACTTTGCACAAATGCAAGTTTAAAGGGAAACCATGTTTTTTTTACAAAACACTTCAGTTAATAGTGGCCTCCAGCACAATCCTGCATTATAATGTTTTTTTAAAAGATCAAACATATTTTTTATATTTAATTTTGAAATTTAATATGGGGCCTAGACATATTCTTAGTGACCACAGCCATGTCACTTTAGTTTCTTTTTACTGTTATGCTGCAATTTGGAGTAATATCACAACTAGGGATGTACCAAATTCACTTTTTTCGGATTTGGCCGAACCCCGAATCCTTTGTGAGAAAATTGTGCGAATACCAAACCGAATCCGAATTTGCACATCTATAAGGATCTGGGCAAATAACACAAACAAATATAATCCCCAGGGTTTCCAAATGATAATAAAATATAAGAATAAAGAGTTCCTCTTTTTAGCCCCCCAAGATCTTGAGAGAGTCAAGTATGTATGTATAACTTTATTTATAAAGCGCCACAAGGGTACAATCTTACAGAATACAAAATTACACACAGGGAGGACAAGTGATATAATAAATAAATACAATAAATATATATATAAGTGGCATGTGGTATGAGACACAGTAGGAAGGAGGTCCCTGCCCCGTAGAGCTTACAATCCAAGTATTTTGTTAAAGCCTTTTAACTCGTAAAAAAAAAGTTTTTGCGGAGCATTTACGACATTTTTTGCAGGTTTTTTAACCTTCCTAACAAATATATAATTCAATGGGGCTCATTTATAAATAAGTTCACACAGCGCAGAATTATTTGCACAGTGAACATATTTGCACTGCCCTTGTTTATATTTATAAAGCTGGACAAGATTGGTGCATTTAAAGTGCACACATAATTGTGAATTTTTAATTCACAGAGCAAAATATGGCATAATTACAAATTGTGAATATTCATGCATACACTCTGTGTCCAAATTACGTGTAATTACGTGTGGTGTAAAAATATATTTGCTAAATGGATTTTGCAAATTGCAAATTTATAATTGAAAAGTGAAAATTGGTGCTATTTTTCATTTTTTAAATCACATTGCTGTTTTAACTTGAATTCGAATTAGCCCAATATCGCCCAACTGTAGGTGGGCATAGATGATCTACTCTCGTGGCGACCTCACAAACGAGCGTATCTTACAGTGTATGGCCATCTTTAGACAAAGATTGATTGATACGGGAAAACTGCATCCTCAGTAACAATTTTCTGAAATGAACCAAAATGATGATGTGGATTATCTTTAAAGGTATG
This sequence comes from Xenopus tropicalis, assembly GCF_000004195.4. Classification (NCBI taxonomy): domain Eukaryota; kingdom Metazoa; phylum Chordata; class Amphibia; order Anura; family Pipidae; genus Xenopus; species Xenopus tropicalis. The sequence goes on along the minus strand of NC_030681.2, from coordinate 43,112,561 downwards.
CAGAAGGATTTTGTATACTGTGCTTTGCTTTATCGCAAGCCATGATAACAAAAAGGTTAGTGAAGGAATATCTAAATAAATCTGCATGTCATTTGCAAACAGTATTACATATTTAAAACTAAATGAATGGACATGGTCCCCAAAACAAAGAGTGCACAGGGAGAACTACAAAAAGGTTGAACAGATAAACTTGAGGCACCCCCACAAGAAGATGAAGTAGACAAATGGATTTGTTAGTTTAAGAGACAGAGAGGATTGGTAAGAAAGGCTTGATTACGGATACCAGAAAAAAAGAATGTGTATAGTATGTTTACTGCACATGATAAATCCAGGAGAATGAGAACCTATATGTAGTTTAATATGTATAACCATGTACAGAATCTGTATGAACAAAGATAATTCTTCTGCTTCATCTAACATCTGCAAGCTGTATCCCAGAGCAGTAAGCAGGTGCCAATTCCCTATCCAACTGTAAATGCTGTGTGATGGCTACACTGACATTCTTCTCACTACAGTAGCAAGATCCTCAGTGCAATTAGCACTTGCAGGAAGAGGAAAACAAAGTGTGACATCCCTGATACAACACACTCCTTCATATTTTCAGGTAGATGAGTAACTGCATTTCAAACCTATTCATGTTTCAGGTGGAAGGGCAATTTCCTGGTTATTTTTTGTGGAGGACTAGCAACAGTCTTCACCCTCTGACTGGGAAAGGGGCTGAATTAAAAAGGAGCTACACTGCAGAAAGGTTGGCAATGCTAACAATGCCACACTCTAATGTTGTTTGGCTGTGTGGTGATTTGTTGTTTGCTTGTAAGTAACGGTGGCCATACACGGGGAGACTTTGGCTGCCGATTAAGGTTCTTTAGAGACCAGTTTATCTGCCGACTAACATCTGGCCTAAAATTGGGAAGATCTTAACCAGGCAGGTTTGATTTTCCATTGAATCGGGGACCACATAGATTCGTTCATGTGGTCCTCGGCCTGATGGCACCTATGCCTGCCTTTGTAATTCGTTGAATTAGCCCGTTATCGCCCACATTAGGTGGAAATATCAGGCGAAGATCCACACATTTGGCGACCTCGTCAAACAAGCGGATCTCACCATGTATGGCCACCTTAACGTTGGTTTTAACTTTCATATATATTATAGACATATTTTCGTTGGTGCATATTAGTAAATGTGTACAATCCCCCACAGAAATAATTAGAAGGACAGGTATGGGACCCATTATCTGAAATACTTTAAACTTGACTTTTTTTGGATAAAAAGTATTTTGTAATGCCAGGTACCAAGTCTAAAGGCTACTAAGAACAAATATTTTAAAACTTTGAATTGGATTGTTTTGCAACAACACTGATTTGGTCATCTTATTATTATTAACAAAATCAAATAAGTGAAAATGAACAGTAGTACAGAACTGACTGGCAGTCAGTTTTCCTTTCAGTTGAACTGGACTTGAAATTTGTTAGGCTCAGTTCTTAGTATAACTGAAAAATTATAGCCCATTCTGGATATATCCCTCCAAGTTAGTACAGTAGTCTTATCAAATTTTGTCTAAATTTTCAAAAGATAGAAACAAAGGGTCAGGTCCTACAGAGAAAAGTGAATCCCACTGCAAAGTCCATATTGTGTTGCCAAAAGCTCATGAACTGTATTTTTCTATAATTACCGACTGCCCCAAGTAGGTGTTAATTTTTGCACAGACTAATGCGATATTTAGCGCGTCTAAGTGTTTGTGAATCATGCGTTAGTATTATTTCTGCGTGAGAATTAATGCAATGTGTTAAAATTAACGCATTCGGTTGCGCGCTATTTAACGCACGCGATGTGACTTAACACATGTGATAATACGTCGATTTTTAACCCAAAAAAACATGCAATAACGCTTATCAACCTTTAGTGAATCAACCCTAAAGTCCACTGAATGTATACATTAAAAATGAGGGGACCACATAGTTGAAATTCCAAGTTTTCTGGTTATATTAATCGGGTGAAATGAAATCCCATCCATTGAAAATTAAATTGCTTAATTAATACTTGTATAGATAAATTTCTTAATTTTTAATCAATTTAGGAATAATGTGCATTATGTATTGATGAGGCTAATTGATTTTTCGTTGAATAGTTTACTTATTAGTTGCTATTGTTAAGGAGTGCATAAATTATTGAGAAAGAGTGGGGCAGCAATTAATGGATTTCACAATGTTGATTTTTTTTTTTTTAATCATCAATATACCTGGAGGTGTAATCATCAATATTCCTAGAAGCATTTACATATACAGAAAAGAAAAGTAGTCTAAAATACCAAAATGGGTTACAATATTAATCAGGTTTTTCAGGGGTTTAAATATTTTTGTTTTGCACATGTTAAACACAAGGGTGTAGCATTAAAAAAAGATTCACATTTTCCTAACAAGGAATGTAGAATTTGACAACAGTTACTATAACTGAAAATAAATAAAATATATGTCCTAAAATATTTAAAAATATTAAATGGGACATGAAGAATCTTCATTCAACTTTTGATACAAATTCTCAGCCTGGTTTTTATATAGGCCAGCATTCAGATATGGTAGGTTATGTTTACCTGTAAAATAACTATTCAGCACAGTCACGATGCCAATAAAACCACTTAAACCAAATTAAGCAAACACTCGAGGCTCTGGACAGATCACAAAACCATTTCTTTAATAAACCACAATCATTTTGAAAACCATCTGGAAAAATAGCCTGAGTGGAATTGCTAAGTGCGAGTATCACAGTATAATTATATTAAAGGATATTTCTAACCCCAACTGAATATTGTATTAAGCACAATAATTTGATAAACAGATCTTATTAACCCACATCTTTCAAAACATAAAATTGGAGATCTAAAGTAAGAAGGGCATTCTAAGGTTGGTTGTTTAATGCTTCATCAGTTTGACAAATGCTTTGAGCTAGTGATCATTTTTAAAATGAAAAGTAATTCACACATCTTAAGTTTGTGAAAGTTTCTTCTAATGGTGCAATATATTATTTTCATAGTGGGATACCTTGTGCTTGCTGTGCAAAACTAAAAATTCCCCGCCATATGGAAGGAATATCCAAATGACAAAATACTTCATCTTTAATACTGTTATAGTTATCATTTGGATTATATTTTGAAAGAGGCAAAATAACAACTTTTTAAAAGAAAACAGAGACAACAGTAAAACAGGCCTCCCAATAAAACTATGAGAACAAATTTTAGTAAATACCAGTAGATTATATTAACTATTTAGCTGCCTTAGAAAGCAAAGCAACCGCTCATGCAATAGGCACTTGCGTTGTGTTTTGGCTTTGGTAAGCACAAAGCAGCCTTGTCCTATGGCAATAGGTAAGTACAATGCTCCTTTGCACCCTGCGCCCACTGACTAGAGTTGCCACCTGACCAGTATTTTACTGGTAAAAATAATATAATGATGACAATATTTTTAAAGGGAACTTGTCATAATAAAAGTCCTTAGCAAATTTAACTTGAAACCCAATTTTTTTTTAGTAAAACATCTGTACATGCCTATCATGTCCTCGTTCCCTTTTCACTAGGTCTGGTGAGGTACTGCTGGGCCACTGGCCCCTTCCTAACTCCTCATTGGAGCCTCAGATGCTCACTAGCTGGCCTACCACCATCTCACACCACCTACAGTGAGCTCCGTGGTCTAACCTATCACTAGCTAACTAGTTGACTCACTTTGGTACATCACAGTGGGAGTAATCATCATACAGGGGCACTGATGTCATGATGCAAGTTGAGATTCTTGCCTCAGCATCACACAGTGGGTTACTAGGGGCAGCAAACATCTGCCTCTGGTAACTTTAAGTTCTAAAATTCCAATTTTTATATTGTTGCCTTTCTAGTCCAGAGAGCGCAATTATGCCTAACGATGCAGCCCATTCTCAGCCCCCTCCCACGTTGAAAAGTTACGCACGGGGAGCATTATAAGGGTACAGGGAAAAGGATTGCGTTTGGCATCAGGCTCCCTGGCATCCTTCATTCTTCTCATATTGGCCATAGAGGAAGTGGAACTCCACTTTCACCCTTCTACAGTCTCTCATGCCACAGAGGAGAACCAGCTTTAGAATCATTGCAAGGGGATCTCCCTTCCTAGCAGTACGATCTAGTGACTGGAACCAAAATAACACTAGTAACATATACTGTAATAAACTTACAAAGTGCATTAATATTGGGTCACTGACCCCTGTTACAAAACAAAATTTTGATTCTGAAGGACTATGTGTGTGATGATAGGCTGAGCCACACAAATATCAGTTCACACAAATATTTCCAGAAAGCAGCAGAGAAAATGGCACATGTGCTATTGGCCTTAATGTTTAAAAGCAAAATAACTATATTTTTCTTTTTGAACATATAAAAGGCCTTTTAGAAAACCTGCTACATGCTCAGATTAATTTGGGACCTCTTGAAAAATGGCTGACTTAATATGTATGTGTGTCTCAGATGTTGAAAATTAACATTTTGCTTTCATTATTTTGTTTCCAAAACAACCTTGTCTAGATTTCAGAGTCTTTTTTTTAAACCATCAGCGCAATAAAAGTGGTTACAATTTGCACATTTTTCTAAACTTCACCTATTTCTAAAATAATTCAACATAAAAGTGTATACAGGTATGGGACCTGATAAGGGGTCTTTCCGTAACTTGGATCACCATACCTTAAGTCGACTAAAAAAATCATTTATACATTACATAAACCCAACAGGACTGTTTCGCTTCCAAAAAGCATTAATTTTTTCTTAGTTGAGACCAAGTACAAGATACTTATTATTACATAGAAAAATTATTTTAAAAGTCTTTAAAAATTTGATTTATTTGATTATAATGTAGCCTAAGAGAGATGGCCTTCCTGTAATTTGGAGCTTTATGAATAACAGGCTTCTGGATAATAGAATCAGTTAACATGTGCTTACACAGTGAAAATAGCTTCTTGCAGCCCCAGGTGCATGCTGTACCCACTGCCCGGGCAGATAAATTCAAAAATGAAGAAAACAGCAGCACTCCGGTTGTTTTGAAAAATTTGAATCTTTACTTAAGTGCCAAAGGCAACGTTTCGGGCTTCACTCCAGCCCTTTATCAAGCCAGGCTTGATGAAGGGCTGGAGTGAAGCCCGACACGTTGCCTTTTCAAAACAACCGGAGTGCTGCTGTTTTCTTCATTTAGGCTTCTGGATAATGGGTCCCATTTGACTTTGCCTATTGTTGTGGATGTCATCAACAGTTCACAGTGGAAGCTGCACCCATCAGACTCAATACCTGTTAAATTCCTGGAAACGGGCTGACCATTTCTATATAACTCAAATCAGAGCAATCTAGAGAACAGAAAGATGTATTAGGCATCTTTGTACTCAAGCATTAAAGATTGTGAAGTTTCAGCACCACACAGGGTGCCTTCCTCAAAGCAGAAATGCCATCTAAATTTTGCTTTAGAATAAAGTCATTTTAGAAATCCTGGAGTGCATTGGATTGGTGTTATTTAAATGCAGTAAAATATATTCTTAGAATTGTCAAGTAGAAATCTGACTTCTACTGTTCAATAGTTTAGACCTGGCATAGTATATAAAGTCCTGAGGGCTTTATGCTTTTTCCCTGGAAACCTGCACAAAAATGTTTTTAATTGGAATTTGTGAAACATTTAAAGTGTTAAAATTGGTCGAACTAACAGTCTGAAATGTAAATATTAAAATGGGGTACTGCATGTTCTTCTGTGACATTTGGCGTGGCTAGGAAATTATCTTTTATTTTTTAATTTGATATTAGATTCAGATGCATTTCAGAGGGAGCAGCAATTTTTCTAAATTACAGTTTGCACCATTCAGCTGATTCATCACTTCAACAATAATAATAACACTGCAAAATATATCTAAGAATATCATTCTCTATCACCTAATATTCTAGTTTGCATACAATTTATATTGTTTGACTAATAAATGGACAGTACTATTTAAAAAATACAGCTGACATTTTTTATGCTCTACCAATGTACATATAAAAAAATTAAACTTCTAAAATAAAATGTCATACAATTGTATTATATTTACATGGGGCTGAAAATGTCAATAAAGGAAAAGAAGCAAATATATATATATATATATATAGAGAGAGAGAGAGAGAGAGCAAAGATTGAAGAATGCCGCACTCACAGGGCTTAGTGTAGAAAAATAGAGTAGTTTATTCAAACAAAAACCTAACGTTTCGGCTGGAACCTCAGCCTTTCTCAAAGTGAACATACACGCAAGAAACCCCCTGATAAGCAAAATGTGGCACCAAAATTGGAGCAATGACGTCACTCTGTTGCAGGCCAGCACCCACCCTCCACAAAAACCAGTGTATACTAAACAATGTAAAAACAAAAAGTGAATATATATATATATATATCTCCTAACTATGCCTCATCCTAACAGGGTACAGCCTTACTTGTCTGGCTCAGAGGTTTGTCCTGTCCTTAGCTGTTATCAGGCCAAAGAGAAGGTTCCTGGCTCCTGCACTTTCTTATATAGGTTCCTTTAGGAGAATGCCCTTAAAGGCCACTCATAAGGGTTGGTATTTATCTGCTGGCTGCACTGAATATTGCCTAAACTTACATCAAATACATCTTTACACACTGGTAATCTAATTATATACTTTGCTAGGACAAGCATGAAGGAGCTTCAATCTTCCTGTTTACCCTTTTTTAGTCATATTCATCAAATACATTTTTAACAAGTAGTACACTACTCATGTAAGAAGGATATTAATGAACTAGAAAGAGTTCAGAGACATGCAACTAAACTATGAGGAAGGTTGAGGTATTTGTGAAGGGACATAATTACTCTTTGCAAGTACATTAGAGACATTATAGACAGACAATGGGGGGACCTAACTTTTATTTAAAGCAGCAAAAATTGTTCTTCATGGTAAGGTCAGTGAGGTTGTAGAATGCCCTGCTGAGTGATGTTGTGATGGCAGATTCCACACATGAGGGGTGCAGGGGGGAAATCATGCAGCCCCCGGTCTGATCCTCTACTCTAGTCTGTAAACAACATGGGAATAGAGATGTGCAGCCTGTTTTGTCTATATTGCTTGTCCATCGGTTTGAAGTCTATATGTTTCCATTGCATTGCCCTGTACTATCACATAGCCAGTAGCTAAAAATGGAGCAAACAAAAAAAAACAATACATACCAACTATGTATTAGCATAAGTCCTGAATCTGTGTTTGTGGTAGCTGCCACATTGTTTGCTTTGAGACCCTTTGTATAAATTATTTATGGACCTCAGTTAAATGGTGTCTAAGAAAACAAACCTCTCAATCATAGGCACACTCGGCAAAAAGAAAAGACACACTAATAACTGGTGGACACTTTACATCAGATTCTGCTGGGCCCATGGAATTCCAGTCCAACACAGCCTGTTATCCAGGTAAGTAGGATCTTTCCACAATTTGGATCACAAAACTTTAAACCAATTAAAAAAACATTTAAACATAAAAATTAATTTAAACATTTAAAAATAAACCCAATGGGGGTTTATGCCTCTAATAAGGATTGATTATATCTTAGTACAAGGCACTGCTTTATTATTACAGAGAAAAAGAAAACCATTTTTCAAAATGTAAATTATTGGTTTAAAATTGAGTCTATGGGAGATGGGCTTCCTTTAATTTGGAGCTTTCTTAATGGTACAGATTTTCTATCCAGTACTGTAAAATGTTCTATCCAATGCTATAGATCAGCATTTTTTAATATTTTTCTTTTACTTACAATGACATTTATATAAGCAAGACACTTAGCTTATAAAGAAAGCAAAAGTGCATTTCTCTCATGGAAAACTTGGCCTTGGGTCAAAGGCAGATAAGAATGCTATTTTAGCAGCGCTCTAAAATAACATATTACATTTAGAGATCATGGCTTAATTTTCTTAACTTGCAAATTTTCAAACATATTCAAAATAAAATGTAAAATATATTCTCAGCTTAGTTTATAAATATAAAAAGAATCAAAAAGCATCATAAGGGAATTCTAACCATGCTATAGAGCTTACGGCTTACGGCTTATTAAAATGAGGGGTCTGCCATCTCCACAGGATGCTTCTGCCAAATGTTATCCCAGATGAAAGGTGTGCTAGTGGGCTACCTATCCTGGTGGGCTCAAACACCCATTTTGCACATTTAATAAAACAGCCATGGCAAAGTATTTCTATAGCAAAGATCCTGGAAGTCTTGAATGTGGAGAAATTCCTAAGATCAAGTGGCTTGATGGAATTGAAGTTGATGGGGGCTTTCTTTACAAATGCTGAGGTCAGTATTACTGGGATAGCCTTCAAGATCCAAGGGCTTGTTGGTGAGGTCTATTAAACCCTGTTGAAATTCTTTGAGGCAAATACTACTTCCAAGTATTTTTTGCCTCATTATCCCTTCAAGCAATCAAACTATAATATTCCAGTTCATCCCCACCTTTGAGGTTTCAGCTTCTCCTCTCCTTCTATGTGTTGGTTGTTTTCATACTGAAGATACTTTTTGTCCTGCTTAGTACATGTCCAGCAACCCCAATTATTCAGAGGCTCCCTTGGCTACAGCAACATAACCCCTCCATTTACTGAGAATACAGACAGCTCACTACCTGGATTTCCTTTTGTCCTTCCAACTGCATCTCTGTACCTTTTGTTTCGGTGCCTGCCTCACCTATTTATCCTGCCTTTGAACTTCTCCCATATTTTTACAAATACTTTTTAAAAAAAGAGAATTCTGAGATCCTTACTCCTCACAGACCCTTTGGCCTGTCCCCAACTATTTTTTCTTTTTATCCTTAGCTGTACTTATTTGTTCTGGTCCCAGCTCTTAAGTCTGCAGGTTCCCTTTGTGTCCCTGAGCAAAAACTTCTGGGGCCCCAAAATTACATACATACAACATACAATTATGTTGATAACTGGCACTTGCAGGGGTTCTTCTGTTTCATGGAAAAAGATTATATAAAGTTTTCTTCTGTTACATCTAATCCTTCATCTTATGGGGAGTCCAATTGCTTTGTCTCAGCTTGGTCAGGTGCTTACAATCTTACACACAGCATGCTAACAAAATCAGAAGAGCAGGAGGCTGTTTATTATCCCATCTGGGAAGAAGAGAAGACTGACAGCTTCCAAGACTACCTTGCCTCAATGGTTGACACTGATCATTAAGAAAGAGTACAGGTATGGGATCTATCATCCAGAATGCTTGGAATGAAGGGCTTACTGGATAAGGGATCTTTCTATAATGTGTAATCTCTGTGCCTTAAATATACTAAAAAATCACTATGAAGTCTATGGGAGAGGCCTTCCAGTAATTCTGGAGTTTTCTGGATAACAGGTTTTCAAATAATGGATCCCATACCTGTACTAATTTAACATTGGCAGCCTTTGATGTTGCCCATTGTTGTGGATGTCAGCAACGGTCCAGCTTTCTTAAAACAGCTTTATGTATTGTTATTCCTACAGTGTTCATATTATAATTATATCTTATGTCAATGTATGTCAAGTCAATAAGACTGTATAATAATGGGTCCCTTTTGTTATTAGCAAATAAATAGTTAATAACAATATGGTGTGCATTGGTTTAAGCAGAAACAATGACATTTGTTCCAAAGCAATTTTTATATTATTTTGTAAAACTAAGTACAGGTAAATCATGGACCAACAATTTGCCGATTTATTTCATGTTGCCTCTGTGTACAGGTTATAAAATGCTTGGGGTTCCTCAGGCATGTATGCATATTGCCCCCAGTGATGTCTTCGCTCTCATACAGTTGGCTACAGCCCCAACTAAGGTCTAATAACAAGTCACAAGTAAAATCAGGGACACTCCTAAAAATTCAGCAAGATGGGCTGCACTGATTACCTTTAGACTCAGTAACATCATATAGCAATTAGTGCAGCCCAGCAACTTGCATATTTTTTTAAGTATCCTTGATTTTTCAAATGATCTGTAACCCCAATGTATATGGAAAATGGTACCACAGGAGGGTACTACAGGAGGTCTATATCGTGCAGGTAGCTAAAGGTCACACAAATAGCCTCTTATGAAAATCTGAAGCTACAAATCAGTAAACCAAGAAGGGGAAATGAAAACAAAGGTCCAAAAAATTTCAACAATACACGGAGAAAAAGAAAGTTATGTTCTCACAAACATTAAGCTTGTTTTATCATATCTAATAAACAGGAGGGTAAACAGCTTCTTTTATCTGTTGACAACATGGACCACACACCTAAAAAGCTGGCCCCTGACTATGTTAATTGGGATATGAGTGAACAACACAAGCTTTCAAGGGCACAGCCCCTTTCTCTAGAGAACACAAGAAATGGACTGGGAAAGCTAAGTAACTTCCCAATTACAGTTAATTGAGAACAGCGCAAGAAAAAAGTAACATCAGCGTAAAGAGTGCTATCAAAGTAACTTAGTATCCTCAGCACAAAGGCCACTAATATGGCTAGCCTTCTAAGATTAATGGAACTTCCGCAGAACATAAAGTTATCTAAAAGCTTTTCTGATTCTTTAAAGAAACACATTGTTTTGCAATTTTATAAATGTTTTCACAATTCATGAAGAAATTGCTCTTGTGATACATTTAGAAAGTCATTTGCTTTTTGTTTTGCTAATTTCTAGCATTAGAGGTTAATAGGATTTATATGATAAACCAAGAACATGATTGGATATTGTTCTTAATAACACAGAATTGTGCCTGGCACATCTTTAGCAACTTTCGAGTCATTAAGTGCAGGAATCATTCACCCAATTGCGCTAATTAGCTTTTTATTAAACAGTTTTGTATATTTTTTTTTTACCTTTTGTTTTAATTTGAGCCAAATATATTTGCGTTAAAAACATGCTACCAAATGAATTGTGTCACAAACATGTTCTTGTCATATATCCTCAAAACATCAGCTCTCTAAGGTAAAGTTTATGCAGAGGGCAATATTAAGTTTTGCCATTCTAGAATCAAGGCATATTCAGTGTTATACATATACAGGCATTAAGATCCGTTGTCCAAAAACCTGTTATCCAGAAAGTTCGAAATTACAGCAAGGCCAACTTCCTGCTTTCAGCTCTCTGACCACTTAGTTAGTCAGTGACTTTTGGGGGGGCCACATGGGACATAACCCATGTGGCCCCCCCTAATGTCACTGATTGGTTACTGACTGCTAACAGCTTAGAGAGTCAAAACCAGGTAGTGTTATGGCCATTATGATAGACATCTACCCACTCCAGCCTTTATACATCACATTTTTGTTATATTGAAAATATTTTTTATTTTGTGCAGTCTATCTGTTTTACCTAGTTTCATTTTTACACTGAACTGTTCCTTTAAGAAGGATATCAATGAGCTGGAGAGAGTGCAGAGACGTGCAACTAAACTGGTAAAGGGGATGGAAGATTTAAACTATGAGGTTAGACTGTCGAGGTTTGGGTCGTTTTCTCTGGAAAAAAAAGGCGCTTGTGAGGGGACATGATTATTCCGTACAAGTACATTAGAGGGGATTATTGACAGATAGGAGGTGTTCATTGTCCCTATAAAAATGACCAGCACACCAGAGGCCACCCCTTTAGATTAGACGAGTGATGTGGTAATGGCAGATTCTGTTAATGCCTTTAAGAGGGGCCTGGATGAGTTCTTGAACAATCAGAATATCCAAGGCTATTGTGATACTAATATCTACAGTTAGTATTGATGTTGGTATATATGGTTTATATATGTATAGATTGGTCAGTATAGGTTTATATGTGCCGAGTTCACTTACAAGTAGTGATGAGCGAATCCGTCCCGTTTTGCTTCACCATAAAATTCACGCAACGGTGAAAAATTCATTCATTCAAATTTTTTTGTCCCTCCCAATTTTGCCGCAGCCTCGCCTTTTTTTTAAGCGCCTGTGCCCGATTTGACGCACAACATAAAAAATTCCAAGCAACAAATTTTTCCGCTGTGAATTTTCACGGAAGTTTCACAAAACAATTCACCAATGGCGAAATGCGGAGATTCGATGTGAATGCATGCCTGGCAAAAAAATTCACTCATTCCTACTTACAAGGGTTGAAATCCATGGTCTTTTTACAAGCCAACTTAAAGTGGACCTGTCACCCAGACATAAAAAGCTGAATAATAAAAGTCCTTTCCAAGTTAAACATGAAACCCAAATTCATTTTTTGAAATAACACATCCATACCCTTTATAAAGACATTTTAAAATCTCAGCCCTCAATCATATATTGCCTGCCCCGCCTCTATGCCTTAGGCATAGAGGCGGGGCAGACAATACCTTTAGCTTTCCATTCAGCACTTCCTAGATGTCACTGCACTTCACACTTTTCCCCTCCCTCCCCATCACCTAATTATGTAGCCAGTGCATGGGCCTGGGCATCAGGTCCTCCAACAAGATTTTGGTGTGATACAAAGCTTGCCTTACTAACAGTGTCAACAAAATGGCAGCTGCCTGCTTGCTGTGATTGAATAGTTCCAAGACTGAAGGCAACAAGATTTATACTATCTGTATAGTGTAAATAAGGTTTACTTTGTTCGACTAGCATGATAGAAAAGAATTTGGAGTTTTTTCTGAGGGTGACAGGTCCCCTTTAACTATGTAACTATGTTATTATTATACGTGTCCTTTCTGTGTGTACTGTTTAACACTGTAAGATTATACAGCACTCTGTATTCTAGTACCTCCTTTTAAATAAAATTGTACATACATACATTCAAAAACCACAAATAATAAAAAATTAAGACCAACTGTAAATTGTCTCAGAATATTACTTTCTGCATTGTACTAAAAGTTAAGTTAAGGCATTCAGAATTGAGGGCCATTTATAACCTCTGAGAAAATTTGCACCTGTACAGTAATTACTCAACCATTGTTTGCATTCTTTGTTTTACCTTGAGCTATATGAAAAGGCTAATCCCTAATTGGTTTCTATGGGTTACTGCCCAGGTGCATATTTGCCCAGTGTTTATAAATTAGCCCAGTTGTTTGTGCTCTTGCATCGCTTCTATAATCGCTTCAGAGCTAAACTGGGGGAGTCTTTCTTTGGAGAAATAAAAACTGGTGAGGAAGTTTCCTGTCTCTGTAACAAACTGCTAGCACTCAGTAACTTGCTCTCCTGGGTTTGGGATCTGCAGGCCCTCTTCTGGTGAGGAGGGGAATCTTTTAAAAATGATTATTATTTCCTTAGCCTAGCATTAGTTTCCTACTGCTAGCAACACCCCCATGTTTTGTCAGTTATGTATTGCAAACTGCTTTATCATGTTGGAATCGGCCAATGAGAAAGAAGTCTGGCAATGGCTCACAGCAGGAGTGTGCTGGTTGCAGCCAGGGATATATTGCTACATATATAACCGACTGTAAGAAAAAATAAAAACTAATTCTGAAACAAATATTTTTAAAACAAATGATACCAAGTTTTTACATACTATACATATGCATGGCATTAATCCAGCATGCCTGGGGATAGCAACTTGGAAAATGTCCGGGTGTCAGAACAGAAGTAACAGAAGCGATGTGGCAAAAAATCACAGTTTTGCAATTTACCCGGCTTCTTAAACATGTCCTGTCAAATAGCAATACTATTTTTTTATTATTTGATGGCATGTTTGCAAATCACTCTGTCTCTCTAGTTACCCCTTTTCTTGTGGTGCCATGGAAAGTGATCATATCTTAGATGGGCTACATATCTAATATACCTACAGTATATACCTATGCAGAGCTGTCAACCATCCGTAAAGGGGAAACCGTGGCACGTCCAGAAGTGACTTCATGTACAACTGCTTTGGATGATGTCAATGCTTGCATACTGTGCATGAGTGCCCGGAATTTGACACAAATTGATGGAATGCAAAAACATCTGAAGAATGCTATTGGGTGACGGGAGACCGTGGGAGAAAAAACAAAATCGGGTAACTCCTGAAAAAATAGCAGGGGTTGACAGCTCTGCCAATGTAAGTAGTAGGCATAGATGTCTGAGAAGCTTAATATATCAGTGGTCTGTGGGACTGTCTAGGAAAAGATGGACTGAATGCTAGGGCATTGAAATATTTCTCCGATCTTTTAGAAACTATTGTGTAGGCTAAAATTCTTTTCAGTAGCTGGATTTCAGGCTTACGACACCTCAGGAGTAAGGCATACCAATTCATGAAGCAAGCTATCCTTTTATAACCCTTGATAGCAGCCACCATAATTGCTTATTGAGAGGCAACATTGAGAAGGTAGCACTAAATTGAGGTAATAAACAGAGAAATTCAGTAGTATGTCTACTTGGACACCAACTGTTAAAAAACAATACTGTTATTCTGAGATGCTATTCTTAGTAAGCCTCCTGTGGAGTGTTGTGAAGACTCTGCAGTTAGCAATAGCAAAAGATAAATTGACTGATGTATGTATTTATATACCAGTTATTGGGAGAATAACTATACAATCTGTCTTGATTTTAGTTCCATGTTTATTATGTTTGTCTTTATTGTATGTTAAGAGTTATTCCAAACAGAAATTGCCACCTAAATACCAGGACCCTTCCCTTGTGCCACACCATCAGCTCTGGGCTAAGAATTACAGTAATCCAGCAAATATTCCCGTAGAAAAAATGTCTGTCTGTGATATTTTATGAACTTAATGCAGATGCTTGACATATTTTCAAATTTAGACACGTGAATAGGTGTGAAATGAGCTATTACAGCCAATTAGATAATGCAGCGAATCAAACGCATAATAAAGAGCAATAGAAATACTATAACATTAAGATATGACTCAGTAGCAATGATAGAATATCATAGCATTGGATTTGTTTAATTTAGTACTATATCTTGCGTCCCTGCAACACTTGACCTTTACAGTACTACAAGGTTATATAATTATTATTTTCTGTGGAGGGACCCATTACCGTACTTACAGTATCTTGCCAGAAAACTCAAGGGAATGTTGAAATGCTCACACACCAGTAAAAGTCTTACTGCAAAAACCTTCATGGTCCACCGTGTTTTCTCCTTAAGATTTAATGGAAGTACAGTTTGAACTGTGCATTTTATTTTCATATCTTCTAACTCATGTTTTTTTATTAAGAAGAAGATGTTCTGAGCTATCAGGCATTTTGTCACTAAAAATAATTGATTTTGCTTTTATGATGTTAACATTTTTGGATAAAATTATGGATGTCTTTACCTATAAATAAGAGCTCTTGCTTCTTAAAATGGGATCTAAACGGTCCTTTACAAAAAGGAGCAGAAAAGGTAAAATTAGACACCCCCCAGTGATTGTATTTACCTTCCTCATACCCCAGGCCGATGCTCCTGTTAGCAGAAAACTACCCAGGCCCAGGGTTCTTTTCAATGAATGCCACAGAGCGATCCTTTTCTTTCACTGGCCCATGTGCAGTAGAGTGAAAAAGCTTTTTTTTTTTTTTTTTATTAAATCTTGGCTTTTCACTTTACTGTGATGTGCACTGGCACAGAGAAAGAAGAAGCAGGAAGAGGATTTGTCTGTGTTGCCCACTGGAAGAACCCCAAGCGGGGCAGTTTTCTGCTGATAGGAGCACTAGCCCAGAGTAGCAGGTAAATGAGTACAATAACTGGAGATTCCTAACTTTTGGTGAGTTCAACCTTTCCTTCTACTTAAAATTGTAATTGACCGCAACTATATATTATCAAGGAGTAAAGTATGCTGAAATCTGCATTCCAGTAACATCAGGGTTGTATTCTTACAGTAACATGACTCAAAAAAGTATCAACAACTTGTAAGTTACCCAGTAAATGCAGAGAAGTTGCACCTGGGGTTGCCACCTGGCAGGTATTTCACTGGCCTAGCCAGTATTTTGTGTTGGGTAAAGCAACTAAATATCCGTCAGTTTATGTTTCCCTCAACAGATCTCTGTTTTCACTATTGCTTTAAGCAATGGAAAAGAAATGTAATTTTATATTTATATATTTGTTAATGCTGGCTTCACTACTGCTTTAAAGGGGACCTGTCATCCTAAGAAATAATTCCAATTGTGTTTGTCAAGCTGAATAAAGTTTTCATACACTATGGGGGAGATTTACTAATCCACAAACAGACCGAAAGCGTCCAAATGCGTTTTTTCATAATGATCTTTTTTTCGCTACTTTTTCGTATTTGTCACGACTTTTTAGTCGCGACTTTTTCGGCACCGTCGCGAAAAAATCGGATTGGTTTTTCCGCCGTTTACAATCGATCAATACAAAAAAATCGCGATGGCGACGTAATAGTCGCTCAAAATACGATAAAGTTGCGGCGGCGACGCAAAAAGTTGCAACAAATACAAAAAATCGCGACGGTGATGAAAAAGTCGCAATGCAATATATGATTGACAGCTGGGATTTTCAAATGCCTTTATAATGGATATGGATTTGGTAAAAAAAAAATGAATTTGGGTTTCATGTTTAATTTGAAAATTACTTTTATTATCCAGCTTTTTATGTCTGAGTGACAGGCCCCCTTTAAGCAATGCAAAATAAAAGTAATGGAAGACTAAGGGGGAATTTTCTAAAGACAACTTTTCCGTACGCCCGCACGTCTTTTTCGTACACTTGCACAACTTTTTCGTACGCTTGCGCGAAAATTCGGGAAGGGTTCTGCCGCTTTTTACAATCGTTCGGTATGAAAATTTAGTGACTTTCGGATCGCCAATACGATATTATCGTGACAAATACTATTTTTTCGTAAGCATTTTTGTGATATTTGCAATCTTCAGAAATTATCGTATCCAATCCAAATTTTTCCCATTCGGGATTAATGAATCGGCCCCTAAGACTTAAGAAGACTAAGAAACATTTTTTTCCCCTGTATGCCTAGAGGCATAAAGTCACCAACAATGACATCTGAATATGAGGTGGGCAGTTACACTTTGGGGCCCATTTACTTACTCACGAACCGGCCGAATGCGTCCGATTGCGGTTTTTTCGTAATGATCGTTTTTGGCGATTTTTTTCAGAAAATTATCGCGACTTTTTCGTTGCCATCCGAATGTTGCGCAAAATCTGGCGATTTTTTCGTAGCATTAAAACTTGCGTGAAAAGTCGCGCCTTTTTCGTAGCCATTCTGAAAGTTGCGCAAAATGTTGCAATTTTTCGTAGCGTTCGGATTCATTCAAGCTTCAGTATGGTGACTTTTCTTGGGCCAGGTTGGAGCTGCAGGGTGCCATTGAGTCCTATGGGAGGCTTCCAAAATCATGCTAAGTCTGAAAGTTTCGGCCGCCGCTTACGAGAGCTCAATACGAAAAAGTCGCAACAAGATACGAGCAAATCGTAATGGCTATTAAAAACTCGTGTTTTTTCGTGAAAATCGTATTGGTAACGAAAAAGTCACTACAATTTCCAAAAAGTCGTAAAGGCGCCGAAAAAATCGCAAAAAATACGAAAAAGTCGCAAAATGTTCGTTTTCCAATCGGAATTTTTCCAATTCGGATTCCAATTCGTGTCTTAGTAAATCAGCCCCTATGTTTGCCTGTTCTCTTTCTATAACAATATATGATGTTATAAAATCCATAATTAGGGATGCCCCTAACCCAGGATTTGGTTTGGTCAAATCCTACTACCTTTCCAGGATTCAGTAGAACTTTAAAGCTTTGGATATCTGAATGTTTTTCACAATTTAAATCTACTGTAGAGGAGTCGGAATTTGGCAAAATGCAAAAAAGTTATGAATTCAGTGCATTCCTTATTTTAATGGCAGTTATCCACTTTACATTCATGAAAAGCACACTGGCTATTTATGTGTGAATTCCCAAGGACTCTGACTTCTGAATCCTCCTTTTAGGCTCCCCATCATCTGTCACTGGGGGACAAATCTATCAACATTCCAAATCTTCTTCTTACTTTGTTTCACAGTAAAATGACAAATTTAAATTCGAGTTAACAAAACTCAGCATATAAAAGCAGGCGAGTTCATGTAGAAGTCAACGGGAGTTCAAGCTATTATTCAATTTGAGTTTTTGAGATGAATTTAAAGGTTTTTAAGATTGAAGTTTTTAAATAAATAAGTTCATAATTGAGTTTGGGGAGTTTCCAAATTTTTTCAAATTAAAAAAAACTCAAAAATTACATTTTTGATAACTCTGTCTCCCCGGATTTTTTTTTTGGAGATGCTACAAAAACTTATGCTGAATTATGACTTTCTTACCTTTTACCGAGACATAAAGGGTCTTAATATAGCACTTACAGAAGTTGTAAGTATTTATTTAAATAAGCAAAAATAAGCTAAATCAGAGCAGAGAAATTTACAGAATGTGATAATGCCTTCTATTTAGTTTTATGATGACAATTTTGATTTTATTTTCTAAATACAAAAAAAACACTTTGCTGATTGCTAGTGATGAGTGAAATTTTTTGCCAGGATGGATTCGCAGTAAATTTCTGCGTTTCGTCATTGGCCCATTTTTTCGTGAAACGGGCACAAAATTTCACCATGGGAGAATTCCCACACAACATTTTCATCGTTTTGCACTACTGATTGCTTTTTAACACTACCTGTATTAAACCACTGTATTGGAGAATTTGCCTTTGATCTTTGCACATTTCTCTCTAATATTCCATTTGACATCTAGGATATATAATTATGTTGTGATTTATTGATATCAGACAATTTTCACATCAGTCAGAAGCAGAAGGACCTATGTGATACCTGTAAATGCCCACCTCATTGGCTTGCTCCTGAGATTAGATGAAACTGCAACATATGACTGCAAGATAAGATGCTTACTATAATACTAAAAACGGTCCTTTAAGTTCCAATATTAACTTACAGTTATGCATTTTTTTTTTTTTGCTTTCGCTCCCCATAAGAATTAATTTAAGATAAGGGCGCCCTGACATGAGATTGCTGACAAATTATTTGAAAATCATTTATAGGCCACATTATTTAATAATTCTCCTTTTCTCTTTCATTTGTAGTGCGACATATGGTCTTTGGGGATTACAGCCATAGAGATGGCAGAAGTACAACCCAGACTTTGTTTTACTGCTGTATATGTTGTTACAATAGTTTGAAATACTGTAACTAAAACAATTGGCTATATCTGTAATGTGGGGAGTAGTAATGTTACATAATTCCTCACTTACTGCTGAGCCAAAAGTATACAGCTGTAAGCAAAAAATCCGATAAGAGAAGGAAAGAACTGTACAGCCACTGAGTTCTTCTAATTATTTAATTTGCTGTGTTTACACCATACATCAGAGATTTGACTGTAAGCCCCACAGGACAGATATTAAAGGAAAGAAAGGTAAAAACTAAGTAAGCTTTATCAGAAAGGTCTATGTAAATACAGCCATAAACACTCACAGAAACGCTGCACAGACTTCTCTGTCAAAAGATTTGTTGTGTCTGTAATTCCTGTGTCAGAGACACGCAGCTCTCTCCCCTCTCCTTCAAGAATGCTAAGAACTCACTTCCCCCCCCTTAGGAATGTGGATCTGAGCCAATCAGCAGGAAGCTTACTCATAGTATTACTAACTGAGCATGTACACCGGTCTTGCTTTTGTGCAGGAGTGAGGCATTATGGGAACTTTCTTTACACAGCTCAGCATTTTTTCTTCCTGTTTGGCTTCTGATCATCCGAACAAGAGAAATATGGGGAGACTTAAGGGCACTATTGAGACAACTGAAGGTATGCCTGCATCTTGAGATTACATGGACCTTGACATCTTTATTTGGCATATGTATTTCATCAGTATCAATTTTTTAAAGTGTGTGCACACAGGTGTATGTATGATGTCATAGACAGTGTCTAAATAAACTTGGAAAAATAGATGTACCCTGGCTGTCTATAAATTATTGCAAAGTTATTGACATATTTCTAGGTTTCTCTCTACTAGAAATAATTCACGGTGGTATACTGACAGCTCAAGCTCCAATAACATATGTGAAAAGAAACAAATTGCTAAGAGCAGCTTGCTGGATATGAAACACTATCTGGTGCAATACCCACAGGACAAACATTCTATCTTAGTAATACGCCTGCAACTTTAACCTTTCTGAAGTTTGAATAAAGTGTAATACTGGCAAGTAAAAAACTGCAGATCTCAATACATTACATTAAATATGTTCAACAGTTTTATAACTTATGGTCACTTTAGTGGAGTTATGGATATTTTATTTGGAAGAGGAAAAAGAAAAAGGTATGGCATCCCTTATAGAGAAAGTTGTTATTTTCAGGAAGGTCAACTACCATAAACTATATGTTATGCAAATCATTCAAAAAATGTAAAAAATAATTTTCATTGCATTTCTGTAATAATAAAATAGTGCCTTGTACTTGATCCAAACTAAGATATGCTTAATTCTTTCTGGAGGTAAAACAATCCTATTTGGTTTATTTAATGTTTTAATCTAGAGATCCAAATTACGAAAAGATCCCTTGATCCGAAAACCCCAATCCCGATATAGGGCAAAGATCCATTGATTCATTGTCATCTGAAAATTGCAAGTATTTGTTCAGGTACTGGTCCTTTGGTTTTGCTATTATACAAGATATGTGTTTTAAAGATTATGTAGTTTACTTCAGTCCTTTTGGAAGTGAGGTCATAGACTTGTTTACATTACTTTGTCTGGTAAGTCTGGTATATTATCCATATCATCGGATGTAATGTCCAAGTGCTTACTGAGGTTGCCTACACAATCCATTAGAAAATGTAAAAGGTAGTTAAGTGACATAAAGCATTGACTGTTGATTTGAAAAGGAAGGCATAATAAAATCAACAAGGGATAACACTTGAGGGACCTAATGTTCTAGGTCAGCGTTTTTCAACCGAGATGTTGCCTGGTGTGCCGTAGGTGAAGACAAGACTCCCCCGGTCCCCTCTGGGACACCTTCCACTTCCTGGCTCCCTGATGCCCGGAAATCGTCACTGCCTGTGACGTCATCCGGCATCGGATCCAGGAGGGCGGAGCAACCAGAGAGGAGAGGCAGCACTATCCTGCCCTGGCACAACCCGACCGGGGGGAGCAACTGCCCAGGCCCTGCCCCGACAGACCAGATCCACCAGGGGCCAGGCCCATGCACAGCCGCCCTACTCCCCACCGGAGGACAATCCCGGGACACCCCTGGATGCCGCAGCCTGACATGTAAGAAAACAATTAATAATAATATATATAATATAAAATTTTTGTGTGTATAAAAAAAAAATCAGTGGGTGGGTGGGTTTGTGGAGAAAATGTCCCGGAAAATACTTTCTTTGTGTTTATTTGATTCCTATTCAAGAGAATTACTTTATATATAGTCAATATAGGCACAGAGTTAAATTTTTTAACATTTTCTAATGGTGGTGTGCCTCGTGATTTTTTTCATGAAACAAGTGTGCCTTTGCCCAAAAAAGGTTGAAAAACACTGTTCTAGGTAGCAAATTTATATAATTCTGTCACTTTAGTCATCATTGTTTGGTTTGTAGATTGTAGAATGGTCTGTCAAGTTTCACTTGTTTTGGCATCCTAGCGAGTACCCAAGATTCTCTGAAACTGGAAGTTCTTCCAAAATTCTGGATGCTAAAATTATAAAACATGCCTAGGGAATCATATGAAGAATGACCTTTAGGTCTTGTAATTAGACCAATATAACATAGCTGTTTACATAATTTATAGTTTGTCCATATCAGGGTATCAGCAAGAGTGAATACGAAAGATAGGTTTTGATTGCATAGATTAAAAATGTAGGTCCATGCAAGACCTGGAGGCCACTTTTTGTTATAGCTTGTTCCATCAAAGCAATTTGTCAGAAGGAAAAGTAAAATGTAAACTATATTTAGAAATAGTGTAATGTTGCAAATATGATTGATTTTCCCACACACGTATGAGGTGCAATAGTCCTTTTTTACAGGGAGCAAGCAACAAGATGTGTTCACCTTCACATACCTTCCAATTTAGAAATGTAGAAATTGCAGCATTCCCATTTGGTAACAATAAAACCACCTTTATTTCACATATAGCCCAGAAGGCAGTTTTATTGTTACTGAATGGGAATGCTGCAATTTCTACACCTCTAAAAATATGGCCCCAGTACAGCATCCACTGATGACAATACACAAGCCATTGAATCTGTCTATCTTAATGTGTTTCTGTATCAAAGATGATTCAAGTCTCACTAAATCTTTGCTATACAAATAGAAACATACACTCTGTTCCCAGCAGGGAGAGGTAGCATCCAGCAGATACTAAAATTAATAGCAGTGCTACTTCTCTATTCATATTTATGGGTGATTTACCAGCAGTTACAGAGGTTTGCCTGGCAAAATTTCCATCACAGATAAGGGCATTCAGAATGGGGACTGACGCTGAGCCTATAGAGAGTACGTCACACATCACTGAACGCAAAAGGGGTCTGACACTTGTCTATGATCAAATTGTACATACACTGTATACCTCTAAAGCTGCATTTGACATTGTGCATTGGTCCCTTTATAACTAGTTAATATATCTTCTGTAGTCAAAGATGCCTAGTAAGGGGTCATTTCAAATATCCCTCTGCAGGTTTTGGGTGACTTAATTTTGATTTTTCATTTTTATATAGATCTTGCAGTAAAAATTAAGAGTCACATTCATGATTTTGTGCCACAAAATCACATCAAAACACAATTGTTAATAGTGAATCTCCACCTTAGATTCCAATAATTCCGCTACCAATGTCAGTTCAGCCATTTCAAAGGAGTGGGGTTTGATCAATGCACATTGCCTTGTCCTTTATCCAGTTATTTATCATCTCTGCATTTTTCCTAATTTACCCCAGGTAAATAGTTAGGACCACCATATGGGGTTTACCTTCAAGTGGTATCTTTTTGTAAATACATGCGCTTGTATAGATGCTAAATTACAAGGACTAGGGAATGTGCAATGAACAATCCCCTCTCTTTTGTATGCTTGTAGCTAATTTGGCCAGGCCATTTGTACTTATATGTTTTTATATATGTTTGGAGTGCTCCCACACACACACCTTTTTGTTTATATGAAAATAATCAACATGCTTGTATTATTGCTTAAACTTAACACAGCAAGGTGTGGAAATTATGTTAATAAAATGCAACACATTTGTAATAAAAAGCTTCCTCAAAACATGTTTGCAATAGGTCTAATGAAAAAACACATTATTTTGCATGGACAGCAGAAAGATGAATTGCTATGATTGTTAGCCTCTTTAAAGGCTCGGAAATCAACTATGACAAAATGGAAATAACAGCAAAAGAAGTGGAATGTGACCTTTTAAAAAAACATTCTTATTAGCAAAGTGAAAGGAGAAAATTGCATGATAAAGATATTTTTAAAATGCATTTGCATAAAAAATAAATCTTTCTCAGTAAATAACATTTAAATAATATACAGGACTGACCAGAGCAGGGATGACTGTAAGGGTGATGGCACACAGGACACCTATGCCATACAAATGTTTGCCACCAGCAATTCACTTTGACACCAATGAAAAGTTTTCTTTGGATGCTTTGTTGCCTGCTCTAGAGAAAACTTAATGCAGGTAACAAAATATCCCATGTGCCATTGCTTTAACAGAGCAGGTTGCCAGCTTTGCCATAACAAACATTAGGGCTACTGACTAAAGTGTTTGTGTGACAAGCAGAAACATTTAGGGGCACTTTAGCTTATATGATACCTTAATCAGGCGCGGGTCTAGGGTTCCTGCATGTTGTGCCAATAGCATGCTTTGTAATCTAAATTATACATGCATTCATACAGGTAATACAATTTCAAGAACCTTAAATGATATAATGTAATAGAAGTACACAGAATATACTACTACTAGAGTTAATACATTTGAGAAAGAGTGAATTCAGAATGTTTCCCTATGTGTTAATGCAGGGTGGGTCAATCAGAAAACTCTATGCTGCATTTTGCCCTCACGGACTCCCACATACTCTACTTATTCACATCAGATTTGTTGACATTAATATTTCCCTCCATATGTGTTTATAAATTATATTCCAAATCATTCGGCTTTATAAAGCCTAAACATTAATCTTGCTATGATAGAGATTAATATTTACATATTCAGCAAGATGGAGATTAAAACAGTTTTCCTTTGTCATGAAGATTAATTAAGTCCCTTAAACGGTTAGTAAACCCTGCATACAGAATGTTATTTTGTATCGGATATTAATTCTGCATTGTTTGCCATTTAGATGCATTTTTTTTGTTACATTTGTTTAAAGGGGATCTCCACCCAAAAACCGTCTTTTTGCGCAATGAAAGAAAATGTAATTCTAAGCAACTTTCCAATATACATTCATTTAAAACAACAAATGTTGCAAAACAGTTTTTGTGTCTCTCTTTCTGTAGTCTGGATCTGTTTGATTATAGTCTAATATAATGAAGCAGAATGACACAATAATCCCCATATATAATATAACAGCAAGATGGCTGGCACAGTTCCGGGAATCAACATTCTCTTTGGTAAACTCTTGGTAAACTCTCTCTTTTTAAAGAGTGCAACACTGGTGGTTCCCCTCTTGAAGTATAGCCCAGGCATGGCCACCTCTGGCTACAGTCTGCACTGCCATCACTAGAACAGTTTACTACTTCATCTGGGGTTTGAAGACGGACAGAGTCAAGACATCAGTTATCTCACGCACCCTGCTGAGGGGTATCTTCATGTATGTGCATCTGCCAGACATTAACCTACAAGACAAGGACTCTGCTGGCAGCTCCATGTCCCTCTTTTTTCTCCTTTGGTTTTGGCATTTACTGGGTTGGGACAAGTGGGACAGCTCCTACCCGTACAACTGGAATATCCCTTGGTTTCACCTGAATGTTACAAAATTAGTGAGAGAACACTAACTGGAGGGAGTCAAGCCCAAAACCAAAGACAATCAACAACTGACCAGAGCAAAGTATGTGTTGAAGTCTATTCCAAGGCTCCTATCTGTTACACGGACATGGCATGGATGGCTATCCAAAGTAGACTTTCCCTTAGAACCTTAATGCATGCCCGTAACCTGTGCAGGTTCCGGCACTGCCCACAGTGCATCATTCATGAGGAAACAGTTTTGCACATCTCTTGGGATTACCTATTTGCACACACCATGCTTGGACAGAATGTGTGATGTTGGTGTAAGAGCTTATGCCATTAGTGTGCAGGGCTATGATGTGGTGATCTTCTATTGGCCACTTGTCGCATCAGTCAAGGGGAGGCCTGTCCAGATTTCCTAACTTGGAAAACCTGGCAGGCAGTTTTGACCTGGATGGCCCTTCCAAAAACCGGACTACTGTGGAGCATCCCAGCCACTGCCAAACAATCCTGATATTCTGACTCCTACCTATTCCTAATTGCAGTTCTTGCTGTTTACTGCTCAAAAAATGTTACAATGGCATCTTAAGATTTCTTCTTGTCCCATCTCTATTTCTGCTTAATGCCAGTTCTAAGAAAAGTCCTCTGCCCACAGGCATAATTGCTGATGGTTTAAAAGTAGCAAAGCTCAATACAAGCGTGTATCAGTATTAGCAAAATGTGTTTGAAACCATGATACCAATTGGCTGCTGAGTCTTTCATAAATATTGACAGCATTTAATTGATTCTACTGTGGCTCCTTTATGATTTGTGGTAAATTAGAAAGACAGAATACCAGCCATAAAGCAAAAAACATACAGGTGCTACTTACTTTAGGAAGGAAATTCACGGGTGCCCATGCTGTTGGGGGGGTTCTCGCCTTTAATACAATGACATTTATTCCTACAACAGAAAAAAAATATTAAAACAAAGTGCATAATGGATTCTAAACCCATTAGTCCACCTCAAAGCTTTTTCAGTACAGGGACAGGATGGTTATTTGGAAACCCGTTATCCAGAAAGCTCGTAATTATGGCAAGGACATCTTTAAGAATCATCTAACTTTGCCTGCACCCAGAAGCATTGAAACCACCCAGGCACATGCAGCCAATATCCGGCAGCAAATGTAAAGTCTTCCTTAAGTTAGCAGATATCGTGTGTGCCTGCACCCGGGTGGGTTAAATGCTTCCGGGTGCAGGCACAGTTAGAAGATTTTTTAAGAATATTGGCGGATTTTCAGCCTGCGCTTATCCGCAGGCTGACAATCTGCACCATGGGGCCTTACCGTTTAAGTAGAAGAAAAGGTAAAAACTAAGTAAGTTTGATCAGAAAGGTCTATATAAATACAGTCATAAACACTTACAGAACTGATGCTCTGAGTCCTCTGTGAAAAGAAACACCACATTTCGTTGCTTCTATTCTGTACACATGGCCTTCTGTGTCAGTTTCCTTCTCTCAGCAAAATCCTTCAGGGCATAGAGCAAGCCGGTGCAGCTTCCTCCTCTCTCCCCCTCCCTTCTCCTCCCCTCCCTGCTGTAATCTGAGCTGAGAGTTGTTTCAGGTAGCAGCGTGCAAGCATGGAAGTGACATCAGACCAAGCTAAAATGGCAGCTGCTTCTAGGACCGCTTAAAGCTTTCTACAGAATAAATATGGCATTCTAGCCTGCACTATTGCAACTATGCTGTTGGCAATAAAATGCTTCAGTAGCGTTCCTTCTCCTTTAAGGCATGGAGATCTAAATTATGATAAGACACCCCCCCCCATCAGGAAAACCCCAGGTCCCGAGCATTCTGTATAACAGGTCCCATACATGTACCACTCTAAAAAATGTTTCTAAAACATTTCTTACCAGATACAGCCCTGTCTGTTGTCATAGAGTTTGTTGACAAGCAGTCATCTGTTATCTCTGCCAGACTGATAAAAGTAATATTCCCATAAAGGGTTTTATTACTAATTACTGCCAAAGGTTCATCATTTGGACTACACTGTGAGCAGCTGGTAATTTTGTTTCATGTGTTGCTGGCATTCCAACTTCTAGAAAATGTTATTTATTTTATGCTCGAAAAACAGCTCTTATTAATGCAATGAATCTTTCTCCTGACCATGAAATGTTTAAATCACCTTATCCAACGCTTGGAACTTTTCAATAAAATAAGAAGTTGCAAATAAGTTGGGGAGAAATAAACTTTCCGTAATTATAAAAGTTTTCTGCATGAAATCCAATGATTTTTATTTTTAATATTCACTAAAGTCATTTTCATAGATATTACGCTGGGAGATGTCAACTTTAGTTATGACGGTAAAGGTTTTTTAAATTAACCCAATACACTCATTACTATAAAGAGTTAACAAACTCTTTGAAAATCTGGACAATTCTGAATACCCCAGGCATACAATTGACTTTAAGATGCCTGGATCTTCCTAACTAAATAGTTTTTATGCCTTTTGCTGCATACTAAATCATAAATTAAAAGACATGCACTGTGAATATCTAATATACAAAATGTATAAAAAAACTGACATTTAGACACTGTAATTTTTTAATTTTGAAGCTAAAACGTACATTTAATTTAATTGTATATACCACATAAAAATAATTATAATATATGAGAATTTTCTCATGAATCCTCTCTTCACTAACCTTCTACTCATTTGATTGCTGTTTAGAACATTACCTTCTGCATATCAAGAGGTGGATCTTGAGCACATTAGTCTCTTAAGTAATAAAAACTGCCGACTTGTTTTTAAATTATTATGTGCTGCTTTTCAACTGGAAAGCAACTGCTATCAAACCCGTTTAATCCCATTACAGCATACATTTAGTCTAGTAAATGGCTGAAAATATAGGTTATCCGTAAATCAATTAATTGGCTTCATTTCATTAGAACTTTCTGGATGTGCCGGAGAAGGCTACAGATATTCAGCTGGTAATGTAATGCTATATTCTCATCAATAAGCACAATAATCACAATGAAGTTTATATCAATGCATCATTTCAAATAACTGAACTGTAAAAAAATGGTTCCAGTTCTACTTGACTTGATGCGGAGTATGTTATTTTAACCATGCTAATTCACCTGATACAGCCATGTTTTGTCATGAGGAACCATTTAAAGGGGACCTGTTAGCCTTAAGTTGAGCAAAATAAACGTTACTTTACTACTACACTATATAAATATTTAAATCCTGCATCTTCAGTCTTGGAATTCACAATCACAGCAATTCAACAATCACAACAATTCAGACACAAAATTGTTGGCACTGTAAATAAGGCAAGTTGTGTATCATCCAAAATCTTCTTTATGATCTTTAAGGGGGGCCTATAGCCAATGCACAGACTACACTATTATAGGCATTGAGGAAGGAGGGGTAATGTGAGGAGTTTAATGACATCTAGGAGGTGCTGAATGTAAAGTAAGAGTAATTGCCTGTCCCACCTGTACGTATAACAGAATTAAAATAAAGCCAAAAGTTTTGAGGAAATTGCTCACACAAGGCACTATAGCAGATCCAATAAAATAAAATGTATTTTTACTTTGCTAGAGATTCAGTCTTCTCTCCAAAACAAAAGTATGTTTCAATGATGGCTGGGAGTCCATTAATAATAATAATTAGGGATGAGCAGGTTTATTTCACAGTCCTGGGGGGTAAATTCATCAATATTAGAGATTGTGCTTGTGGTCGTAAAAGACCCCTATAGGCTGCAGATCTTTACATCCCCAAGGTACCAATTATTTTATGATGCTTATCTTTGTCCTTTTCGGCATTAAACATCTCTCCGGCTACACATAGGAGCATTATTTTATTCAAGTATCAATAAGAACTGAACCTAAAAACCTTTACAGTTAGCAGTAAACTTCAGCCCTATCTGCACAGCAGTTATTGCCTGAAACTACAACCAAAACCCTGTTTTTTTTTTGTTGCAGACTAAAACAGAGTTAAAAAACGACCATATTATATTACGTACTATATGCATTCTAACATATTTTCTAGCATAAGCAGCCTCCTCAAAGATAAAATAGAACTATTACAAAGAAATCCAATTAAGAGTTTGATAGGTGAGTGCAATTTATCATAATTTTAGATGCACACTATAAATATTTTAAAAGATTTGAGGGCAGAGCATTTTAGCCGGTGTTTTATTGTGAAAATGATATATTAGTTTAATGATAATTAATGAACAGAAGAACCCATAGTCCATTTTGTTTATTACATTTTGGGACTTAGTGACAAGTTTATTCAATTTGTTTTGCAACTTATTAAGGAAATAACAGTTTAAGGTCAAGTGTGCATGAGAATATCAATCTGTGCATTCTTTTTAAAGGGATTCTGTCATGATTTTTATAGTGCACTTTTTATTTCTAATTTACATGGTTTACATTGCATATAATTTACCCTACCATTTAATTTTTTTATTCTTAAACCAAAAATGTATCTGTATCTTGGTTGGTAGGCAGCCATTTCAGTGCATTGTGCCTGATCCTGAGCTTTCAGAAGGAGCCATCACTACACAATAGAACTGCTTTCAGATAAGCTATTGTTTCTCATACTCAATGTACAGTCTCCTTACTGGGTGCTATTCTCATGTCTACCACTAGGCATGGGAGCACATTTTGAACGTTTTGATGTCTACAATCTTCTCCAGTCCTGAGGAAACCTGTTTTTTTGGAGGGTTAAGGCCTGGGTTGTCAGAAATTATTGTTGTAATAATAATCGTTGTATTTTATGTATTTGGGGCTAGAATTCCAACTATATTTAATGTACTTTTGGTGCTACTACCCAACTGTATTTAATATATTTTGGGTGCCACTGTTTCTGCCCCTCACTGTTTTTAATGTATTTTTAGAGCCACTACTTATGCCCCCCATTGTATTTAATGTATTTTGGGTACTTCTGCACCTCACTATATAATGTATTTAGGATCTGGAGTTATTGTTAATAGAAGTCAGTGTACCATTATTTAAGTGCATACTGTATATATATATATATATAAGACAAAGTAATGTGCTTTATTTGGAGGCTTATTACTGCTTTGTGTGATGAGAAGATAGGAATATTTGTGCAATGGTTGAATTTTAATTAGGGTGTGCCAGTCTGAAAACATTTTTTATACAATTTACCTAACTGAGCACCCCACTGTGTGGAATTGATCAGCATTGGAGTGCAGACACTTAAATTATATATATTTATACATCCTTTACTAGTTATTTGGGGCTAATGGCACATGGGGCAGTTTTTACACTGGCAGAGATGCCTAATGCCACCCTAAAATATTAGCAGGCAGTTTATGCAGTTTTGCCTGTTTACGCACTCACTAAAATTCAGGACAGTAACAGCAATGCTATTAGCCCATGGAGGCATTATCAGTAAACAGTATAATAGTATTTGTCTGAGGTCTTTCTTACCACATGCAATATGCATCAGGAATAAAGGACTAATATGGGCAATATTGCTCAGCACTGCTACTAAGCACAATATTTCCCTAGAGCAGTGTGCTATTCCAATGCTCAAAGCAGTCATGCACATTCTGCCCAAATGACACAGGTATCAGCTTTGATAGTGCAGCAATTTGTTAAAACTTCTCTGGCTGTCATGAAAATATTCATTACATTTCAGGAAAGGTTAAAAAAAAAATCTTCAAATAACTGTTGGATTCCCTAGTTCATTCTATAATATATCAGCCCATGTAAGTCACCTTGGAGTTCCTTTAGTCTCTTGCTTCTAGACTACATGGTTGTGAAACTCCTGTGTGAATTCAGAAAGCTTTTTAACTACAGTAGATGCTAGATCTAGTCCCATACTCCACATACATGATTGATGTAACAGCAAAATCTAAACTGCAAAAATGGGACAACATTATTTTATAGGACATTAGACTAGGACAGGTATAAACATCCTTGATTCTTTCCCCTAAAGGTACATGTAAAAAATTAAATTAATAAGAGACTATTAGCACATATATCATGCTGCTGGTGCAAGTTCCTAAAATTAAGCTGAATCTGTCACTGCCTTCCACAATTGGGGTTGCCACTTGGCCGGTATTTCACCAGCCAAGCCAGTAAAATACCAGCCATGGCCAGGGTCAGTATTGAAAATTTACTACAAATCCCACCTTCTATCCCCCTCTCCCAGAATCAGACATTAGATCAGTATGAGATCTGTATGAAAGCACATCCATTAATAGACATCTTAACACTCATCCCCTCATGGACCCCCACCCTGGCTGGTAAGAACGCTGACAAAAGGTCAATATACAATCTCAAACTAGCAATTTCTCTTAAATACTATTATGTCCCTTTATCCATTTAGAATAACAACAATATGGCAACAAATACCACAGGAAGAATATTTTTGGGGCAACCTACAACCTGCTGCAATTTTGCGATAGAGAAAGGCATTGTGCAAAGTGCAAAAAGAGTGCATTTCACCAGTTTTTTGCCCTTTACACACTGAGGTCATAATTGACCCCTGATGTGTAGTATTTCTAGCCTTCTCTGGGAGGGAGGGAGGGAC
This sequence comes from Xenopus tropicalis, assembly GCF_000004195.4. Classification (NCBI taxonomy): domain Eukaryota; kingdom Metazoa; phylum Chordata; class Amphibia; order Anura; family Pipidae; genus Xenopus; species Xenopus tropicalis. The sequence goes on along the minus strand of NC_030681.2, from coordinate 43,081,245 downwards.
AGACGAATACAGTGTTGCATTCTTTGGAGAAACTGCAGGCTCTGGGCCAGTGGCGAAACTGGCACAAACAGTCCCTCCTCCTATTGTGACCCCATGGGGTCTGCTCTATAAGCCACAGGGGTTGCAATAGGAGGAGGTGGGGGGAACAGAAGAGGGACTGTTTGTGCCAGACCCCATTAGAAGATTTTTTTTCAGGTGGGCCCAGCACAATCAAGTTATGCTGCTGCCAGGGGCCTCTCTACAGAAAAAATAATTGAATGAACCAGCGCACACAGGCAGCTGTGCAGGGAGGATTTCTTTACAACTATAGAGAAAGCATACCCTGCAGTCCGGGCCCACCTCCCCCCTTAACGTAAAGGGATGGCTTTACATCCCCTTTAAGAGCTTGCCACTAATACATAATATATATGTGTTAACATATATATGCTTGTACTTTTAGGGTAAAGAATGCAGGGATGTTCTAAAATAATGTTCTGTAAAATAAAGCTGTCACAAACTGCAGTGTCATATTTTACATACAGGTATGTCACATAAACCATGTATGTGGAGTATGGGATTAGGGGGCTGATTTACTTACCCACGAACGGGTCGAAATGAGTCCGATTGCGTTTTTTTCGTAATGATCGGTATTTTGCGATTTTTTCGTATTTTTTGCGATTTTTTCAGATTCTTTACGAAACTTTCGTAATGGATACGAAAAACTCGCGTTTTTACGCAAAAATCGTATTGGTAACGAAAAATCCGTAAAGAATCCGAAAAAATCGCAAAACATACGAAAAAGTCGCAAAATGTTCGTTTTCAAGTCGGAACTTTTACAATTCGGATCGGATTCGTGGGTTAGTAAATCAGCCCCTAGATCTAGCATCTACTGCAGTTAAAAAGCTTTCAGAATTCACACAGGAGTTTCACAACCATGTAGTCTAGAAGCATGAGACAAAAGGAACTTCAGTGGACTTACATTATAGAACAAAATAGGGAATCCAGCAGTTCAAACTAATTTAAGATTTATCAAAACGTTCAGGTGTCATGAGCATTTTTCTGACAGTCAGAGAAGTTTTGACAAATTGCTATATTTATCAAAGCTGATACCTATGTCAATTCAGCACAATATGTCTTACTGCTTTGGTATGTTGCTCTAGGGCATTGTAGTGCTGAGCGCAATTGCCCATCTGACTCCTTAATTCCTTATGCATATTGCATCTGGGAAGAAATGATTCAGACAGATATTACTTTTTTATTACAAGGCTAACATAGCCCTGTAGGGGTCTTGCACACAGGTGTTTCTCTCTGTGTCTCCCTGAGGTGGATCCTTCATGCTTTCCACCACAGGGCAATGCAGGAAGAAATGCAGCCCACGACCAGGGCATCATTGATGCACCCAGTCATCCCATAGCATATTAACTCCAGGCCACAGCATTATTTACACAATAACGCTGTCAAATATACATATAACTCAATAACTGCAACATGGGAGTGCCTGCCAGCACAAAACACTCCACAGGAGAAAATGGGCCCCCTGCCATGCCAGCCATCAGGAGCGCCTGCACTCTGATGGGCAAGTGGAAGCAGGCACACTCCACTAGGCAGGGGAATATGAGCCCCTTGCCACCTGGAAACCATTCCCTACTGCTATCACCCCACTGCTGTAACAAAAAACCCCATAACCCAATTAAAAAAAGGGTGGGTGGGCCGGATGTTACCCCTTGCGTTGCTGAAGGTGTAAGAGGAAGCAGAACTCCCTGCACCCTTTTTTATCCACTCCCATGCCACTTCTTTCTCACCACCCCATCACTATCTAGCTTTACTCAATGTCCTCCCTGCCTTCCTAACCCAGTCAAGGTTCCCCTTCCTTTAACCCCTTGGTGTCCTAGGAGCATCATTCTTCCAGATCGCTGTGATGAGCATGAAAGCGCTGACTGCAGGTGGAATGCATGAAGCACCCACCACAGTGAGACAGGAAGAAAAACCTTTGGGTATGAGCCCTTAAAAGTGAAGATCTGAGCTTCAAAAAATGCCCTCAGTATACTCCTATTTCTTTTCTGCTGATTCAAAGGGGGTACTATGAGATACCTGATCTTAGGGCCTGATTTGCAGCATATATAAAGCATTCTGCTTCAGACCTGATTACCCCTGTAGTATCAGCTCTGTGATAGATGTAACCTCACTTTTATGCCAACAGCAACCCAGAACATGTGCAGTGTCACTGACGCTCAAAACATTCCCTTAAAAAGATCAGAAGATGGAGAGCTGCTACAGGCAATTCTGAAGGCATGCATCACTGTTAGATTCAGGAGGTAAAGCCAATGATATTTATTTCCTGTAGTTGTGCTTAATATGAACAGCACCCTTCCAGCATAAATAAGAATTAACTGTCTTTTAAATGGCCAATGCAACATTTACTTCTCAGCCATGTTAAAAGTTAATGAGATGAGCATCTGATTAGCATAATAACACAAGACTTGATAGTAAAAGAAATGCGCAGAAGAAAGGTAGGACAGAGTAAAACCATCTTGCTACACAAAAACACTGTACTAATAATCCAAATGCATACATTTATCTTTTATAAATTGAGATTGTGCAACTCCATTACTAAATGAGTATGCAATCACTTATATCTTCATCATATAAAAAGAATACATAAGCAAACCAGTAAATGCATGGTGGCCATTAATTTCACTTTTATACTGGCAAAAACACTGCAGATTAAAATTTACAGTAGCCAAAAGGCGGTGTTAGGCATATAGTATAGGGGGTGGCATTGTTGTAGCTGCGTTTTTTTGCAAGCTACAAAGCCCCCAAAATCACCCTTACCATCTCCCATAGTGCTAAATGGAAATTTCTTGATAGAATCTTCAGTGGTACTTGTCAGCTGACTGTGGTCTGAAACATCTGTACAAAGAGCAACAATTAGCTGACTGGTACTGATGCTATTTAACTATGGGGGTAGCATTAGGCAATGGGAATTTTCCTTGTACCCAAAAACTATGGGGAAAAAAATGGCTAGAAAGCATAAGTATATAGTCTACACATGAGTAGAATTTAGGATTGAAAACACATTTTGTATAATCGTAGTGCTTTTAGCAAAATCTGCAAATCTAATTACAAAAATAATTCAGCCCTGAAACAGAACTCAAACTAATGGAACCTTTTCTACAAAGCATTAGAGTGTATTTAGATAAGTGTAAAAAAGCAATTTAGTTTGAAGGATGCATGCAGATGGGGTCAACATAATAAGTGTAGCAGCAGTGCTTTAACCACTAAAATAGTCTTTAAAAGAACAGACCATTTTTTCCTATGCGATGCATAATTTTTTCCCCCTATATGAAAACATAATTTTGCCCCTTTATAGGTCCCTGGTAAGGCCTCACCTTGAGTATACAATGCAGTTTTGGGCTCCAGTCCTTAAAAAGGAAATTAATGAGCTGGAGTGAGTGCAGAGACTGCAACTAAACTGGTAAAGGGGATGGAAGATTTAAACTATGAGGTTAGACTGTCAAGGTTGGGGTTGTTTTCTCTGGAAAAAAGAGAGGACATGATTACTCTGTACAATTACATTAGAGGTTGATTATAGGCAGATAGGGGGTGTTCTTTTTTCCCATAAAACTGATCAGCACAGGCCTAGATGAGTTCTTGAGCAAGCATAATATCCAAGGCTATTGTGATACTGAAACCTTTAGTTAGTATTAATGTTTGTATATATAGTTTATGTATGTGAGTATAGATAGGTCAGTATAGGTTGTGTGTGCTGGGTTTACTTGAAAGGGTTGAACTTGGACTCTGGTCTTTTTTAAACCCTATGTAACTATGTAAACACTTCCAATCTTTGCCTGTCCCATTTCTATTTTTCATTGGTGGTTTCCTGACCCTTCCCTTCTAGATTTTTTATTTGTCCATGTTGTCCTTGCCACTGGACTCCTCCCTAATACTGACTGTAGCCCCTTGAACAGCAAGAGTTCAGAAAATGATTAATGCCCATGCTCTGTTCAAAATCAAAACCATACCAATTTTTATAAAACTAATGTATTTTTTACATTTAAGTACCTATTGGTTTTGCAGGTGTTGAAGTAGAACTGAACCCCTAGATTCCTAACAGAGGTTATATATGGGGACCCTAGTGATGTTATTTTATATTCCCTCTACCTTTGATTAAGGCCTATGATGGAGGTAAGTAAAATGTACCAATAATGTAAAACAACAAGGAAAATTACCTTTGATTAAAAATATATTATGAATGGGATAATACAAGCTGTGTCCCAAGGAAGCCCTTTGGGGTTTATAGAGAATATCACATACTAATATACATAATACACTAAATGCCTTCTATAGTGATTCCAAGTAGTGGTAATTTATTAAATATCATAATAGCTCGGGGATCTTGTGCTGGCATCAAAAGCACTGACTTTCATAATTTTTAAATCGATTGGGTTTAATCAGAAATATATAAATGCTATCTGATAAATTCTGATCATTGGACTCTATCCCGCCCTGCCCCCACCAGATTTTGGGTTGATTTTTGGTTTTATATCAAATGTACTCATTAATACAAACTCAAAATCATTTCATATCATGGTGCATTTAGCCAGGGCTGTGGAGTCGGTAGATAAATTCTCCGACTCCGACTCCTCAGTTTCTGATACTCCCGACTCCGACTCCACGACTCCTCTGTTTTTAATATGCTAATGCAGTGCTGTCCAACTGGCGGCCCACTTTAAATGGTATCAGTACTGAGATTAACTGCATGGTTCTCACCTCAGATTCAGGCTGTAATCCCTCTGTATTATTTAAACATCTAATCCCCTGTACTGTTCACACCTTTTAATCTATGCATTGTTCACCCCCTGCATTGTTCACACCTCCTGCTCAGGCTGTAATCACCCACATTTTTCGTCTGTTCACACCTCAGACATTGTAAGTACTGCCTGGCCTATGCTGCTTGTGTATAGGCAGCATAGGGAAGGCAGAGTATGGCACATAGGCAGCATAGGGCAGGGAGGGTATGGCACAAATAGGCAGCATAGGGCAGGGAGGGTATTGAACACACAGGCAGCATAGGGCAGGGAGAGTATATGGCACACACAGGCAGCATATGGCAGGCAGAGTATGGCACACACAGGCAGGGCAGGCAGAGTATGGCACACACAGGCAGGGACAGGCAGAGTATGGCACACACAGGCAGCATATGGCAGGCAGAGTATGGCACACACAGGCAGCATATGGCAGGGAGAGTATGGCACACACAGGCAGGGTAGGGCAGAGTATGGCACACACAGGCAGCATATGGCAGGGAGAGTATGGCACACACAGGCAGGGTAGGGCAGAGTATGGCCCACACAGGCAGCATATGACGGGCAGAGTATGGCACACACAGGCAGGGTAGGGCAGAGTATGGCACACACAGGCAGGGTAGGGCAGAGTATGGCACACACAGGCAGCATATGACGGGCAGAGTATGGCACACACAGGCAGGGTAGGGCAGAGTATGGCACACACAGGCAGCATATGGCAGGCAGAATATGGCACACACAGGCAGGGTAGGGCAGAGTATGGCACACACAGGCAGCATATGGCAGGCAGAGTATGGCACACACAGGCAGGGTAGGGCAGAGTATGGCACACACAGACAGCATATGGCAGGCAGAGTATGGCACACACAGGCAGGGTAGGGCAGATTATGGCACACACAGGCAGAATATGGCAGGGAGAGTATGGCACACACAGGCAGGGTAGGGCAGAGTATGGCACACACAGGCAGCATATGGCAGGCAGAGTATGGCACACACAGGAAGGGCAGGCAGAGTATGGCACACACAGGCAGCATATGGCAGGGAGAGTATGGCACACACAGGCAGCATATGGCAGGCAGAGTATGGCAGACACAGGCAGGGTATGGCACACACAGGCAGAATATGGCAGGGAGAGTATGGCAAAGGCACTCACAGGCAGCATAAGGCAGGGAGAGTATGGCACACACAGGCAGGGTAGGGCAGAGTATGGCACACAGGCAGCATATGGCAGGGAGAGTATGGCACACACAGGCAGGGTAGAGCAGAGTATGGCACACACAGGCAGCATAGGGCAGGCAGAGTATGGCACACACAGGTAGCGTAGGGCAGGCAGAGTGCTGCCTGTGTGTGCCATATACTCTTTCTACCCTATGGTGCCTGTGGGAGGTGAACCTGGCAGGGGTTTGTTCTGGGAGTTTGTTAGCAGTTGGAAATAGCCATTAAATGGTCCCTAAGGTGTGTAATTATATGCTGGGGGTTGCTGTGCTATCCACAGGGGAGAAGGAGTCATATGGATTTTAGGGTGTGTCTTAATATGACATAATATAATTTTTTCACATATGAATGATGGTTGATATCCCTGCAGTGAGGACCAAGCCTTTGGGTTTTTGCTGCACTACCACCATTGAGATAAAATGGGTGTGGTTTGAAGTGGGTGTGGTTTAAAAAGGGGGGAGTGGTCAAAACTGGCTTCCATTAGCGGCCCTCCACCATGTATGCGCGAGAAATTCCGGCCCTCGGCACCGCAGAAGTTGGACAGCACTGTGCTAATGTATTTTATACATCCAGGAAGGGGCAAGGGGGAAGGGGCACTTAAAACACGACTGAACTGATAATAAACTGATAGACAATTTTATCTATACTCCTACTTCTAATGATTTCCCTAGAATCCCATAGTCATGTTTAAAGTTTAAGCTAACATTACAGCTGAATTACAGCAGTTTTTCAAATGTTTTAAAGCTTCAGTCTTAAACTATGGACTATCCATTCCCTTCACGTATACAGGTATTTCTAGTTATCAGTGAGAGTTAGGCTGGGTTCCCAGTGGAACCCGACGCAGTGGAGCTGCCGCACCGTAACTGTGCGTTACGTCCCATTTAGTGAAGCATACAGTCAATGAAAAGCTTCATGGTCGCTCAACGTGTTCGTTTATGCACTGTGTGCATTGGGCTTTATTCTTATAGCAGAGAAGTAATTAATTATGACTGTTTGTGAATTGGGACATTTAAACTTGCTTTATTTATTTATTTTTTTATTCCCATTTAAATTTAGTAGGAGTCGGAGTCGGAGTCGGTTCATTTTTTGCCGACTCCGACTCCAGGTACCCAAAATTGCCTCCGACTCCACAGCCCTGCATTTAGCTATTAAAAGCAGATACAAATGTTCTTATTAATTTTTCTTTATAGGATCAATAGATTCATAAGAAAAGTCTTGTTCTAATTCCAATCAGGTGTTCTTTCTTTATGAGGATAAAAATGCAATTTATTCCAGTGCAGTTCTTATATAGGACTTGAATCATAAAAAGGGACATGCTATAAATATTCCACATTGCAACGTAATTAAATAACTAATATAACATGTTTATGTTTGTATACATTAACATACATTACATTAACATGACATTTTCTGGCAGTCTTTTCAGTCAAATAGTATTAACAGCAAGTGGAAGATGGGCAGAGGGGGGGAAATAGCATTTAACAGAAGCTTGAAAATACTGATCATTGCCAATAATAAAACAAAGTAAGCTATGGAGATCTCTTTTTGGTAGGTTATAGAAATGTCCAACATTGTTGTTTATGAAAGATAATCAGGCCCGGATTGTGGGAAGGTCAAAAAGACCCAGGCCTACGGCGGCAGAATTTTACGGGCAGCATGCCACCCAGCCACATCTGAATTTACTCGAAAGCACTGGCGATCCGTAGGATATTTGGTAGCTCTTTTCATCTCCCACATGCCAACCCCCAGTGCTCTGGACCCAACAAACAAAAACCCTGTGCATGTGTGTACGATCACATTTGACACCAAGGGGATGGTAGGAGGCAAGGAGCCAAGCAGGCCTAGGGGCACCCATTGTTTAAATCCGGGCCTGAGGATAATGATGGTCAGCCCATTGAGATGCTACCTTATATCAGCCAGTGAAATCAGGTTAATTGCATTTTGACTAGTGAACCTGTTTAAGGCAGTGTAGACTTTTACCCCCGGGGTGGTGAGTCCTTTAGGTAGAGAACAGTTATTGTGACCAATCAAGAACACAATGGGACAGAGTGGGCATAGAGACAGAAGCAGGTGCAGAGACAGGGACAGGCAGTAGAGGGAGACAGGAGTAGAGTAGAGACAGAACAGGAACAGAACCAGGCAAGACTGGAGCAGGAACAAGGCAAGAGCAAGAGCTAGGGTCTAGCCACAGCACTCACACTACCAGAAGATAAGGCTCAGGTAAGGAAGTGACGTTGAGCAAGGGTTTAAATTGGGCACAAACCTCCAAAACAAAGAGCAGAGAACCGTATTCATGAATTCAGCACTGCACAGCTGTATTCAAGAGTGAGTGAGCTGGGGGAAGCAAAAAGGGGGCTCACTTTTGTGCCCTTTAGTTCTCCCACACTTAATGGCAAGGGCAGTAGTAAATGACCTCCTGTAGTAAATGTAGTAGTATGAGTATCAGTATTTAATGAATAAATTAAATAAAATTAATGAATTACATGAGTATTAAATGTCAAAAAATGCCATGAGTAAAAAAATGCATTATAAGGAAAATTAAAAAGAAAAATAAGAAGAAACAATATTTAGGGATTAAACATGTAATCATACATTTGATGCTGTGTTATTTATCCATTTCTATGAAACCTTATTTACATTGCTCCAATAAAATGTTATTACCGCACATCTGCTTTGAGCTGGAACGCTGTCACAGCATTCGGAAAGAATTCAAGTTCTAAATTAGAGAGAGAAACGGGACTGCAGTAGCCAGGGATTTGAAACAAGGACTTGCCTTTATGAATTGAATGTAAATTCAGTTTGCTAAATTAATTTTGTATTAAATTTCAACAAGAAAAACAACATTTCAAACCAGAAGGATATATTCTGAACAGCTGCAGACAATCTGTTACATGATTTGGACTTCATTAGTAAAATGTTACACATCCAAACTCAGATTTACAGAACTAGGTTTTGTAAAAAATTCCCTAGTTTCTAGAGTTACTAGACTAGTAGCAAACTTTAGACCATTTATTACATTCCCAAGATAATATTTTCCAAAATTACAATACAGGTATGGGACCTATTATCCAGAATGCTTGGGACCTGGGGTTTTCTGGATAAAGGATCTTTCCGTAATTTGGATCTCCATAACTAAAAATAATTTAAATATTAAATAAACCCAATAGGCTTGTTTTGCCTTAAATAAGGATTAATTGTATCTTAGCTGGGATAAAGTACAAGGTACTGTTTTTTTATTACAGGGAAAAAGGAAATCTTTTTAAAAAATTATTTGCTTATAATGGAGTCTATGGGAGATGGTGTTTCAGTAATTCGGAAATTCTGGAAAACGGGTTTACGGATAAGGGATCCCATACCTGTACTACAAAATGCCAAGCAATATATCTTTCATGAATTTCAGTCAATATGAACAAATTATTTTGCATTTACTTACGTGTATCCCCTATTGGGATGAATTGAATACGTTTAGTGGTAAGATATTGTCACATTCTGCTATCCATACTGAGAGTTTAGCGCATAGTTTTACCTGTAACTACTCCACTTCTCTTTGGAAGGAGATACGGTCTGGAATTTGGCTAGGGAAATAGTAGCTTTTCCTCTGCCTCTTTCACAACCTATGAATCAGACTTTTCCATCTTGGCGCCAACTTCTGCCACAGGTCCCCTGACTGCAGTACCCCCCTGGTGGCAGCCCTGCAATCAATCCTGCAGAATCCAGGATTGAACATGTTATCAGTTATGCCACGCTAGAGGCTGTTATATTAAGGTATCACTGGACTGGAGGGATTGGGGTATTGTTTTCTCACACACAAAAACATGAATGTGATTCCTTGATAGAAACATGCTAGATTTGCTTTAATTTTAAAACAGATTAAAAAACATGTTGAGAACCATGGAAAGGTCTCAGCAATAAAGAAGAGCTTCAGTGGACAGAAAAAGTAGGACCCATACATTGTAACTAAAAAACTAAAATATAAAAAGAAAGGTTTATTTCCATAGCATGGCAAATACAATATTGAAACCTAATGGGAAAAAAGTAAATAACAAATAAGGATTATGAACTTAAAAGTTAAACAAAAAGTTTCAACCGTTTGACAACCCACTAGATAAACAACCCTTGATAATATTACCCATGAATGCCATAGTAAACTTTTTGATTGATGCCCATTTGAAATAATGCATCATTATAAAGGTTCTTAAGCTTGGGGGTTGTCAGAAGGTTGAAAGTTTTAAGTTAATGAACATTTAAACTCATTCTTTTTTTGTTATTTTTAACTTTTAACTATTTTACACTTCCAAATCCACACAAGAAAGTTTTTAAAGCGTGTCACAATAAACACTCAACATCCATTCTCCTAATTGTCAGTATATTTGTCAGAGTTTAGCAGCAAATGATTTCACATTCCGGATATTTGTTCCAAGATTCTGACATCTCTCCTTGATGTTTCTGCAAAACTTTGAAATTCCACTCCATTAGCTATCAATCTTCTGCTTATACTGTTCAAGTCACTACACTACCTATTTTTCAGTTAATTTTTAACTACTCCAGTGATTTCCATTTCTACATTATACTTTCCTATATTCTGTTTGTACTGATTGGCCTTAAAGATTTTCTTGATACTCAGAGAACTCTATTTTGACTTGTTTCATAAAACTGATATAAGAAATATAATGTTTATGCATGTATGTAATTGACTAACGTATGGTTCCCATGAAATCCGTTTCAAGATCCTGTTCTTTATTTGTTGTTATTAGCTCAGCATTATCATGATAACATGCTAAAAAATGTACTCTCTTTTTATTAAATAAAACTTAGAAGCTATGTGGATGTTGTCCAGGTGGACTGGCCAAAGGTAGATGTAACCTAACAAAATCATGCACAGCATGTATCCCCAGATTCTACTTTATCTGACTAAGCTTATTCTAACAGTATCAGTGTTTTGAGTGCAAGATATGCCTCTCTAATTGGCTGATAGAACCCCACTCTCCACCTCCTTGTGGAAGCACTAACCAGTGGGGTTAATACTAGTCCTCAGTTGGCTTCCAGCTATGGAACAACAGAGGGCTCATGTACATTCGCAAATGCAGTTGCGGTCCCTGCAATATACGTGAAGTAAGTTGAATGTAAAACCACTTCCATTTAAGGTGCTTGAGGCTAAAGTTTAAT